>NC_092371.1:123035244-123344732 GCF_030028105.1 Mobula birostris
TTTTAAATCCTTCTGCTTTGACCAAGCTTTTGGTTTTCTGATTTAATAGCCTATTACATACCGAGTTTTATTTGATTAAGCTGCTGAACAGTGGTTTGGAATGATTTACTACATAAATCTGAGTTGTCTTTGTTCCCTCTTTTGATTTTCTCCTGTTTCTTGAAGGCACTGAGCTATGCTGCATTGTAGCTGCATGATAATATTCCACTGTGTGCGTGTTTAACATGCCAACCTGGAAGGTAAAACTGCCACATCACCTGATAATAAGCTTGTAAGGTATAAAAGCGAGCATTAAGACAGCTTTGTAAATCAAAATCTTACACCCTTCCAGATCATCTCAGGACATTACAGGACTGTTTATGGTTTAAAAATTCTGGAGTATATTGATTAGAAATGCAGCAGGCATTGACATCATCTATAATGGGAAATAGATTGATGAGCAAATTTAACTATTTCCTTCCCATTATTTTGGAGAGAATCAACATTCAATCAATATCTGCATTTTTCTTTTCTGGGAAAAGAAGAAAGCTCACATTAGGGAAACCGGTACTGGACAAGTTTTTCAAGCTTTGCAGCAATCACATAAACTATAACAGGTACAATGTTACCACGCCCTACATTCCTCCCGTTTTATCGCACCATACATTGGTTCACTTCACTCTTGCCAGACCTTATATTTGTCACTTTTTAATGGTGATGCCTTAGAGAGGTGGTGTCCATTATTTAGGACCTCCCTCACCCAGATGGACATTGAACTCGTGAACACTATCTCATTTTTTATTATTTCTGTTTTTGCACTATTTTAAATTTAACCATGTAATAGTGTGTGTGTGTGTGTATATATATATATATATATACTGTAATTCATTAACATATTTTTTCTTTATCATGTAGTACATTGTACAGCTGTGACTGTTAACAAATTTCATGACATATGCCTGTGACATTAAACCTGATTCTGATTCTGACTCATACATTGATCCATCAATTTGCATTTATCCATTCCTGCTGCACCTTACATTTGTCCAATCTACCATAAATTGGTTATATATTGCCAGAATTTAATTTTGCCTGATTTCATCATACCATATACTAGTCAAATTTTACCCAGTCATGACAAGACCCATTTTTTGCCAAGAGCCACCTTCCATGTTGAATCCTTCAAAATAAAGAGGGTCATACTTCTTTAAGTTAGAGAACTGATGTTGTAGAATGGGAAATTCTGAAATTTTTAATTTTGCAATAAATCTATATAAGTTAAGAGTAAGCAACTTATCAATAATTGCCTGACCAAAGCTGCAGGAACTTAACTGAAACAGATTGGATATACTAGCTTAGCGAAAGGAGGTTCTGTCCAGCAGACCATACCTGACTTGTCCTCCGTTTTCTTGCTGATGGAATACATTTGCAATTTAATATGATTTTTGCCACCCTATGGAAATCTTCGTTTCTAGGGCTCCAAATTGATCAGGGAATCATTTCACTGTTGTCAGCCACCTACTGCTGGGATTTCACTACAGAATTGGAATGTGTTGTACAACTGGAAAGCCAAGATTAATATAATCTGTTAATACAATGAAAAATGGCACCATGTAATACCACACTGATCTTAACCAGAGTGGCATGGTAGTTATAAGATGAGTGGAGAAGATGGTCATTCACTGTTCTCTGTTGGAAAAACTGGACAAAATGCACTCATTGTGACAGGACAGTGTTCAGGTGTCATAACTGGCATAGTTCCCATCTGTAAGTATCCTTTTCTGATTCACTGCATGTGACTAGTGGTGTTTCACAGGGGTCAGTGTTGGGACCACTTATTTTTATGCTGTACATAAATGATTTAGATGATGGAATAGATGGCTTGTTGCCAAGTGTGCAGATGATATGAAGACTGGTGGAGGGGCAGGTAGTGTTGAGGAAACAGATAGGATGCAGAAGGACTTAAACAGATTAGGAGAACGGGCAAGAAAGTGGCAAATGAAATACAATGTTGGAAAATGCATGGTCATGCACTTTCGTAGTAGAAATAAATGTGTGGATTATTTTCTAAACGGGGAGAAAATCCAAGAATCTGAGATGCAGAGGGACTTGCAGATTGAGTCAGTGGTGAGGAAGGCAAATGCCACGTTAGCATTCATTTCAAGGGGTCTAGGATACAAGAGCAAGGATGTGATGCTGAGGCTTTATAAGGCACTGGTGAGGCCTCACCTTGAGT
Organism: Mobula birostris; assembly: GCF_030028105.1. Lineage (NCBI taxonomy): Eukaryota > Metazoa > Chordata > Chondrichthyes > Myliobatiformes > Myliobatidae > Mobula > Mobula birostris. Next base: position 123,037,460 of record NC_092371.1, read on the forward strand.
ATTGTGAACAGCTTTGGGCCCCTCATCTTAGAAAAGATGTGCTGACATTGCAGAGGGTTCAGAGGAGATTCACAATGACGATTCCAGGAATGAAAGGGTTATCATACAAGGAACCTTTGATGGGTCCATACTCGCTGAAATTCCAAAGGATAAGGGGGGGATCTCATTGAAACCTTTTGAATGTTGAAAGGCCTAGACAGAGTAGATGTGGAAAGGATGTTTTCCATGATGGGAGAGCCTAGGACAAGAGAGCACAGCGTCAGGATAGAGGGGCGCCCTTTCAAAACAGAGATACAGAGAAATTTCTTTAGCCTAAGGGTGGTGAATTTGTGGAATTTGTTGCGACATGCAGCCGTGGAGGCCAGGTCGTTGGGTGTATTTAAGGCAGAGATTGATAGGTTCTTGACTGGACATGGTATCAAAGGTTACGGGGAGAAGGCTGGGAACTGGGGTTGAGGAGGAGAAGGATCAGCCATGATTGAATGGTGGAGCAGACTCACTGGGCCAGATGGCCTGATTCTGCTCCTATGTCTTATGGTCTTATGTAAGTTGCCAATCGTGTGCAGATACAGTATGTGATAGAATCTGGTTCATGGGAATTTGAGGAGAATAATGGAGGGTAAGTGGAAGGTTGATGGTCAGATAACGGGCTGAAGGGCTTGTTTCTCTAGTATCTCTCTCACTCTCTATGACTCATAGCCTTCAGAGAGTAGTGGATACAGTCCAGTCCATCAGGGGCACAGTCCTCCCTACCACTGACCAAATGTACAGCAGGTATGCCTCAAGAAGGTGGCATCTATCCTCATCATTTGGGCAATGCCCTCTTCTTGCAGATAACAACATGCAGGAGGTACAGAAGTCTGAATCCCACACAGCTAAGCTCAGGAACAGTTACATTCTTACAACCATCAGTTCTTGAGTTGACCTGAATTATACTAATTCTATGTCAGGAATGGGACACTACAGGCTACAGCTTGCACTGCCATGGCCTTGCCTCTGTGTTTGTTTTTGCACTGGGCCTTGGTTTTGCATCATCTTTTTTTTATCTCACACTCTTCACTGTCCTGTAAAACTTATGTATAATGTATACACTGTTGTCTGAACCTATGTACCTATGATGCTGTTGTAAATAACTTCTTCATTGTACCTGTGGCTCACCGTACTGTGCACATGAAAATGACTGTGCAGCTTCTCGACCTGAACATCCCAAGTAGGGATGGAGTACGTCACTTGGCCCTTGGCCCTTTCACTGCTCTAGTGGTTGTGTTCCTAGATTAATCAAGCCTTCAAAAATAGCTGGCATACTGGAGGAACTGACAGGGCCACTGCCTCTCAATTCCATGGACCTGGGTTGGACCTGATGTTGGGGTTTGTCCATGTGGAGTTTGCACATTTTTCCCATGACCCCATGGGTTTACCCCTTGGTGCTCCAGCTTCCCCTCACATCTCAAAGCCATGTAGGCTAGTAGGTTAATTGCCTTTAACCCTTTCCCTTTATTATTTGATATACCATTGCTTGCATTGTGTGGCTCCATTAACTTTGACGGTTTACAAAGACTAATGGCAACTGGCATAAGAGATCTTCTCCACTGGGTGTGGGATTACAGACCAGTCTAACCCTCCAGCCAATAGTTCAGCATGAGGTTCATGAGCTGAAGAGCATGTTCCTGTGCTGTGGTATTTTATGTTCTTCTGAAGTGTTGCGTAGATCACCTTGGCAGTATTGTGTTCAGTTCTGGTCACCCTATTCCAAGAAGCTGTGGAGCTTCGAAGAGCGTGCTGAAGGAGGTCATCGGGATACTTTATGCATTAGAGAGCGCTGGCTAATTGGAGAGGTAGGACAAGCTTGAATTTGGAGTATTATAGGTGGGGGTGGGCAGGGGTTGCTCCACAGAAGTCTTATTTATTTATTTTCTATCCATCTAACTATTTATCTATTTATCTACCTATTTATATATATATATATATATATATATAAAATATATATTTTTAGCTATTATCTATCTATTTATTTATTTACCTTTATTTATTTATCAATTTATTTATTTTTTTACTTATTGAGATACAACACGGTATTGGCCCTCCTGGCCCTTTGAGTCGTGTTGCCCAGCAACACCCCCAACTTAATCCTAGCCTAATCACTGGACAATTTGCAATGACCAATTAACCTACCAACTGCTATGTCGTTGGACTGTGGGAGGAAACTGGATCACCTGGAGGAAACCCACGTGGTTACGAGGAGAAGGTACGAATTCCTTAAACCCGGTCGCTGGTACTGTAAAGTGTGCTAACCACGACTCTACTGCATCACCCCGTAATGAATACAATTAGGACAGGTAGTCAGAGTCTCTTTCATAGGGTAGCAATACCAAATACTAGCTTTAAGGTGAGAAGGGTAAATTTTTAAGTGAGATGTGTAGATTAAGCTTTTCACTTAGAGAGTGGGAAGTGCCAGGAATGAGCTAACAGGGGTGATGGTGGAAACAGACATGACAGTGGTGTTTAAAAAGCAATTTAGACAGATGCATGAACAAGAAGCAATGGGAGGATATGGATCTAAGATGGCAGATGGGATTAGTTTCTTTGGCATCAGAATCCCTATAGACATCATGGGCTGAATGGACTGTTATGTTTTAAATTGACAGGGCATAATGTTGACGTGTATGGTGTTCTAATCTAGTCTTCCTGTAGATTAGCTGATGTCACATGAATGTGTGTTGGAAGCACTTCTTCTCTCACCACGGTCTCATAGCATTACCCTCGTGTGAGAGAACCAATTCCAGTTGTCAGGGCCTTTCCAGTGCCCCGTGACTCAGATCTGTTCTCAAGTTACAAAGTGTGGATTTGACATCTGCAGGTAAATCTTATATGTGCCTGTTAATGAAGATGGTGCAAGGTGAAGACTTCCTTCTCCATCTGATTAAGCACAGGAAAAAAAATTCAAAATCATTACAGCTTCTGCTAGCTGTTGGAATACATTTGCAATTTAATGTTATTCCTGCCAATTTACATTGAAACCTGCCACTCCTGGTTCCCTAGCTCACCAGGGAGCCTCTTGTCTGATGTCAGCTCCCTGCCCTGTCACTGAGGGTCTCTGCAGGATACAAAGAGAGATCAGCATCTGTCTGGTCTGAGACATCAATCAAGGGCATTGAGGCCTGAAGGAAGCTGAAATTCTGTTGGGTGGTCTGTGGGAAATCAAGTGTGTATACTTTAAATACTGGATATATTAGCATTGGAGGCGGTCCAATTCACTTGGCTAATTTCAGAGATGAGAAGATTGGATTGTCCTATCGTGAGCAACTAAAGGCAGTTAGACCTGAATTAGAGTCAATGAGAAACAGAATTACACAGCACAGAAACAAACTCTTCAGCCCAACTCATCCATACAGCCCGAGCTGCCATGACAGCTGGTCCTAAATGCCTGCATAGATGAATATCCCTCTAAACATACACAGAGCATCGATCATATAAGAGTATAGCACATGATACCTGTGCCAAGAATGATACCAAATTAAATTAAACCCTTTTTTCGGCATATGATCAGACCCTTCTATTTCCTGCATATCCATGTGCCCATCTAAAAGGCTCTTATAGAGCCATAAAGGATGGTCCAGAAACAGGCCCTTCAGCCTGTCTAGTCCATTCCAAAACCATTTAAACTGCCTACTCCCATATGCACCAGGACCTCAGCTCTTCATATCCCTACTGTCCATGTACCTGTCCAAACTTCTCTTAAATGTTGCTATTGAACTCTCATGCACCACTTGTGCTGACAGCTCATTCCACACTCCAACGACCCTCTGAGAGAAAACATTTCCCCTCATTTTCCCCTTTAACTTTTGACCTTTCTCCCTTAAACCATGACTTCTGATTGTAGTCTCACATAACCTTCATGGAAAAAGCCTGTTTGCATTTACCCAGTCTACACCTCACATAATTTTGTATACCTCTATCAAATCTCCTCTCAATCTTCTAGGTTCCAAGGAATAAAGTCCGAAACTATTCAATCTTCCAATATAACTTAGGTCCTCCAGAACTGTCAACGTCCTCGTAAATTTGTCCTCTTTCAACCTTATTTACATCTTTCCTGTAGGTAGGTGACCAAAACTGCACATGATACTCTAAACTGGTACTCGCCAATGTGCTTTGCAACTTTAACATAACATAACGTCTCCTGTACTCAATACTTTGATTTATTAAGGCCAATATATCAAAAGGTTTCTTTATGACGCTATCCACTTGTGACATCACTTTCCATGAATTATGGATCTGTATTCCCAGATCCCTTTGCTCCACCACACTCCTCAGTGCCCTACCATTCACTGTATAAGACCTATCTTGGATAGTCCTACCGAAAAGCAGCACCTCACATTTGTCTGTGTTAAATTCCATCTGCCATTTTTCAGCCCACTTTTACAGCTGATTCAGATCCCTATGCAAGCCATGATAGCCTTCCTCCCTGTTCACTAAATGCCCAATCTTGGTGTCATCCACAGATTTGCTGATTCAGTTAACCACATTATCATCCAAATTGTTGATACAGAAGACAAACCACAACGGACTAGCACCAATTCCTGCAACACTCCACTAGTCACAGGCTTCCAGTCAGAGAGATAATCATCCACTATCGCAGTCTGGCTTCTCCCACAAAACCAATGTCTAATCCAATTTACTACCTCATCTTGAATGCTGAGCGACTGAACCTTCTTGACCAACCTCCCATGTGAGACCTTGTCAAATCCCTTGCTAAAGGCCATGTAGACAACATCCACCGCCTTGCCTTCATCCACTTTCTTGGTAACTTCCTCAAAAAACTCTATAAGATTGGTTAGATATGACCTACCTTGCATGAAGCCATACTGATTATCCTTAATCAGTCTATGTCTGTCCAAGTACTTAAGTATCCAATCTCTCAGAATACCATCCAACAACTTTCTCACAACTGATGTCAGATTCACTGGCCTATAATTTCTTGGTTTATGTTTAGAGTCTTTCTTGAACAGCAGAGCAACATTGGTTATCCTCCAATCCTCTGGTACCTCTCCTGTTGCTAAGGATGATTTAAATATCTCCGCTAGGGCCCCGGCAGTTTCTGCACTTGTATCACATAGGCGCCAAGGGAACACTTTGTCAGGCCCTGGGGATTTATCCATACAGAATTACCTCAGGGCAGCAAACACCTCCTCCTCTGTAATCCGTCCGGGGTCCAAGAAGTCGATGCCGCTTTGCCTCACTTCCATAGACTTTGTGTCCATCTTCTGAGTAAATGCAGATGCAAAAGAATTACTTAAGATCTTCTTGTCACTTTTGCCGCCACACGTGAATTACCATTCTGATATTCCAGAGGACCAATTTTGTCCCTTGCAATCCTTTTGCTCTTAATATATCTGTAGAATCCCTTAGGAATCTCCTTCACCTTGCCTGCTACAGCAACTTCATTCCTTCTTTTATCTCTCTTGAATTCTTTCTGAAGTGTTCTCTTGCATTTCTTTTACTCTGTAGCCACCTCATATGCCTATACCTGCTATGCACCTCCTTTTTTCTGCTATCCGGTCCTCAATATCTCTTGAAAACCCAAGGTTCCTTACACTTGTTATCTTTACTTTTTGTTCTGAGAGGCAGATAGAAGATTTGTGCTCTCAAGATTTCACTTTTGAGGTCCTCTCACTTACCAAGTAGACCTTTGCCAGAAAGCAGCCCATTCCAATCCACACAAGCCAGATCATTCTGATACTACCAAAACTGGCCAAGTTAGAATCTCAATCTATGGACCAGACCTACCTTTTTGTATATTTACTTTGAAACTGATAGCATTGTGGTCACTAGATGCAAAATGTTCCCCTACTCAAACTTTTGTCACCTGCCCTGTCCCATTCCCTAGTGGAAGATCCAGTGTCGCACATTCTCTCATTGGGACCTCTATGTACTGATAAAGGAAACTTTCCGGAACACATTTGACAAATTCTATCCAGTCTAGTCCTTTTACTGTATGGGGGTCCCAGTCCATATGTGGAAAGTTAAATCACATACTTTAACAATGTTATGTTTCTTGCAATAGTCTGCGAACTCTTTACAAATTTGTACCTCTAAATCCCTTAGACTGTTGTATGGTTTGTAATATAATAGTCCCATTGACATTGTCATACCTTTCTTATTTCTCATTTCCACCCATAATGACTCACTAGATGAGTTCTCCAGTCTGTCCTAATGGAGCACTGCTGTGACATTTTCCCTGACTGGTAATGTCACCCCTCCTCCTTTAATCCCTCTCACTCTGTCACATCTAAAACAACTGAACCCTGTAATATTGAGCTCTCAGTCCTCCCCTCCTCCAACTGAGCCTCAATAATGACTATAATATCATAATTCCAGGTGTTGATCCCTGTCCTGAAATAGTCCGCCTTTCCTATGATACTACTTGCATTTCAGTATATGCAGTTCAGGACACTAGTTGTACCGTGGTCAACTTTTGTTTCCTAACCTTGTCTGAAGTCTTACCAACATCTGTCTCCATAACCTCTCCACTAACCTGGCACTTTTGTACCCATCCCCCTGCAGCTCTAGTTTAAATACCATTGTATAGCATTAGCAAACCTAAGATATTAGTTCCCTTCCAGTTCAGGTGCAAATCTTCTCTTCTGTACAGACCTCAGCTTCCTTGGAAGAGAGCCCAATAATCCACAAATCTGAAGCCCCCACTCCTACACCAACAACTTAGCCATGTGTTAAACCCTGTAATCTTCCTATTTCTGACCTCACTATCATGTGACATCAGTAGCAATCCTGAGATCACAGCCTTGGATGCCCTGCCCTTTAACTTAGCCCCTAACTCTCTGCACTCCTTTCGTAGAAGCTCATCACTTGTCCTACCCATTGGTAACAATATGAACCATGACTTCTGGCTGTTCACCCTCCCACTTAGGAATGCTGAAGACTTGATCCGAGTTGTCCTGGACTCTAGCCCCGGGAGGCAAAATACCATCTGGAACTTCCCATTCCCTTTCCGACATGACTGTCTATGGCCTCCACTATTGCCGCAATTAGGCCAAACTCAGGTTGGAGGAGAATACCTTTTATTATTATTTGGGTAACCTAATGGCATGAACATCAATTTCTTGAACTTCCAGTTATTGCCCTCCCTCCACTTTCCCTCACCATTTCCCATTCATTTTCCCTCTCTCACCTTATCTCTTTACCAGCCCATCACTTCTCACTGGTGCTCTTCCCTCTTCCCTTTCTTCCATGGTCTTCTGTCTTCTCTAACCCAAGTCCCCCTTCTCCAGCCCTTCATCTTTCACCAATCAATTGTTCAGCTTTCTACTTCACCTCCTCTCCAAGTTTCAATTATCACCTACCATCTTGTACTCCTCTCTTCCCTCTCCCTGTGCCCCTCTTACTCTAACTTCTCATCTTTTTTTTTCAGTCCTGATGAAGGGTTTTGGCCCGAAACATTGACTGTTTGTTTTCTTTCCATAGGTGCTGCCTGGTCTGCTGAGTTCCTCCAGCATTTTGTGTGTGCTACCAACTGAAATCTCATTCTTGCCCACAGAGCCTCCTTTCTTGAACACCCTTATTGTACCTGCTTCCGCTTCCACTGCCACCCCTGCCAGCAAATTCCAGGCACCCACCATTTTCCACATAAAAAAAAAACTTGCCCTGCAAATCTCTATTAAACTTTCTCCCACTCACCTTGAATTTCTGCCCTCTAGAATTGAACATTTCTCCCCTGACGAAAATATTCTGCATACATTCCCTATCTATTACGTCTCTCATAATTTTATAAACTTCTTTCGGCCCTACCATGAGCTTCTGGCCCTCTAAAGAAAACAGTGCATGTTTGTACAATCATTTCAAATAGTAAATACCTTCCAATCCAAGTAACATCCTGGACTGAACTGTCTCAAAAGCCTCCACATGCTTCCTGTAATGGGGTGACAGGACTGCATACAATGCTCAAGTGTGCCCTAACTGAAGTTTTATACATCTGCCCCATGACTGATCTCCTGACTCTTATACGCTATGCCTCTAGCAATGAAGGCAAGCTTGCATTTTCTTTTTTTAAAATCATTTTGTCTACTTGTGCAGATACTTTCAGACAGGCATTGACTTAAGCCCCAAGGGCCATCTGTTTGTCAATGCTGTTAAAAGCTCTGCCATTAACTGCATAATTTCCTCTTAAAATTGACCTCCATATCTCACACATGCCTGGAGTAAACTCAATTTCCCACTTTCCCACTATAACTGTAACTTATCTTGCAGTACTCTTTGGCAGCCTTCTTCACTGTCTGCAACTCCACTAATACTTTTTGTTGTCTGCAAAAATTATTAATCAACCCATCTATTGTACGTAAACACGAGGAAATCTGCAGATGCTGGAATTTCAAGCAACACACAAAAGTTGCTGGTGAATGCAGCAGGCCAGGCAGCATCTCTAGGAAGAGGTACAGTCGATGTTTCGGGCTGAGACCCTTCGTCAGGACCAACTGAAGGAAGAGCTAGTAAGAGTTTTGGGAAGGGGAGGGGGAGATCCGAAATGATAGGAGAAGACAGGAGGGGGAGGGATGGAGCCAAGAGCTGGACAGTTGATTGGCAAAAGGGATATGAGAGGATCATGGGACAGGAGGCCCAGAGAGAAGGAAAAGGAGGGGGGGGTGGGAAACCCAGAGGATGGACAAGGGGTATAGTCAGAGGGACAGAGGGAGAAAAAGGAGAGAGAGAGAGAGAAAGAATGTGCATACATAAATAAATAAATAACGGGGAGGGAAGGTGCTCTGTCCACCAGAGAAAGCAGGATCTCCCAGTGGCCACACATTTTAAATCCATGTCCCATTCCCATTCTGACATGTCTATCCACAGCCTCCTCTATTGTAAAGATGAAGCCACACTCAGGTTGGAGGAACAACACCTTATATTCCATCTGGGTAGCCTCCAACCTGATGGCATGAACATTGACTTCTCAAGCTTCCGCTAATGCCCCAGCTCCCCCTCGTACCCCATCAGTTATTTATTTATATATACACATTCTTTTTCTCTCTCCTTTTTCTCCCTCTGTCCCTCTCACTGTACCCCTTGCCCATCCTCTAGGTTTCCCCCCCCCTTTTCTTTATCCCTAGGCCTCCTGTCCCATGATCCTCTCATATCCCTTTTGCCAATCAACTGTCCAGCTCTTGGCTCCATCCCTCCCCCTCCTGTCTTCTATCATTTTGGATCTCCCCCTCCCCCTCCCATTTTCAAATCTCTTACTAGCTCTTCTTTCAGTTAGTCCTGACGAAGGGTCTTGGCCTGAAATGTCGACTGTACCTCTTCATAGAGATGCTGCCTGGCCTGCTGTGTTCACCAGCAACTTTTATGTGTGTTGCATCTATTGTTGTCATGGTCCGGATTGGGGTCCCTTTAAATTTACCTTGTTTATGTTACGATCCAGACCGTTGATTCCCTGTTTTCCCGTGTCTCTTGACTTTGGTGATTAGAGGCAATTAACGCTCGGCTGAACCGGTAGTTTATAGTCTCCGGCTTTCAACCGTTCGGGGTGGGAGCGTCTGCAAAGTCATCAAAGGCACGGTGTGCTGATGTCATCTGGTCGGAGCAAGCCTAGTCTCTGCCGAAGCGTGTACCGGTAATTCGCCTTTCCTCACCGGATCAACCCTGTTCAGTTACCTTTCCAAAGCGAGCCTGCAAAGTTTCCTCATCAAGGTGGGTCCGTCAGTTAACCCGCCGGAGGGAATCAAGAACTGCTGTCTACTGTTCCTGGGTCGAGTCGAGAGCTCGCCACTACCCGGAGGCTCCAAGTCAAGTCCTGGCTCCAGCGGCATTCAAGCTCTGAGTCAAGTCCTGTCCCTGGCGGCTTCCCAGTTCTGAGTCAAGTCCTGGCCTTGGCGGTTTGTGATTCCCGTCCTACCCCCTTGTCTGAATCCCTTCTCTGCCCCTCTCGTCTGCAGCCCCCGCCTGCTCTTCAGTCTAGTTTCATCGCCGGAGCTAGATAGGTACTGTCTGGTGTTCATTCGTGTTGGCCTTGTCTTGTCTTGTCCTTGCCTCCGTGGGGTAAGTCAGGCCGTCTTGCCATTGCTCCGTGGGGGGGCATCCTGTCTTGTCTGGTCCTCGCCTCAGTGGGGGTAAGTTTGGCCGTCTTGCTGTTGCCCCGTGGGGAGATATGTCTTGTCTTGTCTTGTCCTCGCCTCTGTGGGGTAAGTCAGGCCGTCTTGCCGTTGCCCCGCGGAGGGTCATGAGTCCCGGCCCTATGTCCTGTACCCAAGGAGGGGTCCTGACTCTGTGTTTTGTGTATGAGTCCATGGTTCCGTGTACCTGCTCTCCCGAGCCCGAGGCTCTGTTTTCCATGTTCTTCCTCTCCCTAGCCCACGTCATGTCCATGCCTGGTTCTGGGGTCAGAGACCGAGGCAAGACCCAAGTACTGGGTCCTTGCTCAGTCTCTGGCTCGGAGTCCATACCCTAGCCTCTTCATGTCTCCCCTAGTTCTGGGAGCCGATTCCGAATCCAAGCCCAGACCCTTGGTCCCAGCCTAGTCGTAGTCCTGAGTCCTTGTCCAGTTCGCTATTTCCTGCTCCTGCCTTGCTCTCCTGGTATCGAACAATAAACTAAATTTAATTAACCTCACAAAATGTGTCTTGCATTTGGGTCCACCCTTGCTCCCAAAGCCCCCGCCACTGTGACAATTGTACATTATTGTCCAAGTCATTTATTTATATCACAAGCAACAGAAGAACCAACATTGATCCCTGCTGAGCACTGCTGGTCACAGACTTTCAGCCAGAATAACACCTTTCCAACACTACCCTCTATGGACAAAACAATTTTGAAACAAGACATCTACTATACTGTGGTTCCCATGCAACCTAATACTTTTGATCAACCTACCTTGTCAAATTCCTTACTAGACTTCATGTAAAGAACATCCACTGCCCTACCCTCATTAAACATCTTTGACTCCTCCTCAAAAAGCGCAATCACATTTATAAGGCATGACATGACCCCGCAAAGCCATGCTGATTGTACCTAATTATCCCATGTTCTTCCAAATGTGAGTAAATCTTGTATCTAAGGGTCCTCTCCAATATCTTCCTTATCACTCTTGTAGTTTATCACTGGCCTATAATTTTTTGGATTATCTCTGTTTCCCATTTTAAAAAATGAACAATGATGCCTATTTTTAATTTGTGTTTGAAAGTTTGTGAACCCCGTAGAATTTTCTTTATTTCTGCATAAATATGACCTAAAAGGTGATCGTATCTTCATGTACGTCCTAAAGCAGATAGAGAACCCAATTAAATAAATAACACAAAAATATTATACTTCTTAATTTATTTATTGAGAAAAATGATCCAATATTACATGTATTTGTTGGAAGTAGTATGTGAACCTCTGGGGTAAAGCCTTCTACAAAGCTATTTGGACTCGAGTGTTCCAATCAATGAGTTGAGATTGGAAGTGTGGGTTGTAGAGATGTATGAAGCTGGAAAAGGCTACAAAAGCATTTCTAAAGACCTGAGTGTTCATCAGTCCAGCAAGAGAGATTATCTGCAAATCAAGGAAGCACAGCACTGTTGCTACTCTCCCTAGGAGTGCGCATCCTGCAAAGGTCACACAAAGAGCACAATGTGCAATGCTGAAGGAGGTGTAAAAGAACCCAAGGGTAACAGCAAAAGACCTGCAGGAATCTCTCAAACTTGCTAAAGTGTCCATTCATGTGTCCACTATAAGAAAAACACTGAACAAGAATGGTGTTCATGGAAGGACGCCATGTAGGAAACCACTGCTCTCCAAAAAAAAACATTGCTGCATAAGTTTGCAAAAGACCACCTGGATGTTCTACAATGTTTGCAAAAGACCACCTGGATGTTCTACAATGCTTCTGGAACAAAGTTCTATGGACAGATGAGACAAAAGTTGAACGCTTTGTCAGAAATGCATGTCAAATCCCAACTGTGAAGCATGGTCGAAGGAGCATCAAGGTTTGTATCAAGATGTTTTACAGGAGAATGTCAGGGTAGCAGTCCATCACCTGAAGCTTAATAGAAGTTGGATAATGCAACAAAACAAAGATCCAAAAGCCAAAATTAATACCAGAATGGTTTAAAAAGAAGAAAATTCGTGTTTTGGAATGGCCGAGTCAAAGTCCTGACCTTAATCCTGTAGGTATGTTGTGGAAGAACCTGAAGCAAGCAGTTCATGCTAGGGAGCCCAGCAACATCCCAAAGTTGAAGCAGTTTTGCAAGGAGGAATGACCTAAAATTCCTCCAAGCTGATGTGCAGAGCTGAGTATAGCTCAGCATTTAATACCATCAATCCCACAGTCCTGATTGAGAAGTTGCAGAACCTCGGCTTCTGTATCTCCCTCTGCAAATGGATCCCCGACTTCCTAACTGGAAGACCACAATCTGAGCGGATCGGTGATAACATTTTCACCCAGAGAGTGGTGGATATATGGAATGCTCTGCCCCAGAAGGCTGTGGAGGCCAAGTCTCTGGACGCTTTCAAAAAAGAGATGGATAGAGCTCTTAAAGATAGTGGAATCAAAGGTTATGGGGATAAGGCAGGAACTGGATACTGATAGTGGATGATCAGCCACGATTGCAGTGAATGGTAGTGCTGGCTCGAAGGGCCGAATGGCCTACTCCTGCACCTATTGCCTATTGTCTATATCCTTTTCGCTGACGATCAACACTGGCACAACTCAGGTGTGTGTGCTTAGCCCACTTCTCTACTCTCTATATACACAAGAACTCAAATGCCATCTATAAATTTGCTGATGATTCATCCATTGTTGGCAGAATCTCAGGTGGTGATGAGAGGGCGTACAGGAGTGAGATATGCCAACTAGTGGAATGGTGCCGCAGCAACAACCTGGCACTCAACGTCAGTAAGACGAAAGAGCTGATTGTGGACTTCAGGAAGGGTAAGACGACGGAACACACACCAATCCTCATAGAGGGATCAGAAGTGGAGAGAGTGAGCAGCTTCAAGTTCCTGAGCGTCAAGATCTCTGAGGATCTAACCTGGTGCCAACATATCGATGTAGTTATAAAGAAGGCAAGACATGGCTATAATTTATTAGGAGTTTGAAGAGATTCGACATGTCAACAAATACACTCAAAAACTTCTATAGTTGTACTGTGGAGAGAATTCTGACCACTTGCATCACTGTCTGGTATGGAGGGGCTACTGCACAGGACTGAAAGAAGCTGCAGAATGTTGTAAGTCTAGTCAGCTCCATCTTGGGCACTAGCCTACAAAGTACCCAGGACATCTTTAGGGAGTGTTGTCTCAGAAAGGCAGCGTCCATTATTAAGAACCTCCAGCACCCAGGGCATGCCCTTTTCTCACTGTTACCATCAGGTAGGAGATACAGAAGCCTGAAGGCACACACTCAGCGATTCAGGAACAGCTTCTTCCCCTCTGCCATCCCATTCCTAAATGGACATTGAACCTTTGGACACTACCTCACTTTTTTTTTAATATACAGTATTTCTGTTTTTGCACGGTTTTAAAATCTATTCAATATACATAATTGATATGTTTATTTATTATTATTATTTTTTCTCTGCTAGATTATGTATCTCATTGAACTGTTGCTGCTAAGTTAACAAATTTCACATCACATTCCAGTGATAATAAACCTGATTCTGATTCTGATCAACAGTTACCAAAAAACATTTGTTTGAAGCTATTGCCATACAAGGGGGCCACACCAGTTACTGAAAGCAAAAGTTCACACACTTTTTCCAACAGCTATTATGTAATATTGGATAATTTTTCTCAATAAATAAATGAAAAAGTATAGTTTTTTTGTGTTATTTATTTAATTGGGTTCTCTTTATCTAGTTTTAGGATTTACATGAAGATCCAGACACATTTTAGATCATATTTTTTGCAGAAATAGAGAGAATTCTGCAGGGTTCACCAACTTTCTAGCATAACTGTATATACTTATTGAGATACAGTGCAGAATAGACCCTTCTGTCCCTTTGAGCTGCGCTGCCCAGCAATCCCCGATTTCTCCCTAGCCAAACCACGGGACAATTTACAATGACCAGTTATCCCACCAACCAGTAGTCTTTGGACTGTGGGAGGAACCCAGAGGAAACCCACACAGTCAAGGGGAGAACGTACAAACTCCTTACAAACAGCGGCGGGAATTGAACCTGGGTCATTGATACTGTACAGCTTTGTGCTAACCACTACGATACTGTTCTGCTACTGTTATAGAATATACCATAGTTGGGCATCTATAGTAATGTATAGACAAAACTGGATAAAGATGACAGTTTTCCTTCCCTAAAGGAATTTAGTGAATGCAGTGGCTTCTATGACAATCCAATTGTTTCATGGTTACTGTTAATGAGGCAAGCTTTTTCATTTCATATTTATTTAATTACTTCAGTGAGCATGTTTCTAGATTAATGATCCCTGGCTGTCAATCAAGTAATATAACCATTGCACTATCATAGTCCAGCACTGGCAGAGTTGTTAGAGATGCTACTTGGATTGGATGCTCACTCAGAGGCAGCTAAAAAGCGCCATGACTCAAATGAAAAATTCCTCATAATGCCCTGAAAGTTTATGGGAGTTTGTATTTGAAGCAGCAGGAACAACTTTATCCAACTTACAAAGTGATAATATTACTGGGCTAGTCCGGATAAATAACCAAGAGATTTAAATTCAAATTCCATCATGGCAAGCTATATCTTATTTACTAAATTAGGAGCATAAAAATAATAATGGGAAAAGTGGTCCTCAACCTGCCAACTTAACTCGGTTTCTCTTTCTACAGATGCTGCCTGACCTACTGAATGCTTGTAGTATTGCCTGTTTTTACTTCAGATTTCCAATATCCTCAGTCAGTGAGGATTGGTAACAGCATCTCCTCCTTGCTGACTATTAGCATAGGTGCACCTCAAGGCTATGTGCTAGCCCCCTGCTCTACTCTCTCTGCATACAGGGCTGTGAGGCGATGCCATATATAAATCTGCTGAAACCACTTCCCATTCAACTATTTTATTCTTGAGTCACAAACAAGAGAAGACCTGCTGATGAAGGAAATCAAATTAATACACACAAAATGCTGGAGGAACTCCACAAGCCAGGCAGCATCTATGGAAAAGAGTAAACAGTCAATGTTTGAGGCTGAGGCTTTTCATCAGGACTGAAAAAAAGATGAGAAGTCAGAGGAAGAAAGTGGGGGAGGAGAGAAAGAATACAAGGTGGTAAGTGATATGGTGAAACCGGGAGAGGGAGAGGTGTGAAGTAAAGAGCTGGGAAGTTGATAGGTGACAGAGATAAAGGGCTGGAGAAGTGGGGGGGGGGGGTGGGGTGGAATCTGATAGCAGAGGACAGAAGGCCATAGAAGAAAGGGAATGAGGTGGAGCACCAGAGGGAGGTGATGGACAGTTAGAGAGATGGCAATGGGGAGGAGGAGGGGCAATTACTGGAAGTTTGAGAAGTCAATGTTCATGCCATCAGGTTGGAAGCTACCCAGATGGAATATAAAGTGTTGCTCCTCCAATCTTAGTGTGGCTCAATCACGGCTGGAGAGGAGGCCATCGACTGACATATCGGAATGGGAATAGGAAGTAGAACTGAAATGGTTGGCCATTGTAAGCTCCCACTTTTATTGGCTGATGGAGCATAGGTCCTCTGTGAAGCGGTCTCCCAATCCACATCAGTTCTCATTGATATACAGGAGGCCACACGGGGAGCATCGGATACAGGAGATGACCCCAACAGACTCACAGGTGAAGTGTTGCCTCACCTGGAAGGACTGTTTCGGGCCCTGAATGGTAGTGAGGGAGGAGATGTAGGGGCAGGTGTGGCATTTGTTCCTCTTGCGAGAACAACTACCAAGAGGGAGATCAGTTGGGAAGGAGGAATAGACATGGGAGTTATGTCGGGATCAATCCCTGTGGAAAGTGGAAAGTGGGGGTGGGTGGGGTGGAGGGAAAGATGTGTTTGGTGGTGGGATCTCAATGAAAATGGCAGAAGTTATGGAAGCAGAGGCTGTTGGGGTGGTAGGTGAGGACAAGAGGAACCCTAGTGAGATGGTGGCAGGTGGATGGGACAAGGGCAGATGTGTGCAAAATGGAAGAAATATGGGTGAGTGCAATGTTGATGGAGAAGGAAGGAAAGCTGCTTTCCTTGAAGAAGGAGGACATCTCATTAGTTCTGTAATGAAAAGCCTCATCCTGATAGCAGATGCCGTGGAGATGGAGATATTGAGAGAAGGGGATGGCATTTTCACAAGTGAAGGGCTGAGAAGAGGATTAGGCTGTGAGGATTTGGAGCATAAAAACAGTAATGGGAAAAGTGAATTGCAGAAGATATTCATAGATAAACTGTCTCCAGAGATGGGGACCGAGAGATCTAGAAAAGGGAGGGAGGTGTTGGAAATGGACCAGATAAATTTGAGGGCAGGGTAGAAGTTGGAGGCAAAGTTGGTGAAGTCAACGACCTCAGCATGGGTGCAGGAAGCAGTCCCAATGCAGTCATCGATGTAGCATGGGAGAAGTTAGGGAGTGATGTCGGTGTAGGCTTAGGACAGAGACTGGTCTAGTAGCCGACAAAAAGGCAGGCATAGCTGGGACCCATGAGAGTGCCCATGGCTACACCTTTGGTTTAGAGTGGGAAGGGTATGAAGAAGTATAGTCCAGGTCAAGTGAGAATCAGGGGTTTACAAGTTTATTCTTGAATCAACTGACACAATGCTAATCACCACAGTTTAGTAACACTATGACCACTTGATCACATTGCACTAGAATGGACTTCAATTTTTTTTTGTGTTCCTTTTTGTACAAAATCAAGTAGTTTACATTTGATTTGTTTTTCTTGAGAATGCTGCCTATCTGATGCTATGTGCTTGTGATACTGCTGCCAATACCTTTCTGTCGTGCCTGTACACCATATATTTATGCAGGAGATGATAAATTTGACTTTGACTTTGATCTGCAATTTTAAAAAAATATTCTTAAAACCTACATGGTTCATTAACGTCCTTTAAGGAAATATGTGGCTTCAGATGTGGATTTAATTTAAGTGGAGTTGGGGTTGAATAATTAATACTGGCGATTCCTGATGAAGGGTCTCGGCCCAAAACACCAACTGCTTGTTCATTTCCATGCATGCTGCCTGACCTGCTGGGTTCCGCCAGCATTTTGTGTGTGCGTCACTTTGTATTTCCAGCATCCGCAGAATTTCTCGTATTCATAATATTGGCAATGCCCGTGAATCAGTTAGGCAAAAGGGATTGAGATCCCTTGTGCAGTGCAAAAGGATCTGTTTGTTCTGGAGAGGGTGCAGAGGGAATTCAGCGGGATATTACCTCGGATGCAATGTTTCAGTAATGTAGGGACTCTGGATAGGCTGGGTTTATTTTGCTTGGAGTGGAGGAGGTTGAAAGATGGTCTGACACAAATGTACAAAATTATGAGGTGGATTGTGAGAAACCTTCCCCTGTGAAAGGAGCCAGATAAACTGGCAGGCTTAGGTTTTAACCTGAGGGGGAGGTTAGAGGGGACGTGAGGAAAAGTCTTTTCACCCTGAGGGCTGGTTGGAATCTGGAACACACTGGCTGAGAAGGTGGTGCAAACAGAAACTCTGAACAACTTTTAGAAAAGTGGATGAGCACCTGAACTTGTCAAGGCAGAGAAGGCTCCAGGCCAAGCACTGGTAAAGAGGATTTCTGAGAATGATCGACGTCGATGTGATGGGTTAAAAGGACTGCTTCTGTGCTGTTTGACTTCACGGTGAAAGGACAAGAAGTGATCCTCCTTTTATTTTAAAACAAAAACCTTTCCAGAATAAGCAATAAATTTTGTGATACCACAGAAGAAAACAAAGCTTGTCTTTTTTTTTCTCAGTAGCTGAGTATTATCTATGAGAAACACTTGTACCGGGAACTAAATAACTGGCGAGGCTTTAATCATGAGTGATCCAAGTATAAGTGTTGTAGCCAGGGGATACTCATAGGCAAATCATCTATTCAGCAATGTATAGGCAGATGCATTTAATAAACATGTCTAAATGGAATCCAGAGTAGTTGTCAAGAACAATTAGCTTTCATTTGAGAGAAAAATCTCTGAAGTAAACATCTGTGACTGTTTCAGAAAATAGGTTGTTTTCAAAGGATTTTGGAATAGCTTTGTCTGTGACAGGTACTTTTGATGCAGGCAAAATAACCACGTTGAGGAGAATGGTTTTCAATGATTCGTCAGATCTGGAAACTGTTAAATATTCTAAGTGTTCAGTCAGGTTATTCTATACTTATCTCTTTGTGACCCACAAGTTTTGCGTGCTTTAAGAGTGTTTCTGTAAACTGGAGAAAGAATGGTTGATTGACAGCTGAGTACTAAAGGATACGAGATGTACAGGAAGAGAACATTTGACCCAACTAGTCCTTTGAGCTTGAACTGCAGCAGACTTGTACACAATGTGGCTACAATAGGTGTGAGGAACCTTGCGGTAAGTAACTCACCTCCTAAATCCTCAAAGCCTGTCCACCGTCCACAGGGCTCAATCAGGGTTGTGATGGAGCACTCTCCGTGTGCCTGGATGAGTGCGGGTTCAACGACACTCAGGGAGCTTGACACCACACAGGACATAGCAGCCTGATTGCGAGGCACCCCGTCCACAATCTTTCACTCACTCTGCCACTGAAGTGTGGCAGCAGTCTGTGCCATTTACAAGACGCAGTCCTGCAACTCACCAACTCGATGGCAGCATTTTCCAAGCTCAGGACCTCTACCAGCTAGAAGTAAAAGCACAAGAACCCACCATTGGGAAGTGTCCCTCCAATCCATACACCATCCTGACTTGGAAATATGTCACCGTTCCTTTCTCGCTCTGAGACCAAATCCTGGCACTCACATCCTAGCAGCATTGTGCACATGCTCATGATTTCAGTATCACAAGAAAGTAGCTCACTACCTCTTTCTCAAAAGCATCCGGGAATGGGCAATTGTGTTCACTCAGTCCTGAAGCCCACATCCCTTGAATGAATTAAAAAGAAATCAGCCTTCTGTTAAACACCAACAAGTAGAGCCTTACATTCCCAATGTTTTCATATGCATCCAGAATTCCATATGATATAAAAGGATTGAACGTATTTGACCCTTTGAGTAAAGCCAGGTCCTAGAATACCCCCATTCCCTCCAGAAAATTTCACGGTAGCTTCTTCTTCTCACAGGGCTGTCAACTCCACCCAGATTTCACCAACTATCTGCAGTATACGAGGGGCGTTTTATAGTAGGCCAAGAGCATCTGGAGGAAACCCCTGTGGTCACAGGGAGAATGTGCAAACTCCACATAGGCAGTACCAGAAGTCAGGATTGAACCCATGTCACTGATGCTGGAAGGCAGCTGTGCTGATAGCTGCACTGCTGTGTCTATCTCCCTCATCTGCATCATTCTGTTTCAACCACTGTGATGCCTAACCATCAGTTAAGGTTCTTCTTGAGCTTTCTATTTGATTTCTCATTTTTTTTTTTATTCTTATATTCACTTTTGGCTTGTGTAGTGGAGAGTGTATTGACTGGCTGCATCATGGCCAGATATGGAAACACGAATGCCTTTGAATGGAAAATCTTACACAGGTGGTGGATTCAGCCCACTACATCACGGGTGAGGCCCTTCTCATCAGTGAGGACATCTACATGAAATACTGTCGGAGGAAAAGCAGCAGAGATCCTCGCTACCCCAAGCCATGCTCTTTTCTCCCTGCTGCCATCAGGAAGAAGGTACAAGAACCTCTGAACTTTCACCACTAGGTTCAGGAACCATAACAACCCCTCATCCAGCAGGTTCTTGAATGAAAGGGGATAACTACACTCACTTGCCCCATCATTGAAATGCCCCCCACAACCAATGATCTCACCTCAAGGATCTTTATCTCATTATCTCACATTCTCGTCATTTATTGCATTTGCACAGTTTGTTGCTTCTGCACTCTGGTTGATCTTGTTACTGTTATTATTCTACAGATTTGCTGAGTATGCCCACAGGAAAATGAATCTCAGGGTTGTACATGGTGAGATATATGTACTGTGATAATAGAATTTACTTTGAACTTTGTACTTTGGATCAAGGGCATTTGTTGGAAGGCCACCAGTTAGTTCTCACCTCTCATTAGCTTGGAGAAAGTGGAAGTGAACCACCCTCTCGAACTGCTGCAATGCCTCAGGTCATGTTATTGCCGCAATGCTGTTGGAGAGGGAGTTCCAAGAATTCAGCCCAAGAATGATGAAGGACTTTTAGATTCAGAGTAATTTGTTGTGCAGGGAAAATGTTTGTTCAAATGAAACTCACAGAGTAAACAATATGAATGATAATAATATACAGTGAATATAATGAGAGATAGACTACAGAATGGTCCGAAGGTTTCAGTGCACTCTGCTGGTGCAAAAAAATAATAAAGTAAAACATAATCACCAAGAAAAGTAGAATTAAATCAGAAAACGTGGCAGCACCACAGGAAGGGGATGTGGAAGAGGTGATTGTTTCAGGAATATGAGAACAGTAGGGAAGAAGTTGTTCTTGAGTTTGCTCAGCTAGTCTTTTGTGCTCATGTAACTTGTCACAGAAGGTGGAGGAGTGGAAAGGGAGTAGCCTGGGTGGCAGGCTTCACTCATACCCTTTACATCAGCTGCACAGCAGTGGAAACTGAGAGCAGTTTCAAACTCCTTGGAGTGCACGTCACACACAAGCTCTCAAGGTCCCAGAACACGCCCTACATGTTCATGCAAGCTCAGCTACAGCTCTACTCTCTGAGGAGGCTGAAGGGAGCTGGACTTTGCACGTGCATACTTCCGTCGTTCTGCAGATGTGCAGTAAACAGCGTCCTAGGGAGCTGCATCACTGCTTGGTATGGAAGCTGCACGGCAGCACTGCGCTGGGCAGCACGGCTCTACAATGGGTAGTCAAAACAGCCCAACACATCACTGACACCAGACTACCCACCATCAAGGACATATGCACAGAAAGGTGCCAGAAAAGGTCCAATGACATCATGAAGGATCCCACCCACCCTACTTACGGACTGTTTGTCCCACTCCCATCGGGGAGGAGGCTACGGCTACGCAGCATCCACACCAGGGCCACGAAAGTCAAAAACAGTTACTTTCCCCAAGCAATAAGTATGATCAACACCTCCACCCACTAACTCCACCACTACTTTAATATCCCCCCTTAGGCTCCTTATGTACTGCCTAACATCACTTTATGGACATACAATCAATCTATCTATACGAATTATCTTAGGTATTTATACTTATTATGTGTTTTTTACTATTATTATTATGTTCATTTTGTGTTGAATTGGATCTGGAATAACAATTTTTTAGTTCTCCATACACTTGTATACAGGAAATGAGATTAATCAGTCCTGATCTTGTTAGCCTTCATGAAGCAACGATCCGTGAAGATGGACTAGGGATGATGAGGTGAGCCTGTGATGAATTGGTTACCATTCATTGCAGGTTCTGTTGGTCCAAAGTTGAGCAGTTTTCATATCAGGCTGAACTGTAACCCATTATCATGCTAGATCTAGATTTTCCAGATGGTCTTTGGCTGAGAGGAGAACCTAAGGTTCACACTGTTCTTGTCCTTAATGCCGAGAGGTTGTCAACTCTTGAGATGCAGTCAGAGTAATCTGGGTGAAAACATTTGGCAGGTGGCAAAAACTGTGGTCAAGGATCTCAATAGTTGGAGTGGTTGATTGAGTATTAGCCTAGTAGATGTGTTGTCCTAGATTGTGGCAAGAATCTTGAGAGTTATTATCACTTCATTTATCCAGATAACTGAAAAATATTTGTTCACACTGCTGATTTTTGCCCTGTAAGTGGTGGAAAAACTTTTGGTTGTTATGCGGTGAGTCACTTGTCATAGGATACAGAGTCATGGACTTGCCTTGTGCCCACAGTACTTATGTGGCTGGTTACTGGTGCCCCTCAGAACATTTGATGATGGGGAGCTCAACAATGGTGATACTTTTGAATATCAAATGCAGGTGTCCAGGTTATCTCTTGTTGCAGATGGTCACTATCTGATCAATTGCAATGGGATTGTTATTTACCCTCTAGTTGCATTCTTTCTCACAGCACTCTTCAGCTCTCTCTCTAAATATATGTATATATATAGGACTTTATTGGTGGAGTATAGGAGATGTTATAGAGGTGAATACGATCATTAGGGAGGCATTGAGAGAGTAAATGCACTAAGTTTTCTCAAGGATGGGAATTGAGTACTAGAGGGCATTGGTTTAAAGTGAGAGGATAATTATTTAGTAGGAACCTTACTGGCAATATTTTGCACAGTGTGAAATGAGGAAGTTGTTGAAACAGGTGCAATAATAACTTTTTAATCCAAGGATGGATGAAAAAGTTATTATTGTACTTGCCTCAACAACATGGATTTTAAAGGTTTAGAAAGTTACAGGCCAAATGGGATTGACTTGGGTGGGCATTTTGGTCAGCATGAAAAAGTTGGATCGAAGGGCCTGTTTCCAGCTGTGTAACTTCTATGCCTATATTGTATACCGTGCAAAAGTCTGAGCCACATATATATAGCGAGGGTGCCTGAGACATTTGCCCAGTGCTGTATTTGTCAAAGAGGAGCCAAGAGCGAGTTTGTTAATCTGGCAAGAGCAAAGGATGTTGGGAATGGTGAGGGTGGAGCACCAAAGGAGGGGTGTGGGAAAGATGGCAGGGAAGGAGTGCTGGGGAGGGAGAGGCATGGTGCAGACACACCCAGACCTGAGGCACCAGACAAGGTCATTTGATTCCAAACAATTGGTTTATTGATCATTACAGAATGTGAATCTGATGCTTCTTTCTCACTTCCTCCCCTCTCCCTTCCCCTTTTCCCAACCAGGGACCCTTCCCACTCTCAGTCCACAATAGAGACCAATATCAGAATCAGGTTTATCATTACTCACATATATCAGAAATTTAATTTTTTTTTGTTTAGCTGTGCAGTGCAATACATAAAATTACTACAGTCTTGTGCAAAGGTTTTAGGCAGCCTAGATATATATCAAGTTCAACCTTTCCTGATATATATATATATATAAATAAAATCTCACATTTCTATTTTGGTCGTCTGACCAAGGTTTGATATTATTTTAGTATAACTTACTTCAACTTCAGTTCCAGAAATAAACCCTAGTACGTGGCTTGCTTTTTTTTTAGCATCCCTAGCATGTGTAGTTACTTTTAGTGATTTGTACATTCACACTCACAGATCTCTCAGCTTTCCATTCACACTCTTTCTTTCCATATAATATGTCATCTAGCTGACCATAATACCTGGAACTTACAGTAACTGTACTGGGATTAATTTGGCAACTATGGGGACATTCTGTTTCTTTCGAATTGTTTTGATTTGCTACAGCTCTTCTCAGTTAATGACTGCACTCCATTTTGATGTCAATTGCAAATTTTAAAACTGTTTTTAACTTCTACATATCATTAAATAAATTGTGGTTTCCAGCAGCGATCAATATGGTCTCAACTTCCCACCTTCTGCCCTCTTGAATAATTAGACCTATGCTCGTCACCAGCTAGCTATCCAAGTTGATAAATTGACCTAATCCTTCAGTCCACTCTGTAACATTTTACAGAAGGTATATTTTGGTAATATAGACATATTACAACACAGAGGCAAACCCTACAGTCCAATAGGTCCATGGTGCATACAAAGCTGCTTTCATTCGCCTGCATTTGGCTCATATCCTGCTAAACCTTTCCTATCCATGTACCTGTCTTTTAAACGTGGCTAATGTACCTGCCTCAATCACTTACATATTTGGACAGGTACCTGGATCAGAATCAGAATCAGGTTTATTATCACCGGCATGTGACGTGAAATTTGTTGACTTAGCAGCAGCAGTTCAATGCAATACATAATTTAGCAGAGAGAGAGAAAAGAATAAAAATGAAAATAATAAATAAACAAGTAAATCAATTACCTATATTGAATAGATTAAAAAAATGTGCAAAAACTGAAATACTGTGTATTAAAAAAAGTAAGGTAGTGTCCAAAGCTTCAATGTCCATTCAGGAATCAGATGGCAGAGGGGAAAAAGCTGTTCCTGAATCACTGAGTGTGTGCCTTCAGGCTTCTGTACCTCCTACCGGATGGTAACAGTGAGCGAAGGGCATGCTCTGGATGCTGGAGGTCCTTAATAATGGACGCTGCCTTTCTGAGACACCACTCCCTAAAGATGTCCTGGGTACTTTGTAGGCTAGTACCCAAGATGGAGCTGACTAGATTTACAACCTTCTGCAGCTTCTTTCAGTCCAGTGCAGTAGCCCCTCCATACCAGACAGTGATGCATCCTGTCAGAATGCTCTCCATGGTACAACTATAGAAGTTTTTGAGTGTATTTGTTGACATGCCAAATCTCTTCAAACTCCTAATAAAGTATAGTCGCTGTCTTGCCTTCTTTATGACTGCATCAATGCATTGGGACCAGGTTAGATCCTCAGAGATCTTGACACCCAGGAACTTGAAACTGCTCACTCTCTCTACTTCTGATCCCTCTATGAGGATTGGTGTGTGTTCCGTCGTCTTACCCTTCCTGAAGTCCACAATCAGCTCTTTTTTTGGTTATGGGCCAAACACTGGCAAATGGGACCATCTTGGATAAGGCATCTTGTTCAGCATTGACTAGTTGGCGCTAAGTGTCTGTTTCCATAACATACAGAACACCCACTAGTGAAAAGGTTGCCCTTCAGGTTTCTATTAAATCTCTCAGCTTTCGCCTTAAGTCACTGTTCCCTCAGTCTTGACTCCTCAACCCTGAGAAAAAGACTGCTTTCTTTGTTACCTCTATCTTTGATAACTCTCCTGATATGTCTTAGAATCAGAATCAGAATTAGGTTTAATCTTACTGGCATATGTTGTAAAATTTGTTGTTTTGTGGAAGCAGTACAATGCAATACATAATAAACATTACAGTAAGAAAAAATTATAAATAAATTATACACACACACACACACACACACACACACACATGACATATGTATATAATGTGTATATAATAAGTAATGCAAAAAGAGAGTAAATAAAAAGAAAAAAAATAGTCAGGTAGTTTTCATGAGTTCATTGTCCATTCAGAATCTATGGTAGAGGCTAAGAAGCTGTTGAATGTGTGTCTTCAGGCCCCTATACCTCTTCTGTGATGGCAGCAAAGAGAAGAGAACATGTTCTGTGTGATGGGGGTCCAGAATCATAGATGGGGGTCCGTAATCATAGATGCAGCATTTTTGAGGCATTCCCTTTTGAAAATGTCCTTGATGCTGGGGACGCTAGTGCCCATGATGGAGCTGGCTGAGTTTGCAACTTTCTGCAACTTTTTTCTGATCGTCCTCCGTACCAGATGGAGATGCAACCAATCAAATGCTCTCCACAGTACAACTGTAGAAACTTGCGAGAGTCTTTGGTGACATACCAAGTCTTCACAGACTCCTAATGAAATATAGCTACTGTCATATTCTTTATATTTGCATCAATATGTTGGGTCCAGCATAGTTCTTCAGAAATAATGACACCCAGAAACTTAAAACTGCTCATCCTTTCCACTGCTGATCCCTTGACTGATATGTTTTCCCTCAACTTCTCCTTCCTGAAGTCCATAATCAATTCTTTGGTCTTACTGACATTGAGTGCAAGGTTGATGTTGCATCACCACTCAACAAGCTGATCTATTTCACTCCTGTACACCTCTGCGTCATCATCTGAAATTCTGCCAGCCATAGTCCTGTCATTGGCAAATTAAAAGAAGACCTATACACACAATCATGGGTAGAGAGAGTAGGGTAGAGTAAGCACACATCTTTGAGGTGTGCCAATGTTGAATGTCAGTGAGGAGGAGATTTTGTTTCTGGTCTGCACTGACTATGGTCTGCTGATGAGAAAATCAAGGATCCAGTTTCAGAGGGAGGTACAGAGACCCATATTCTCGAGCTTGTTGATTAGTTCTGTGAAATTAGTTAAACTGCTCTTTATTTTTTTTTCATGTGTATGTTGACAATTCATTATTATTTTTGGCTCCTGTAATTTTTTTCTTTCAGCCTTGAGCAAGAATTTCATTATTTTTCCTCTGAATAATATCAAACTGACTGATTTATGGTCCCCTGAATTTAATTTATGACTGGTGCAATTAAGAAATCCCGATGCATTACATTTCCATATCATATATTTATCATCAGTCCAAGCCCTCGCAAAGCAGAATCCCACACTCACCAGCTGCAGTTTATGCACAGCATTCACCATCTTGTCACACAGTATGACAAAGCAAAGGTGAAAGAAATCCCTTTCTCTAGATGCACAAGTTATTTTTAAAGATCTTCCTTAGAAAATGAGTTTACCCGGAAAAATGAGTATTTATTGCTCACCTCTACACGCCCTTGGTGAACAATGTTTCTGAACTGATACATAATTTCTGGAGTTCCAGGAGTTACACTAATTAATGATGAAGGAATGGTGATGCACTTCCAATTCAGGATGATGTAATTGTTATTGTTATATACCGTATACCAAGGTACAGCGAGAAACGATATTTTGCATGCATCCATACAGACCATTTAATCACGTTGTTGTATTGAGGTAGTACAAGGAGCAAACAATAGCAGAATGCAGAATCTAGTGTTACCGTTACAGAGAAAGAATCAGAATCAGGTTTGATGTCACTAGCACATGTCGCAGCAGTACAATGTAATATATACTAATATAGTAAAATAAGTAAACTACTTACAGTAAATGTATATATATGTATATTAAATAGTTAAATTAAAAATAGTGCAAAAACAGAAGGTAGAGGTAGAGTTTGTGGATTCAATATACATTTAGGAATCGGATGGCAGAGGGGAAGAAGCTGCTCCTGAATTGCTGAGTGTGAGCCTTCAGGGTTCTGTATCTCCTTCCTGATGGTAATAATGAGAAGGGGCCATGTCCTGGGTGGTGGGGGTCCTTAATAATGGCACTGCCTTTCTGAGGCACCACTCACAAAGATGTCTTGGATACTACGGAGGCTACTACCCAAGATGGAGCTAGCTAATTTTAGAACTTTCTGTAGCTTCTTTCAATTATGTGTAGTGGCTCCCCCCCCACCCCCGCCCCCATACCAGACAGTGATGCAGCCTGTCAAGATGGTCTACGCGGTACATCTGTGGAAGCTTTTGAGGGTTTTAGGTGACAAACCAAATCTTCTCAAACTCCTAATGAAATATAGCAGCTGTCTTGCCTTTCATATAGCTGCATCGATATGCTGGGACCAGGTTAGACCCTCAGAGATATTGACACCCAGGAACTTGAAATTGCTCACTGTCTCTACTTCTGAACCCTCTATGAGGATTGTCTTACCTTTTCTGGTCCACAATCAGCTCTTTACTTACTGACGTTGAGTGAAACGTTGTTTCTGAGAGACCACTCAACCAGCTGGCAAATCTCGCTTCTGTATGCCCTCTCGTCTCCGTCTGAGATTCTGCCAACATTAGTTGTACCATCAGCAAATTTATAGATGGTTTTTGAGCTGTGCCTAGACACACAGTCATGGGTGTAGAGGGAGTAGAACAGTGGGCTAAGCACACATCCCTGAGGTGCACCAGTGTTGATTGTCAACAAGGAGGAGATGTTATTACCAATCTGCAAGAGTTGTGGTCTTCCAGTTAGAAAGTCAAGGATCCAATTGCAGAGGGATGAACAGAGGCCCAGGTTCTGTAGTTTATTGATTAAGACTGTGGGAACGATGATGTTAAATGCTGAGCTATAGTCAATGAAGATCATCCTGACATAGGTATTTATATTGTCCAAGTGAAGGCTGGGTGAAGAGCTATTGAGATTGCATCTGCCGTAGACCTACTGTGGCGATAGGCAAATTGCAGTGGGTCCAAGTCCTTTCTGAGGCAGGAGTTAATTTTAGCCATAACCAACCTCTCAAAGCATTTCATCATCGTAGATGTGTGTCCTACTGGACAATAGTCATTAAGGCAGCTTACAACACTCTTCTTTGGCACTGATATAATTGTTGCCCTTTTGAAGCAGATGGGAACTTCCAACTGTAGCAGTGAGAGGTTGAAAATGCTTTTGAATACACCTGCCAGTTGCAAGTGTCACCAAAGACACTTGCAAATTTCTACAGGTGTACCGTGGGAAGCATTCTAACTAGTTGCATCACCATCTGGTATGGAGGGGCCACTGCACAGGATTGAAAAAAGCTGCAGAAAGTTGTAAACTCAGCTAGCTCCACCATGGCAACAGTGAGAGAGTAGAGCAGTGGGCTAAACACACATCCCCGACATACGCCTGTGTTGTTTGTCAGCTAAAAGGAGATATTATTACCAATCCCCACAGATTGTGGTCTTGCAGTTAGGAAGTCAACAATCCAATTGCAGAGGGAGATACAAAGTCCCAGCTGCTGAGACAGGAGTTGATTCTAGCCATGAACATCTTCTCAAAGCATTGCATTACCGCAGATATGAGTGCTACTGGACATTAATCATTAAGGCAGCTCACACTACTCTTCTTGGGCTGTTGACCAACTGTTGCCCTTTTGAAGCAGGTGGGGACTTCTGACCATAGCAATGAGAGATTGAAAACGTCTTTGAATACTCCTGCCAGTTGATTGACTCAATTTTTCAGAACCTTACTTGGTACTGCATTGGGGTCTGTCACCTTGTGAGGGTTCACCCTACTGAAAGACAGCCTGACATCGGCCTCCAAGACAGATATCACAGGGGCACCAGGTACAACAGGGATCTTCACAGCTCTAGTTATACTCTCTCTTTTGAGCGGGCATAGAAGGCATTAAGCTTGTTTGCTGTAAAACATCACTGCTATTCATGATATTGAGTTTCTTTTTTGTAGGAAGCAATGTTCTGCAAACCTTGTCAGAGTTGATGTGAATCCAATGTCACTTTCAACCCCACTCAGGAGTGTTTCTTCGCTCTTGAGATAGTCCTCCATAAGTCATACCTGGTTTTCTTGTACAGACCTGGGTCACCAGACTTAAATACCACAGATCTAACGCTCAGCAGATGATGAACCTCCTGGTTCATCCATGCCTTTTGGTTTGGGAATGTACAGCAAGCTTTCATAGGCACACAGTCATCCACACAGGTTTTAATGAAGTTAGTAACAACTGCACCATACTCGTCCAGATTCGAAGATGAATCCCTGAATACAGTCCAGTCCACTGATTCAAAGCAGTCCTGTAAGTGCTCATGTGCTTCTCTTGTCCATACCTTTCTGGTCCTCAGTACTGGTGCTGCAGTCTTCAGTCTCTGCCTATACTCTGGGAAGAGAAGTACATCCAGATGATCAGATTTTCCGAAGTGCAGCACAGGCAGACAATAAAGTGGAAAGCTATAACAAGGTGGATTATGTGGTCAAGAGTGCATTTTATTGTCCTAGGGAAGTATGCAATAGCTTTATAACAATGGGTTAGAAGCTCTCCTTGATCCTTGTGGCACTTGCTTTCAGATTTTTGTATCTTATGCCTGATGGGAGGGGAGAGAAGCAAGAATATTTGGGGAAGAGGAGTTCTTGATTATAAAGGCTGCTTTTACAAAGCAGTGAGAAGTGTAGAGAAAGTCTTTGGAGGGAAAATTGGTTTCCATGATGTTCTGAGCTCTGTCCACAACCTCTGAAGTTTCTTGCAGTCTCAGTAGAGCAGCTTCTACATGCAACTTGGTGAGATGAGTATGAGAGGTCAATATTTATACATGGCCCTGAAGCTGGGTTTCAACCAGAAATGCCCACAATTCCTTCTGGAACTTTAATGAAATTGAGATTTTTCAGCAGACTGTGTGTTGCTCTAGCTTCTCGCATCTCCAGTCTCTTGTATCTCCACTTCTCCAATACTGCTTCTGTAATAATCTACCTTGGTTCCATTTTGTTTTAGTAGCTTTGAGCTGAAAACAAATATGGTGAATTGCAAATAAAAAGCTGCAGAGGCTGGGAATCGGATACAAAAGCCGAAAATGCCAGAAGTATTCCGCAGGTCTGGCAGAATGTGCGGAAAGAGAAGGAGTTGATCCTTCATCAGAACTGGGAAAGAGAGTGAAACAATAATATTAAGAGAAAGGAGAATTGAATGGATAGGAAAAAGGGAATATCTCTGATGGATGATGCCATGGAGGTAACCTGTAGGAATCATTCAGATGAAAAATTGAAGACAAATGATATGAAGTGGCAAAAGAAATTGAAAGCACAAACAAAAAGGAACATAGAAGTGAAGAAATGAGGGCAGGTCAGGAGCAAGAAAATGGGGGCTACAAAATCTTGAGCTGCAGGACGGTTCTGGTAGGTGTCTACAGCACTCTTAGATGGACATTGCAAGACTGCAGTTGACTGAAATTTGAATATCTCAGATGCATATACACTAACTTCATCTCAACACCCAGCAAACTAGGAGAAAAATAAGATCAGTGATGATCCACACAAGCACGTTACTGCATTTAAATCAAATCACATTTCTTTGTCTTCATGTGTTTCCGTTGTCATGATTGTGAACAAAGTCGCAGCTGGTAGATATAAAACTCTTTATTCAGGACACGCACAAGCTGATAACCTTTGGAGCCACTTGGGAGAGAGGCTCCCAATCCAATATTACAACTCATTTTTGTATGTTAAAAAGGTAACAGGACAATTTCTATGGTAACAATGCCTTCATAATGCTTCTTTTGAGTTGCATGTAATTTTTCAAATATTTGGCTCTTCTCAACAATCAACACACCCAAAATGAGGGTGCAATGGGGTGTTGATTGTATTCGTGTATATGCAGACATATCAGTCAACAGAGTGTTTCCTGGTCTGCAATTTACTCTGGAATGCAGCTTCAGGAAGACATTTGCTCCAAGCTACATTTTAAATTCAAACTACGATCCATATTAAGTTCTGAAGGCCGATTGCTGGTGAAATTAACATTTGCGATATTGCATCTCCAAAATACGCCCTGAAACTGTGAAGAAATCTTTTGGACGGTGCCAGCTCGTAAGCCTCACTGCCGTACACCTGCACAGCTACTCACTCCATGGTAGGACCACTTAAAGGATGTGCTGGATTTTCATTAGGTCATCCATACCTCACTTGAACAGATCATCCTGGCAGGGTCAATGGTGGAGGGTTTATAGAACATAAAACGTAGAACACTGATCAGTACAGGCCCTTTGACTCAGCTTGTCTGCTTCAGCCATGATGCCAGTTGAGACCAATCCCACCTGCCGGCATGTGGTTTTTATCACTTCATTTCCTGCCTGTTTGTGTGTCGATATAATGATCTCTTAAATGTTGCTATCCTGTCTGCTTCTGCCAACTCCCTTGCCAGTATGTTCCAAGTACCTATCATACTGTGTGAAAATACTTGTCTCGTAAATCTCCTTTAAACTATTTTCCTCTTACCTTAAACCTACACCCACCAGTATTTGACATTTACAGCCTGGGAAAAAAGACTCTGACTATCTGCTCTTTCATTTCCTATCATAATTTAACGTATCAGATACACCTTGGCCTTTCACTCTCCAGACAGAACAATTCAAAAGAAACCCAGCAATGGCCAAGATAAAGAGATAGAATAAAAGATAAATAGCTCAGTGAGATTGAGAGCCAAAGAGTGGGAATAATGGGAGCCTTGCCTGGTTGGCTCTAGGTAACAGGGGTCTGTGTTGGTACCACTCCTTTTTACATTATATATCAATGATTTGGATGACAGAATTGATGGCTTTGTGTGGAGGCCAAGTCCTTGGGTATATTTAAGGCAGAGGTTGATAGATTCTTGATTAGTCAGGGTATCATGGGAGAAGGCAGGAGTTTGGGGCTGAGAGGGAAATGGATCAGCCTTGACGAAATGGCAGAGCAGACTCGATGGGCCAATGCTGCTCCAAAATCTTAACGTCTGATAAGCTTAAGTTAGTTGATTGAGGAATCAGAGGCAGATCAGTAGCCAGCAGAGCTGTTGCTTCACAGCTTCAGTGACCCACGTTCAACCCTGACCTTGGGTGCTCTCCATGTGGAGTTTGCACGTTCTCCTTATGACAGCATGGGTTTCCTCCTACATCCCAAAGGTGTGGAAATCTGTAGGTTGGTTGGCTGCTGTAAATTGTCCCAAATATGCAAGTGGATGGTAGAATTCGAAGGGGAGTTGGCAAGGATGTGAGGTAGTAAATCGGATGAGTACAGAATTAGTGCACATGGCTGGTGTGAAAATATGTGGGCAATTCAGGTGCTCTCACAACTGTTAGGAGACATTTAAATGCATTTAAATCACCAAAGCATAGAGACAATAGAGATAAGCATTTAAATCACCAAAGCATAGAGACAATGGATCAAGAGCTGGTAGATGAGATTAGTCTGGATGGATAGTTGTTGGTCAGTATGGACAGTGTGGTTTTGTGGCGACCCACTTTCTGGCACACATGAACCGGCTCACAACAGCGCGTGCAGGCAGAGGGCCGGCCCCAGAAAGGGCGCCAGGCCATCTTCACCAGCAGGGGGAAAATCCCGCGTGTGGAAAGGGTCTGGGAATATGCATTCCCCACAGCAATCCCGCCCCAGGGAGGGTGGGAACGGGAAGGCTTTAAAGCAGGCCCCGAAGTTTGAATAAATCTCTTTCATCGCAACTCTAACTCACCGACTCCGTGTGGTTATTCTAGCGCTGTGTGTAGCACACCGCTACAATTGGTGACCCTGACGGCCCAAACGATATTTGGGCCAGAGATGACCGACACTGCATCTGTTCACGCAGTTTCATTAAAACTGCCAAGCTTCTGGACGAAGCGACCCCATTTATGGTTCGAACAAGCAGAAGCTCGATTCCACATTCGGCAGATAACCTCGGAGTCCACTCGCTACTACTACGTGCTGATCTCACTCGACCAAGAGACTGCTGCACAAGTTGAGGAGTTTATACAGTCGCCCCTGGAGGACGGCAAATACACAGCATCCAAAGCTCTGCTCATAAGGACTTTCGGACTCTCTCGGTGTGAGCGAGCTGCCAGCTTACTGCACCTGGATGGTTTGGGAGACAGGCCGGCGTCAGCATTAATGAATGAAATGCTGTCCCTGGCTGAAGGACACAAGCCCTGCCTCATGTTTGAGCAGGCGTTCCTAGAGCAACTGCCCGAGGACATATGCCTGCTGCTGTCCGACGCAGATTTCAGCAACCCCCGGGAGGTGGCGGCCCGGGCAGATGTGCTGTGGAATGCCAGGAAAGAGAGAGGGGCATCCGTCACACAGATCACCAAGCCGCGTGCCCAACGACAGACCAGACCAGGCCCGGCAGCAGAGCCTACAAAACCCGGCGACGGAAATGAGGAGCCCAACGAACAATGGTGTTTCTACCACCAGCGGTGGGGCACAGAGGCCCGCCGCTGTAGACCGCCCTGCAAATTCCCGGGAAATGCCAGGGCCAGCCGCCGCTGATGGCTACGGCGGCTGGCCATCAGGACAGCCTCCTGTACGTCTGGGACAAGCAGTCGGGACGCCGCTTTTTGGTCGACACCGGAGCGGAGATCAGCGTCTTACCTCCAACGAGTTATGATACCCGCAACAGAGACCAGGACCCACCCTGAGGGCCACAAATGGCAGCACAATACGAACCTACGGCACCCGCATGGTGTGGCTACAGTTCAGCTCCAGCCGGTTCACGTGGGACTTCACACTGGCCACCGTGGCCCAACCACTCCTGGGGGCGGATTTTCTATGAGCCCACAGCCTGCTGGTCGACCTGCAAGGGAAGCAATTAGTCCACGCTAAGACTTTTCAAACATTCTCCCTGGGTGAAGCACAGTTGCCAGCCCCACACCTGGACTCCATCACGCCATCCGACAACGAATTCACCAGGGTCCTGGCGGATTTCCCATCATACTGACACCACAGTTCACGGCAGCCGTGCCCAAACACAGAGTACAGCACCACATCCCGACCCAGGGACCACCCCTCCACGCCCGTGCTCGAAGGCTTCCCCCGGACAAGCTCCGACTGGCGAAGGAGGAGTTCAAAAAGACAGAGGAATTGGGGATCATACGACGGTCCGACAGCCCATGGGCCTCCCCCCTTCACATGGTGCCCAAGGCAACGGGAGGCTGGAGACCATGCGGTGACTACCGCAGACTGAACGAGGCTACAACGCCAGACCGCTACCCTGTGCCGCACATTCAAGACTTCGCAGCAAACCTACATGGCGCAAGGATCTTTTCCAAGGTAGACCTCGTTCAGGGATACCATCAAATCCCTGTGCATCCGGACGACATCCCCAAAACAGCACTTATCACCCCGTTTGGACTTTTCGAATTCCTCCGAATGCCGTTTGGTTTAAAGAATGCCGCACAGACTTTCCACCGGCTAATGGACGCGGTGGGACGCGACCTGGACTTTGCATTCATCTATTTGGACGACATCCTCATAGCCGGCAGTAGTCGGCAGGAGCATCTGTCCCACATCTGCCAGCTCTACTCCCGCCTGAGCGAATTCAGCCTTACAATCAACCCAGCCAAATGCCAGTTTGGACTCAACACCATCAACTTCCTGGGCCACAGGATTACTAAAGACGGGGCAACCCCGCAGCCCGCCAAGGTAGACGCGGTCCGCAACTTCCCCCGACCCAACACAATCAAAGGCCGGCAGGAATTCGTGGGTATGGTGAATTTCTACCACCGTTTCCTCCCCTCAGCAGCCCGAACCATGCGCCCCCTATTCACTCTGATGTCGGGTAAGGGCAAGGACATTACCTGGGACGAAGAGGCCGCAACCGCTTTCGTTAAAACCAAAGAAGCCTTGGCAAATGCCGCGATGCTAGTGCACCCCAGAGCGGACGTTCCTACTGCCCTCACAGTGGACGCATCCAACACAGCGGTCGGTGGAGTGCTGGAACAACTCATCGAGGGTCGCTGGCAACCCCTGGCATTCTCCAGCAAACACCTACGACCACCTGAATTCAAATACAGTGCTTTCAACCGGGAGCTATTGGCACTATACCTGGCAATCCGGCATTTCAGGTACTTCTTAGAAGGTAGGCCCTTCACCGCGTTCACAGACCACAAACCGCTTACCTTTGCATTCATGAAGGTTTCCGACCCCTGGTCGTCCTGCCAGCAGCGACATCTGTCCTACACCTCTGAGTACACGACAGACATCTGGCATGTCTCTGGAAAAGACAACGTCGTGGCGGACGCACTTTCCAGACCGACCGTACAGGCTCTGTCCCAGGGGGTGGACTATGCTGCGCTGGCAGAGGCACAGCAGGCAGGCGCTGAGATCCCCAGTTACAGGACTGCAGTCTCCGGTTTGCAGCTCCAAGACCTCCCCGTAGGCCCAGGTGAGAGGACCCTACTAGGTGACGTATCTACCGGCCAACCCCGCCCCGTTGTCCCAGCAGCCTGGCGCCGGCAGGTTTTCGAGTCCATTCACAACTTAGCGCACCCCTCCATCAGGACAACCGTCTGGCTGGTCGCCAACAGGTTCGTGTGGCATGGGCTGTGTAAACAGGTCAGTGAATGGGTCAAAACATGCATGCGGTGCCAAACGGCCAAGGTGCAGCGGCACACCAAGGCTCCGCCGCAGCAGTTCGAACCCACCCGCCGGAGGTTCGACCACATTCATGTGGATATCGTGGGGCCCCTGCCAGTGTCACGAGGAGCGCAGTACCTCCTAACTATGATAGACTGGTTCACCAGATGGCCAGAGGCAGTCCCGCTCACCGACACCACCTCCGAATCCTGCGCCCGAGCACTGATCGCAACCTGGGTAGCCCGCTTCAGGGTACTGGCCCACATTACCTCCGACAGGGGCGCCCAGTTCACCTCCAGCCTGTGGTCGGCTATGGCCAACCTTTTAGGATCGCAGCTACACCACACAACTGCCTACCACCCACAGTCGAACGGACTAGTGGAGCGTTTCCACCGTCACCTGAAGTCGGCTCTCATGGCCCACCTGGAAGGGCCTAACTGGGTGGACGAACTTCCCTGGGTCCTGCTCGGAATCCGCACGGCGCCCAAAGAGGATCTGCACACCTCGTCGGCCGAGTTGGTGTACGGCACACCCCTGGTCGTCCCAGGAGAGTTCATACCAGCCCCAAGGGGGCAAGAGGAAGAACCAGCAGCAATCCTAAACAGACTACGTGAGAGGCTCGGTAACCTGGCCCCTACACCCACTTCACAGCACGGACAGGGCCCGACCTGTGTACCCAAAGACCTGCAGAACTGTAAGTTTCTTTCTGTACGATGGGGCGGACACCGGGCACCGCTACAACGGCCCTACAAGGGGCCGTTTAAGGTGATCAGGAACAACGGGTCCACGTTCGTGCTGGACATTGGGGAGAGAGAGGAGGTTTTCACGGTGGACCGACTCAAACCGGCCCATGTGGACTTGGCACAGCCGGTCCAGGCTCAGGCATCGCGGTGCAGGGGCAGTTCTCCCAAACAGAGACTGATCCAGACTGTGGACATTAGGGGAGGTATCGCCGGTTCTGGGGGTGTGGGGGTTATGTGGCGAACCACTTTCTGGCACACACGAACCGGCTCACAACAGCGCGCGCAGGCAGAGGGCCGGCCCCAGAAAGGGCGCCAGGCCATCTTCACCAGCAGGGGGAAGTATCTGGGAATATGCATTCCCCACACCAGTCCCGCCCCAGGGAGGGCGGGAACGGGAAGGCTTTAAAGCAGGCCGCGAAGTTTGAATAAATCTCTTTCATCGCAACTCTAACTCACTGACTCCGTGTGGTTATTCTAGCGCTGTGTGTAGCACACCGCTACAGTTTATTTATATACTGATTGACTTTAAAAATTGAGAGAAGAGGAAATGTTATTAAATTTGACAAGTAGTAAGTGTGAAAATTTCTCTGCCTGAAAAGGCAGAGGAGACAAAATTCCATTTCAGACGTCCCTGATGAACACTTTGAAGGCAATAAAATAGGGTTACAGATCTTGACCTGGGACGTGACTATGAAATCTAAATACATAAAGGAGAGACAGTGGGTCCAGTGGCTTCCTTTAACTATTTTGAGGCCTAGGGTATCTGTAATTGGTAATTGGTTTTCCTTGTCGTGTGTTGAGAAACGGTGAAGTCACTTGTGACTGCGTGGCTAGGTACTGTTCAAACACAATCCTATAAATTCGCCAATGACTCAACTGTTGCTGGCAGGTTCTCAGATGGTGATGAGGAGGTGTACAGGATTGGGATAGGTCAACTGGTTGAGTGGTCTCACAAAAATAACCTTGCACTCAATGTCAGAAGGACCAGGAGACTGATTATGGCAGGGTAAGTCAGGAGATTATGCACCAATCTTCAGCAGTGGAAAAGGTGAGCAGCTTCGTGTTTCTGAGTGTCATTATCCCAGGGGACCTATCCTGGGCTCAACATATTGATGCACTCACAAAGTAGCTAAAGTCAATTATAAGAGCTTGAGGAGATTTGATATATCACCCAAGACTAGCATATTTCTGCAGACGTACCATGGAGAGCATTCTGACTGTTTGCATCATTGCGCAGGATCAAAAATATTACAGAGGGCTGTAGGGTCAGCCAGCTCCTTCATGAGCTCAAGCCTTCCCACCATCATTTACACCTTCAAAAAGCCAAGCTTCAAGAAGGCAGCATCCATCATTACAAACCCTCACTATCCAGGACATGCTCTCTTCTCATTACTACCATCGGGTGGGGGCGGTACAGGAGCTTGAAGAAGCACGCTCAAGGTTGTAGGAACTTTCTTCCCTCCTCAATCAGATTTCTCAACGGTCTGTGAACACTACCTCACCATTCACTCTCCTTTTGCACTATTTATTTACATCGGGGTGGCCAACCTTTTACATTCCATGCCTCAATTTTTTCACGCACGAGTTCTATAGTAACATATTTTTACAAGAATTGAATGGGGGTACAAGTGTTGTATGGCGCATCTGAACTCATGAGTGAAAAAATTGGCGCATGGAATGTAAAAGGTTGGCCACCCCTGATTTACATTTATATTTCTTATTGTAATCTATAGACTTTTTAATGTCCTGCACTGTACTGTTGCCTCAAAGCAACAAATTTCACGAAATATGTCAGTGATAAATCTGATTCTGATTCTGAACTTTCTTATGCTTCATACCTATAGAGATAATTTCAAAACACAGGTACACTGTGGTAGTATAAGGGAAAAGTAATAACAGAATGTGGAATTTAGCATAACAATTACAGAGAAAGTGCAGTCAGCGCAGGCAGATAATAAGGTGCAAGGCCACAACGAGGTAGATTGTGAGGTGAAGAGTTCATCTATTGTATAAGTGGTCCATTTAGCAGACTTATAACAGTAAGATAGAAAGCAGTCCATGAGTCTGGTGGTATATGTTTTTGAGCTTTTGTACCTTCTGTCCGATGGTTGAGGCGAGAAGAGAGAATGCCTGAGGAGGGAGTGGTCTATGATTAGCATTAGATGCTTTACTGAGGCAACAGAAAATGTAGCCAGATAGGGATTGTGTGCCAGATTTTATTTCTTTGACCACGCTGGGTAAATCCTTGGTTTAATGGACAACAAACAAACAGCTAGTCTGGAAGTTGCTCCTTCCCCTCAAATTTCTCCTTTTTCTCTTTCTGCCCTGAAGACGAGTGCAGCTGAATAAAATTCTAATCTTACCAGCAGTGTCTGCTAGTAACTTGCCTAGAGGGGAGCTGAGATGACATCAGGAATAAATGAACTTTTATTCAGATGGGACAGCAGCAAGATGAAATACCCATAGGAACTTCCTGTGTTACTTGAGTAAAATAAAAGTTCAATGCAATTAAAAAAAAGTTATTAAAATTCCCAGTGCCGTGAATTGCACCTGGCTACATCTGCAGAAGATGCAAAATGCTGGTACAGGGATGAGGCCTAGCAAACTCCTGAGAAGTTCAACATTCCCACTAACCACTGGGAAAATCTTTCCTCCATCTGCTCCAGCCAGCTGAGGGTGGAATGATTGTCAGGGACAGGCATGAAAGACCATTAGATGAGGTCAAACAGTCAACTGGGATAGATTTCAATATTCATAGAGAGCATGGTGATGCATCTCGTAGAGGCTCTGCCTCTGTACCTGAGACCCAGATTCGATCCTGACGTCTGGTGCTGTCTGTGTGGAGTTTGCACGTCCTATTTGTGACTGGGCAGGTTTCCTATTGTACTCCCATAACCCACAGATGTTCCAGTAAAGGTTAATTGTCCGTTGTCATGTGGCCCTCTTGTGTAGGTGAGAGCTTGAATTTGGGGGTAGTTAATGAGAATGTGGGGAAGAAAGAAAATAAAATGCGATTAATGTAAATGGGTGGTTGAGGGTTGGCGTGGGCTCAGTTGGCTAAAGGGCCTATTTTTAAGTGCTTTATCTCCCTTTTGTCTCTGGGTGCTGGAACAATTTGGAATCTTCTGGAACTCATGTCAGCTCACAGAATCAGTCCTGATGAAGGGTCTCGGCCCAAAACATCAACTGTTTACTCCTTTCCATAGATGCTGCCTAGCCTGCTGAGTTCCTCCAGCATTTTGTGTATGTTGCTTGGACTTCCAGCATCTGCAGATTTTCTCATGTCTGTCATTCCACTACTAATATTTTCTGTAATCCATTCTTCCTAAATTCTTCCAGGTCCTACCATTCATGAGCTCACCAGGGGCAATTGACAGACGCCAATTTGCTTAGCAATCCACACATCTTTGGGATAAGGGAGGAAACTAGGTCAACTGTGAGAAACCTGCAGAGGGGAAAGTGTGAAGTCCACATGCTTAAACCTAGGTAGGCAGAGACTCCAGTAATGGTTCCATGGACTGCAAGCTGATTGCTTTACCTAAACTAAAGCTTTCAAACAGAACTATCTGTTAGCCACAATGCATCTGCCCATGCCTACTGCTGTACCAAAAGTAGAAGTTGTTCTTTAACATTAACATAATGGAAACGAAGAATAACTGGTCTGGGTTTGGAAACAGCTGCTGCCGACTTTACCCACGGTATATGATGGGCGCGGTCGAGTAATGGAGGATTGTTGAGAAAAACTGAACCGAACGGATCCTTTAAAGGTTGAGCAAAGAATATTACAGGATCTCCAACCTCAACATCCTCGGGTAAGCCAATTAAACGTAAATTTTGTCTTCTCGATCGATTCTCAAGATCAATAACTTTGGATTTAAGTTGTTGGAGCTGTTTAGTAGTCGAAGCTAGATTCTTCTCTAAGATCTCAACTTTTGTATCCGTCTTCTGAGATTTAGTATCCAGCTCAGAAATTTTTGCATCGTGTTTTTGAACATCAGCATTCAGGAATTTCAAAGATTCCGTGATTGATTTTAAATCTTCATTGAGGTTTTGACGATGTTGTTCAAATTGAGCAGTTAAACTTTCAGATAATTTTATCTGATGCTGCTCAAACATTTCCTCCAAACACTTCACCATAACTTCGTAAGTTAATTCCATTGGTTTAGAGTCACCTTTCTTCTTTCCTCTGTTCCCATCAGTGTCTTTCCCATCTTTGATTTTAGATCTCGTACTCATTTCTTTAAGCTCAAAAGTTGCGATTGACAAAAGGAAGTCAATTAATCGGTAATTCAGAGAGATAAAGTAAGTCTTCTGGTGTACTTAAAGTTGATTAGATCAAGGAGATCATAGGTTAAAAAGGATAACGGGAATGGAGCGAAGCCAGAGAGATGACCTCACTCCATGAGTGCTCCCTGCAGAATCCGTACCAAAAGTAGAGAAGGTACTGGAGATCTGGTCATGATGGTTCTCACTCCCAGTCTACCTCTTCCACTGCAAAGTCCTAGGGAAATTTTATAATGTCCCATGATGGTACACTTCCTATCTGGTCCCTCAACTCAACATCAGATATGATTGGTTGATGGGGCACAACCTAATCATTTAAAAATTTAAGTTTAGAATGAATTATTGTGTTTTATATATCTTTAGAATTAATTTACCCATTGAATGTTTTCAAATAAATGCATTAATGCAATTTTTTGCTTAACTATGTTTTAATAATTTAAATCAATTGCTCTGCCTGTAAATCTGGTATGTCATCCAAGACTATTGAAAATTTCACGAGAAGTACGACGGAGAGCACTCTGTCTCTTTGCACCACTGCTTGGTGTGGAAGCTCTAATGTACAGGATCGCACGAAGGTGAGGAGGGTTGTAGAGTCAGCCAGCTCCATCATGGGCACTAACT
This sequence comes from Mobula birostris, assembly GCF_030028105.1. Classification (NCBI taxonomy): domain Eukaryota; kingdom Metazoa; phylum Chordata; class Chondrichthyes; order Myliobatiformes; family Myliobatidae; genus Mobula; species Mobula birostris. The sequence continues at coordinate 123,078,616 of NC_092371.1, forward strand.
TCCCTACCATCAAGGACATCTTTATGAGGCGGTGCCTCAAGGCAGCATTCCCATCTAGGATATGCCCATTTCGCATCTCTACCATCAGGAATAAGGTTACTGGAGCCTGAAGACCCACACTCAATGGATCAGGAAAAGCTTTTACCCCTCTTCTGCAGATATCTGAATGATCCATAAATCCATAAATACTATTCTGACGTTCTTTTTTTGCATTATCTTCTATGGTTCCATAAGGGTGTTATAGCTGGGGCTGGGAGGGGGATGAATTCAATTAAATGCTCCCAATAGCGTGTAGCTCAAATAGCCTCCAAAACCATGTCCAGCTCCTGGCCTTCAAGAGTGGCTTAGCTACCAAATCCAATGGAGCCATTTCTACTGAGAGGAGAAAGAGAAAAGGTGGGTTACTGGTGCCTTAAAACAGTCACTTTGTGCAGATGAGGCTCATCTAAGAGAAGAAGGGAAACTCTGATCTCAAGCCTCTGCTGCCTTGCGGCTATACCGACTCATGGGAGTAAACGTTGAGGAAAATTCCAGAGCTTGAGTCCCTAAGGCAGTCCTACGTTGAGTTCAATGATAACTAGCAACTCCTGCAAAGCCACTGGTGTTATGGTCCGGTCCGTAAAGTCCGCATTCCGGTTCACGGTCCTGTCTGTCGATTCCTTATTCCGGGTTTTCCTGTTTTCCCTTCTTCCATTGGGTGCCTTAATTGAGGCACCTGATTCTCGTTGTGGGCTGGCACATAAATACCTCTCAAACCAAGAATTTGCTTCTAGACTGTTCCCTTACCTTCTTCCTTCTGAACCTCCATCTGTAACCTCGTCAGTCTCCCCACCAAGTTCAACTGCCGGAGTGAGACCAGAGCCTTGCCACACCAAGAGAAGGAATTATCTATTGTCGAGTTTGGAACTGTCTCTTTGTGTCCCTGTGTTTAGTGTCCATGTTCTGTGTACGATTCCCAGCCCTATGTCCTGTGCTCCCCAAGGAGGGGTCCCAGCTCTGTGTTCTGTGTTCCTGTGCTCAAGTCCACGGCTCTGTGTTCCTGTGTTCCAAGACCAAGTCCAGATGCCGTGTTCCAGCCCTGTCCGAGTCTGAGCCTCGTGTCCTCGCCCAGCCTGGTGCTGGAGATTCCTCGTCCTGTGCTGGATCGTCCCCATCCGAACCCTCAGCAGCTTACCTCGGCAGTCATCCCGGCCCTGCGCTCCAAGAAAGGGTCCCGGTTCCATACACAAGGGCCTAACTGAACCGAGTCCAAGAGCCTCATCCTGCCCTGGAGGTTCCTTGTCCTGTCCTGTAGCCATGTCCCGACCTTGCCAAGATCCTAGACCCGAGTCCTAGCCTAGACTGGGTTCCGGTTCCAAGTCAAGACCCAGGTTCCGAGCCCCAACCAAGACCCAGGTTCTGGGTCCTTGTCTGGAGTTCGGAGTTCCGAGTTCCTAGTCCAGGCTCGTTGTTCCTAGTTCCACATCCGGGTCCTGTGCTTCTAGCCCAAGTCCTAGCCCAGGCCCCGAATCCTAGTCTCGTCCATGGCCTGTATCAATGTCCAGCGTCGTTTCTTCCTGACTCCCCTTGCTGTCTCGATAATCCTAGTCCTGTTCCTAGTACTTCAGTGTCTGTGTCTTGCTTTAGGGTCCTCCTTCAGCGCCCCCTTATGACAGATGGTGTGCCAAATTGTATCAGCCTCTGCCGTTCCCCTGCATTCATCAACAGCATGGAGAGGGGAAGCATTCAGTGGGCAACAGCTTGTTCTCCATATCGTACTGTCCTGGCTTGCATATCATGTAGATAGTTGGGACACAACATCCATGGTTGACCCCAGCCAATGAAGAATCTCATATTTGTTCCATAATTTATAGTAATTCTCCAGTCTTTGCAAAGTACTGCAACTGCAAAAAAAAACACTTTTCACATCAAATAATTCAGTGATAATAAACCTGATTTTGATTCCGCTCAGATGTTTCTGAAAACAATGCAGGAAATCTGGGATATGGAAAGTTGTCAAAGGAACAATCAGGGAGGAGCCTCTGGATGCCACTCCCCTCCGTCACACTCCGCCTAACCTACATGCAGGAAGGCTGGGGAAGCAAGACCTGGAAGGACGTTGACGACTGTGTGGTGGAAGGTTATTAGAGCACCTCCTGGTCAGATAGTGCAGTTGAGTACAACATTGTTCAAGGAGGGAGAGGAGAAAGAAAGGGTGGAGGGAGGGAAGGGTTAAGGGAAGCAACACATCCACACAGAAAATAAAAACAGGATTCTCTCTGGAATGGATTTGGTGTCAAGGACAGGCAAAGGTGTGAATGTGTAAGGCACCACAAGCTGCTCAGCACCCCTCCTGTTTGGAGAACACCCACACGCTCTGTAGCAGACATTGGCAAGCTTCATTTGGAAGCAGCTGGGTTACACCATTAAAGGTTTTAAAGTTTTTGGAGTTCAATAAAACATGTTACGGGTTTCACTGAACATAAAATGCCTCACTTAATTTTATTTGCAGAAACTTACATTGGTGACCCCAATGCTTTTGGACAATTCCGGAGTTATTGAACATGTTGGCCAGTGCAGTCACTTTGAAACTGGCAGTGTTTTGGGAGCAAAATGGTGTCAGTTGGTTCGTACAAGTTGAGGCCCAGTTCGCCCTGCGAGAAATCTCTGCTAACACCACCAAATATTTCTATGTGGTAGCATCGCTCAGCAATTCCACAACAGTGAGAGTGGTGAGTCTGTCCCAAAACCCGCCTGAACACGATCGCTGAAAACTCACCTTTTACAGACTTCTGGACTGTCAGGGTCTGAGCGTGCCAAACAATTGTTCTCCTTGCCCGGTCTGGGCGATGGTAAGCCTGCAGAGCTAATGGACCACATGCTGCCTCTCTTGGGAAATCACCACCCTTGTTTTAATTTTAAAGAACTCCTCATGCAGCAAATGCCTGATCAATTTTGTGTAGTCCTCACTAATGCACTCGTGTTGGGCTATAGGGAGCTTGCTAAAATGTTTGATAGTCAACACTAGGCAGCGGTGAATCATTCCTCTTCCTTTCTCTACCTCAATAAGCCAGGTCAGCAGGACCTCCAACATAAGGATGCCTGTGGCTGCGAAACAGATGATGCCGGGCCTGTGTGTTTGCCATGTTCGCTTTGGTAGGAACGTGAGGAAGCACTGCCCCCTTTGCAGCTTTGACATCGCCAGTGCATTGGGACATCAGAGTCAGTGAACACCGTGGGTTTCAGCTGCCAGGGTCATCACAGACACCCTTTCAGTATGGTTTCCTGTGTGACATGGATGCTCAAGCACATGCTCTGCCAGCATCACCTATTGACGAGCGACAAAACCACGTTGGAGGGTGCCAACGGCAGTGAGATCCAGACTTACTGGTAACACTCTGAGCGATGTTACAAGTCCTGGTCGAAGTGGTTAGACCTCTGCGGTCGATCTTAAGAACTGCCGGCTTGTGGATATCAAGGACTTTGGGTCGTTATCCTGCTCCCCTAGTAAGTTCCCTGCAATGACACGCATGTGAGTTTACTCAACTGTTGGGCAAATTCCTAGACCTCACCAAGCCCACATTCTCCACTACAGTTCCAAACCATGGGGCCAAGCACCACATTCCCACAACTGGCCCGTAAGCGTAGACTGGACCCAAAAAAGCTGGCAACCGTGAAGGCAGAGTTTGCCAACATGGAAGGACTCAGAATTGTATGGCGGTCCAATAGCTCCTGGGTTTCACTCCTCTAATATGGTCCCTCAGTACAATGGTGGTTGCTGCCCACGTGGTGAGTACTGATGATTTAATAAGGCCACTACCTCGATTGTTACCTGGTTGGTCCCGCACATTGAAGACATTTTGGTAGGTTTAGCCTATGCAAGTGGTTTCACCACTCCTTGAAGGCTGTTCCGAGGGCTTCCCTGACCGCTGAGTACTGCCATGGGTCCTGCTGGGGCTCACGACTGCTCCAAAGGAGGGCCTGCAGTTGTCCGTAGATGACTTGGTATACGGGTAGCCATTATGGGTGCCAGGTGATTTCATTCCTGACTCTATGACCACCTGGTCGGCCTCTCAAGGGCGTTCCATTCTCCTCAGTTCCTTTTCACCTGTCCCTAACTCCTATTACGCCACCTCCCATTATGCCATACAGCACTCTTGTTTTCCTGTTGACCTACATTCTGTTGCATTTGTTTTCATCCACCATGGCGCACACCAGCATCACCTTAGGCTCCCTTATGATGTCCTGTTCTGCATTTTGGAACGGGGAGAAACGTCTTTACCATAGATAAGAGGGGTAAACCTGAATGTATTTTGGTAGATCTTCCTAAACAGATCCACCAAGATTTGGAGTACTTTGCTGTCATGATGTGACCATGAGCATGTCAACGCACCTCTGGACGAGCCAGAGGCACCTGCGGTTCCTCCATCCACGGAACACAGGACCTGAGCCGGTCGGCTCGTCCGAGCTCCTGACAGGCTTACAATTCTGGTTTAAGTGAGTTCTTGTGGGGGGGGGAGAGTCTGTGTAGGGTAATGTAACTGGGAGGAATGTACATAATTCACAACCACCGACATTGAGTTGGGGTTTCGCTTTAACAGGTTGGTCTGACGTGATGACGTTGTAATGTAAAAGGTTTTTTAGTGTGCTTTTGTGAGTAGGTTTTGGAGTTCAATAAAATGTGTTATGGGTTTCATTAAACATAGAACACCTCATTTTGTTTTATTTGTGGACACCTACACCTTTCATATCAAATTGAAAATACTCAGAAATTTTAAATATCAAATCAACAGGTGCATTGGTAAGTTGAGTGGTCACAGATATTTTTTTCTCTGGGTTAGGCGACTCCAAAAGTGAAGGGCGTGGGCTGGGTTTAAGGTCAGAGGCGGAAAATTGCGATGGGACCTGAGGGGCAACTTTTTCACACAGAGACTGAGAGGTGGGTGGAACCAGAGGAAATGACAGAGGCAGGTACAATTACAAGATGTTTAGGCTAGTACATAGAAATGGTGGAAGGGATGGATAGTTAAGGTTTAGAGGGATAAGGGTCTAGTGCTTCAGGCACTAGATCATTTAGGCAACTTGGTCGGCGCAGATGTGTTGAGTCGATGGGAGATTTTCCATGGTGTGTACTCTGTCTATGAATCCCTTGAAATGGTTACCAATTGGCCCTGGGAATTATTCCAGAGCAATAAGGTGCAAATCAAAAAGTAAGGTGCAAATATTTCTAAAATTTCAGCCAGTCAGGGGGCAGATCCGGAAAGAAAAATGATTAAGCTGAAAATTCTGCTGAATAGTCACAGAGCTGAAACAGCCACTACTTCTCTTTCCATGGACATGGGCTGAACTGTTGATCCTTTCCAGCATTTTTTATAATTTTATACTGAACACAGGAGAAGGGGCTGGTGTATTGTGGTGGACCTGCTGCTATGAGTTCTCACCCCAGTCGTCAAGAAATATTAATTTGGTAAACAAAATAAATCCGTTGAAGTCAACCCAGGGTAGGACTTTTGAGGTGAATGTCAGGGCCCTGGAGAGTGTTGTAGAGCAAAGGAACTTAGGACCAGTACATAGATGACTGAAAGTGCTATCACAGGTAGACAGAATGGTGGGCATTGGTGCTGTTTGGTCACATGGTTTGGTAAGCAGCCAACCTAATCAAGGACCCCAATCGTCCAGACAGTTTTGGTCAAATTAGATGATCCTCTAGTTCCTAATAAATCCCTTCCCTCTCACCTTACACCTATGCCCTCTTGCTCTTGAGTTCCCAACCCTGAGGTAAAGACTATGCGCATTCACCTTATCTACAGTTTGTCCCTCATCATTTACTCACTTCTGTAAGATCATGCCTCATTCTGCTCCATTATTTTGAAAATAGTTCCAACATGCAAAAGCTCTTCCCATAACTCAGACATTCTCGTAAATCTCCTCTACAAATAGCATCTTTGCTATTTCAGGTGAACACAATATTCCAAATTCTGCCTCACCAACATCTTGTAGAACTGCATTGTGAAACCCCACTTTCCATACTCAAAACCGATGAGGGCCTATGTGACAGGAGCCTTCTGCACTGTGTTGTCAACCTATGACACTACTTTCAATGAACCCTGTACTTGTACTCCAGGTCTCTGTTTTCCACAATGCTCTCCCTGGCCTTACCAGTCATTTGTCTTCCCAAAATGCAACACCTTCCATGTTCTGAATTAAACTCCATTTGCCATTCCTCTGCCCACTGAGCCAGTTGATCAAGATCCCTCTGTAAATCTTGATAACCACTTTTACTGTCAATAACACCACCCATTTTAGTGTCATCTGCAAACTTACCAATCATATCTTGTACAAATTCATCTAAATGATTGATATAGATGACAAATAGCATTGAACCCTGTCAAAGCCCTTTAGTCCAAGAAACAGCCTTCCACCATCACTCTCTAGCTGCCTACCATCAAGTAAATTCTGTATCCAATGAGCTAGTTCTCCGGATACCATGTGACCTAAGGAAAAGGTTAGAGGGACATGGGCCAAATGCTTAGATGAGCTTAGATAAGTGCCTTGGTTAGTATGGAAGAGTTGGGCCACAGATTCTGATTCCCCCTTGTCTAACTCCATGATTCAATGACATATGACGTCATTTGGTGGCTAGTCAAATTGACGGGCATCAACAATTGCACATTATAACAATAGCTGAAAGAACTTTACGTTTTGAACAGCTTTTTTTTTTTAGCTCCCCAGCGTGTTGCAATCAGGGATTGCTTTGAACATTGTTGTGTTGTAGGATAGAATCACAGGGCAGCAGGCTAGGTAAGAAAACCATCCTGCCAGAGCTGCCCACGAGCCTGGAAGCATAAAGATTTGAAAAAAATAGGAGTTTATTTCTGTGTATGGTGACGTTTTCACCACATGCCCTGCAAATCACACTAGATGTGATTAAAACAATGCCTCCTGCAGTTTGCACTGAAGTTGAATGTCTCATGCAGCCAACATATGATAAGCAAAATGGGAATTTCAATGTCTCGGAGTTGACTCTCTAGTGGTTGCGCATAGTGAAAGGTATTGAATAGTAGTGAGTTCGGAATAGAGTAAAACATTGAGTGACATTTAAAAACATTTTTTTCCCAACAAGGACTCATAACAGTAGTATTTTCTTGGGATGTTTCCTACTACAGAGCCATCTGTTTCAGTGAAAGAGTGCAGGAGTGATTGCATCACACTAAAGCCTATTATTATGGATCAGAACCTGCAGTTACAGTTGCAACAGCTTCTAGAGATTGTGGATACCTTTGTTAAACTCCAGACTTCCACATCAAGCCTACAAGTAATAAACTATTGAATCTAACCATATAGTCTCTATTCTGTCTCCAGCAGGGAAGAGAAACTACAGATGAAAATTTTAAAAAATATCATTACATATCATGGTACCAGCATCTCTGGTTAGAATGTAGATGAATATCCAGTCTCAATTACTCATTGCTTTTACGACTGCCATTGCGTATACTTAGCATTTGCTATGTATGAATATCCTCCGCTCATTTCATTGTGTTGCAAAATTAACCCTGCTTTCTTTGCAGGTTCTGGCACCATTTATTTAAATCTAATATAATTGCTATCCATAGAGTAAACATATTCTGCCTGCTGGAGCTTCGAGTGATTTTTTCAACAGGTATTATTTGCTTAAGTGCTTATAGTTCACAGAGACAGTTTAGTAGATGCTGTTGAATAATTATGTAGACTCTCTTTGCTATAGTTACCAGGAATTCAACATTAGGTCTATTATCATATTCACAAATCCTGTGCACAAGTGCAATGAAAATCTTACTTCTATCAACATCACAGGCGCATAGACTCATATGAATAATATTCATATGAAAATCATAAATTAAACATAGTTTTTACAAGAAGGAACACAATTAGATTTATAAAGGTCCATTTTAATGCAAAGTGATCAAAATGGCCATGATGTTACTAAGTAGATGTGACTCCGTTTGAAAGTGAATGATGGAAGGGGAGGAGCTGTTCTTGAACATGGTGATGTGGGGCTTCAATTTCCTGTACATCTTTAAACAGACTGTTGACTTATTAAAAAGCTTGCTTGCTGCATTCATAGGAGCTCTATTTAATGGACTGCTGACTGTTTGTTGTAGTTCATGGAGTGTTATATAAGCTCATTTGCTGATTAACGAACTATTGCTGTTTAAATAGATCACTATAGTTCAAAGAGATTATTCAAATAGTATTCACTGCTGAGAAAATAGATACCATCTGCAGTGGCACACAGATGTTCTCTTTATTGTGTTCACTGTTTAATAGATCGTTTGCTGTAGAGCATAGTGAGAATTATATAGACTTTTCCACTGTTTGCTGAACAAACCATCTCTACTGTAGTATATAGTGACTGACTAGACTCTGTTTGCTGTTTGGTGAGACAATAGATTTTGCTCTTCAATAGTCATTCCAATGAATAAATTGTATTGACTCATAAGGTGTGGGTATTACTGGAAAAACTGGTACTTACTGTTCATTTCTGACTTACTACTGAATTAACTGGCTAGTTTTTTCCAGTGGGCTGTAAAGTTTTAACTTTATTGATGGGTCTGCATCATATGTACCTGAGACTGAAAAAGAACAGGAGGCTTCCATCCTTAAGAACATCAGTGAGTTCATATCGTCTGGTATGGGGGGGGGGGGCTACTGCATAGGATCGAAATAAACTGCAGAGAATGGTAAAATTAGTCAGCTCCATCTTGGACACCAGCCTCCATAGTATCCAAGGCATCTTCAAGGAGCAGTGCTCATAAACTACACACACACACACACACACACACACATATATTTACTGTAATTCACAGTATTTTTTCCTACATTATCATGTATTGTATTGAACTGCTGCTTCAAAGTTTCATGACCTATGCCGGTGATATTAAACCAGATTCTGATTTTGACTTTTGCAATAACTGCTAGCTTTGCTCTCACTGTTACAACACACACCTAGTACCAGTAGATGTATTTAACTACTATAATTTTAATTCCCCCATCTCCCCATGGTGCGATATTAACCCATGTCACCAGATATATAGTTCAGGCTTCTGGATACCAGTCCAATTGCAAACACTTACGCTCTCAAAATGTGAATCCGAACACATCTATCCAGTTCCAGTCGTCAAAGTTGAGCTGCAGTTCAGGTACAGCAAAGTGGAGACACCAACATGATAAGTAAGTAAATTGGGTTATTGTCGCTTCTACTAAGATATAGCGAAAACTTTATTTTGGATCTCATCCAGACAGATCATTTCAACATTGGATTGAGGTAGAACAAGGCAAAACAAAAACAGAATGCAGAATGAAGTGTTACATTTATAGAGGAAGAACAGGCAGACAAAAAAAAAAACGAGGCTATAACAGTAGCACATATAAAATGCTGGAGGAACTCAGCAGGCCAGGTAGCCTAAGGAGTACAGTTGACGTTTCAGGCTGACACCCATCACCAGGACTCCAGTGAAGGGTCTCACCCGAAACATCCCCTGTACTCTTCTTCATAAATGCTGCCTGACCTGTTGAGCTCCTCCAGCATTTTGTGCGTGTTGCTTGGTTTTCCAGCATCTGCAGATCTTCTCTTGTTTGTGATAAGGCTCTAACAGGGTGGATTGTGAGTTCATGAGTCCATCTTATCACACTGGGGAACAAAAAGACCATTAGGCATAGGAACAGAATTAGATTTAGCGGAAGCAGATTTAACCCACTGGTCTGCTCCACCATTTGACCATGGCTGATTTATTTTCCTTTTCAATCCCATTCTCCTGCCTTCTCCCTCTAACCTTTGACACCCTTACTAATCAAGAGCCTAACAACCTCAAAACCTCAACCAGTGACTTGGCCTCCACAGCTGTATGTGACAATGAATTCTGCAGATTCACCACCCTTTGGCTAAAGACATTCCTCCTCATCTCTGTTCTAAAGGGAAGTCTGTTTTGAACATTCAGTAGGATGGAAGCTCTCCTTGAGCCTGTTGGTAAGTGCTTTCAGGTCATTGTATTTTGTGTCCAATGGGGGAGGGAGAAGGAAGAATATCTGGGATGGGTGAGTCATTGATTATGTTGGTTACTTTACCGAGGCAATGAGAAGTGCAGATGGCGTCCATGGATTCTGGCCGTGATGTCCTGAGCCCTGTCCTTAACTCTCAGTAGTTACTTGCAGTCACAGGAAAATCAGTTTCCAACCGAGCTGTAATGCATCTGGACAGGGTACATTGTTTGGCGCATCAGTAAAACTTGATAGAAGATGACATGCCAAATTTCTTTAGCCATTAGAGATTGCAAATGCTGAAAACTGTGGCAACAAACAAATTGTTGGAGGAATGCAGCAGGTCAAGAGGAAATGTCCATTTCCCTCCCCAGATGCTGGCTGACCCATAGAAACAACCCCTTAGGCCCATGTCCTCTATGTCAAGCAAGATTCCCATCTAAGTTAGTCCTGTTTGCCCATGTTTGAACCATGTACTTTTAATCTTTCCCATGTATCTGTCCTACAGTCTTTTATAGACCTCTAAAAGATCACCTCTCAATTTCCCATGCTTTAAGTAATTAAGTCCTAGCCAGTCCATATAACCATATAATCTCTCGTATAACTCCATCTCTTAAGTTCTAGCAACATCCTCGTAATTTTTTTTTGTACTCTTTCGAATTTACTACAGCATGGTGACCAAAATTGAACACGATACTCCAGGTGTAGCCTCACTAGCATCAGTGGCAGGCAGTAACTAGTGGGGTACCGCAAGGCTCAGTGCTGGGACCCCAGTTGTTTACAATATATGTTAATGACTTGGATGAGGGAATTAAATGCAGCATCTCCAAGTTTGCGGATGACACGAAGCTGGGTGGCAGTGTTAACTGTGAGGAGGATGCTAAGAGGATGCAGGGCGACTTGGATAGGTTGGGTGAGTGGGCAAATTCATGGCAGATGCAATTTAATGTGGATAAATGTGAGGTTATTCACTTTGGTGGCAAAAACAGGAAAACAGATTATTATCTGAATGGTGGCCGATTAGGAAAAGGGGAGGTGCAACGAGACCTGGGTGTCATTATACACCAGTCATTGAAAGTGGGCATGCAGGTACAGCAGGCGGTGAAAAAGGCGAATGGTATGCTGGCATTTATAGCAAGAGGATTCGAGTACAGGAGCAGGGAGGTACTACTGCAGTTGTACAAGGCCTTGGTGAGACCACACCTGGAGTATTGTGTGCAGATTTGGTCCCCTAATCTGAGGAAAGACATCCTTGCCATAGAGGGAGTACAAAGAAGGTTCACCATATTGATTCCTGGGATGGCAGGACTTTCATATGATGAAAGACTGGATGAACTAGGCTTATACTTGTTGGAATTTAGAAGATTGAGCGGGGATCTTATTGAAATGTATAAAATCCTAAAGGGATTGGACAGGCTAGATGCAGGAAGATTGTTCCCGATGTTGGGGAAGTCCAGAACGAGGGGTCACAGTTTGAGGATAGAGGGGAAGCCTTTTAGGACCGAGATTAGGAAAAACTTCTTCACACAGAGAGTGGTGAATCTGTGGAATTCTCTGCCACAGGAAACAGTTGAGGCCAGTTCATTGGCTATATTTAAGAGGGAGTTAGATATGGCCCTTGTGGCTAAAGGGATCAGGGGGTATGGAGGGAAGGCTGGTACAGGGTTCTGAGTTGGATGATCAGCCATGATCATACTGAATGGCGGTGCAGGCTCAAAGGGCTGAATGGCCTACTCCTGCACCTATTTTCTATGTTTATGTTTCTATGTACAACCACATCATAAGCTCCCAAATTCAGTAATTAGTTTCTTGACTGATGAAGGCCAACATGTCTAAAGCCTTTGACACCATCCTATATACCTACGATTCCTATTTGAAGGAATCATGTACATGAACTCCAAGGTCCTCTTGATTCTACAACATACCTAAGGGCCTACTGTTCTCTTTGAAAGACCTACCTTGAGTTGATTTTTGAAACCTTCAGTGTTGTTTGCTGAGCCAATTAAGCAATTAGGTGCTTTCTGCTTACATTATGTCTGTAAGCTTCCATTTTCTGCACATTAACATGCCTATCTAAGAGTTTCTTGAATACATCTATATCTGTCTCTACCACCACCCTTGCAGTATATTTTAGGCACCCAACATACTCTGTGTAAAAACTTGACCTGTAAGTCTCCTTTGAACTTACTCTCTCTTACCTTAAATGCATGCCTTCAATTATTAGACATTTTGATTCTGGGCAAAATACTGTCTGTCTTTATCTATGCTTCTCATAATCTTATGAAAGTCTGATGGATCTCCCCTCAGCCTCTGCCATTCCATAAAAATAACAGCTGAAGTTCCTTTTTTATTTTGTATATTAAATTATATCATTTCTTAATGCATGTATGAATTTCTAAATGACAATAAAAGAGGACTGAGTGTTCTTATAATCTAAGTTTGTCCAACCTCTCCTTTAAGGACATGCCCTCTAATCCAGATGGCATCCTGAAAAAGAGGCTTGTGCATCTTTTTCAAACCTCAACATCTTTCTGCTATTTTTGCTCAGATTTTCAGAAAGAGTTTGACTAGGTGCTGCACTTGAGACTGCTTAACAAGATAAGAGCACTTTGGATCCAGCGATCACAATGCCATTTGTTTCAATATAATTATGGAGAAGGATAGGTCTGGACCCAGGGTTGAGATTTTTGATTGGAGAAAGGTTAACTTTGAGGAGATGTGAAAGGATTTAGAAGGAGTGGATTGGGACAAATTGTTTTATGGGAAGGATGTAACAGAGAAATGGAGGTGAAATTTTGAGGGTATAGAATTGTTATGTTCCTGTTAGGTTGAAAGGAAAGGTTAAAAGTTTGAGAGAGCCTTGGTTTTCAAGGGATATTGGAAACTTGGTTTGGAAAAGGAGATATCTACAATAGATATAGGCAGCATGGAGTAAATGAGGTGCTCGAGGAATATAAAGAATGTAAAAAGAATCTTAAGAAAGAAATTAGAAAAGCTAAAAGAAGATGTGAGGTTGCTTTGGCAAGTAAGGTGAAAATAAATCCAATGGGTTTCTACAGTTATATTACTAGCAAAAGGATCTTGAGGGATAAAATTGGTCCCTTAGAGAATCAGAGTGGACAGCTATGACTGGAACCAAAAGAGATGGGGAGAATTTGAACAATTTCTTTTCTTTGGTATTCACTAAGGAGAAGGATATTGAATTGTGTAAGGTGAGGGAAACAGATAGGGAAGTTATGGAAACTATGATGATTAAAGAAGAGGAAGTACTGGTGCTTTTAAGGAATATAAAAGTGGATAAGTCTCTGGGTCCTTACAGGATATTCCCTAGGACCTTGATGGAACTTAGTGTGGAAATAGCAGGGGCTCTGACGGAAATATTTCAACTGTCATTAGAAACGGGGATGGTGCCGGAGGATTGGCGTATTGCTCATGTTGTTCCATTGTTTAAAAAGGGTTCTAAGAGTAAACCTAGCAATTATCGGCCTGGAGGTCGATGTCAGTGGTGGGTAAATTGATGGAAAGTATTCTTAGAGATGGTATATATAATTATCTGGATAGACAGGGTCTGACTAGGAACAGTCAACATAGATTTGTACGTGGAAGGTCATGTTTGGCAAATCTTATTGAATATTTTGAAAAGGTTATTAAGAAAGTTGACAAGGGTAAAGTGGTGGATGTTGTCTATATGGACTTCAGTAAGGCCTTTGACAGGGTTCCACAGGGAAGGTTAGTTAGGAAGGTTCAATGATTAGGTATTAATATTGAAGTAGTAAAATGGATTCAGCAGTGGCTGGATGGGAGACGACAGAGAGTAGTGGTGGATAACTGTTTGTCAGATTGGACGCCGGTGACTAGTGGTATGCCTCAGGGATCTGTACTGGGTCCAATGTTATTTGTCATATACATTAATGATCTGGATGATGGGGTGGTAAATTGGATTAGTAAGTATGCAGATGATACTAAGATAGGTGGAGTTGTGGATAATGAAGTAGGCTTTCAAAGCTTGCCGAGAGATTTAGGCCAGTTAGAAGAGTGGGCTGAAAGATGGCAGATGGAGTTTAATGCTGATAAATGTGAGGTGCTACATTTTGGTAGGACTAATCAAAAGAGGACATACATGGTAAATGGTAGGGCATTGAAGAATGCAGTAGAACAGAGGGATCTAGGAATAATGGTGCATAATTCCCTGAAGGTGGAATCTCATGTGGATAGGGTGGTGAAGAAAGTTTTTGATATGCTGGCCTTTATAAATCAGAGCATTGAGTATAGGAGTTGGGATGTAATGTTAAAATTGTACAAGGCATTGGTAAGGCCAAATTTGGAGTATTGTGTACAGTTCTGGCCACCGAATTATAGGAAAGATGTCAACAAAATAGAGAGAGTACAGAGAAGATTTACTAGAATGTTACCTGGGTTTCAGCACCTAAGTTACAGAGAAAGGTTGAACAAGTTGGGTCTTTATTCTTTGGAGAGTAGAAGGTTGAGGGGGGACTTAAGAGAGATATTTAAAATTACGAGGGGGATAGATAGAGTTGACGTGGATAGGCTTTTTCCATTGAGAGTAGGGGAGATTCAAACAAGAGGACATGAGTTGAGAGTTAGGGGGAAAAAGTTTAGGGGTAACATGAGGGGGAACTTCTTTACTCAGAGAGTGGTGGCTGTGTGGAACGAGCTTCCAGCAGAAGTGGTTGAGGCAGGTTCGATGTTGTCATTTAAAGTTAAATTGGATAGCTATATGGACAGGAAAGGAATGGAGGGTTATGGGCTGAGTGCAGGTCGGTGGGACTAGGTGAGGGTAAGCGTCCGGCATAGACTAGAAGGGCCGAGATGGCCTGTTTCCATACTGTAATTGTTATATGGTTACATGGTTATATGCCAATACAGAGGAACTTGAAGTCATTCACCCTTACTGCTACTGACCCCTCTATGAGGACTGATATGTGTTCTTCCTACTTGTCCTTCCTGAAGTCAACAATCAATTCCTTGGTCTTACTGATGTTGAATGCAAGGTTGTTGTTGTGACACCACTCAACTATCTGATCAATCTCACTCCTGTACGCCTCCTTCTCACCAGCTGAAATTTCATGAACAACAGTTGTTTCCTTGGCAAATTTATGGATAGTATTTGAGCTGTGCTTAGCCATACAGTCTTGACTGTAGAGAGCCGTATATGCTCTTCCTCATTTTCTGAAGTCAATAACCACACGTTTGATCTTCTGACATCGTGAAAAGGGATGTTGCATGACAACATGGGACTAGGCTCTTGATCCCTTTCTAGTACTTCTACCCATTGTTATTTGAGACATTACTATTATGGAGAACTTTTCCACTGTCGATATCCAAAGAGTCAGTTATGACAAGAAATCTAACTGGTCTGTCACATAAATACTATGGCCACAAGTAGGACACAGACTAAATGTACTACAGGGGAATGGAAAAATACTTAAGGCCAGCATGAAAGACAGAAGTGGGAACAGGATGTTACCCCAGCTCCTTAAAACTGAAACACACACAAAATGTTGGAGGAGCTCAATAGTCAGGCAATGAATAAACAGACGATGTTTCAGGCCAAGACCCTTCATCAAGACTGGAAATGAAAGGAGAAGACGACAGAATCAAAAGGCAGGGGATATGGGAAGGAGGACAAGCTGAAGGTGATAGGTGAAGCCAGGTGGCTGGGGAAGGTGAAAGGCTGGAGAAGAAGGACTCTGATCAGTGAGGAGACTGGACCATGGGTGAAAGGAAAGAAGTAGGAGCACTAGGGGAGGTGATAGACAGGTGAGGAGAAGAGGTAAGAGGCCAGAGTGGGGAATAGAAGAAGAGGGAAGGGGGAGGAGAGAAAAAAGGACGTAAAATACCAGAAGGAGAAATTGATGCTCATGCTATCTGGTTGGAGGCTACCCAGACAGAATATGAGGTGTCGCTCCTCCACCCTGAGAGTGGCTTCATTGTGGCAGATGAGGTGGCCATGGACTGATATGTCAGAATAGGAATGTGGATTGGAATTAAAATGTTGGCCACTGGGAAGTTCCGCTTTTGGCGGATGGAGTGGAGGTTCTTGACAAAATGGTCCTCCAATTTACATTGGGTCTCGGATCTCCTTGAAACTCCTCTATAATTCAGTGAGGTTCTGGCTGATCAGTGACACGAGATTTCTACAAATGCTGGAAATCTTGTGCAACGCACACAAAATTCTGGAGGAACACAGCAGGTCAAACAGCCTCAAAGCAGTTAGCATTTTGACCGCAGACCTTTCTGGAAAACTGGAAAAGAAAGGAGCAGAAGCAAGAAGTGAGTCAGAAGGCCAATCACCATAAATTGGAAAGGTTAGGTCCAATTTACGGTGACCAGTTCTTCACCTTCAGTTCTGCCTTCAACTACTGTCCAGCCTGTTCTCTTTTTTAAATTTATTCACTTATTTATGAATTACTCACCCCTAGCTCAATCTCTGACTACGAGGACTCTCCTCTGGACTGCTGGGGTATTTCAGGGGAGGGGACCAGTAAAGTGGCAGCCATGTTGTTGGGTGTTCACTCACATATTGGTTAAAGATGACAGATTTCCTTTCCAGGAGGACATCAGTGAACCAGATGGGTTTCTACTATCTGATGTTTTATGGTCAATTACTGCCGCAAGATTTTTACACCAGGTTTGCTAGTTTATTTATATTTAAACTCCCAGCTGCCATGTAAGATTTGAACATATCCTCTTAGGCCCTTTGTAACTAAAAATCTATCACACAGTGAATGAATTCAATGACAGAACAGCCACAGGTCTTCGAGACAGAGAACTCCAACAAACTCTGAATAACAAAGTGTATCCTCATCATAAGCTTTCATCGTCCTGAAACTATGTCTCTTAGGTAGGAGGGTCGGTAGATTAATTGACTGCTATAAATTGTCCCCAGTGTGTAGGTAAAGGTAGAATCTGGGAGGCATGTGTTAAGAATATGGAGAGAATAAAAATAAAATGAATAAAATGTAGGATTAGTGTGAATGGGTGCTTGATGGTTGGCACAGACGTGATGGGTGGCTGGAGTTCTGAATTCTATCCCGATGCATCACAGATTAGTAGCGCAATCAACAATTAGTAGGGCCAAGACAATAAGAATTCTGGCACTTATGCCAGAATCCTGTACATTGATTTCAGTTCAGCGTTCAATACCATCATCCTGCAGAGACTAGTGGAGAAACTGTCGCTGCTTGGCCTTAACACTGCCATGTGTTGCTGGATTCTGGATTTCTTGACAGAGAGACCACAGTCAGTCTGTGTTGGCAGGAACATCTCTGACTCCATCACACTGAGCACTGGATCCCCACAAGGCTGTGTGCTTAGCCCATTGCTGTTTACACTGCTAACACATGACTGTGCAGCCAGATTCAAGGAGAACCTGATCATTAGGTGAGGTGGAGGATAAATGCGTGGCTGAGGGATTGGAGCAGGGGGCAGGGGGCAGGGATTCAAGTTTTTGGATCATTGGGATCTCTTTTGGCGCAGGAGTGACCTGTACAAAAAGGACGGGTTACACTTGAATCCTAGGGGGACCAATATCCTGGCAGGGAGATTAGCGAGGTCTACTGAGGTGACTTTAAACTAGAATGGTTGGGGGGTGGGAATCAAATTAAAGAGGCTAGGTGAGAGGAGGTTAGTTCACAACAAGGGGATGGGAACGAGTGCAGAGAGACAGAGGGGTGTAAAGTGAGGGTAGAAGCAAAAAGTAGTAAGGAGAAAAGTAAAAGTGGCAGGCCGACAAATCCAGGGCAAGCATTAAAAAGGGCCACTTTTCAACATAATTGTATAAGGGCTAAGAGAGTTGTAAAAGAGCGCCTGAAGGCTTTGTGTGTCAATGCAAGGAGCATTCGTAACAAGGTGGATGAATTGAAAGTGCAGATTGTTATTAATGATTATGATATAGTTGGGATCACAGAGACAAGGCTCCAGAGTGACCAAGGATGGGAGCTCAACGTTCAGGGATATTCAATATTCAGGAGGGATAGACATGAAAGAAAAGGAGGTGGGGTGGTGTTGCTGGTTAAAGAGGAGATTAACGCAATAGAAAAGAAGGACATAAGCCGGGAAGATGTGGAATCGATATGGGTAGAGCTGCGTAACACTAAGGGGCAGAAAACGCTGGTGGGAGTTGTGTACAGGCCACCTAACAGTAGTAGTGAGGTCAGAGATGGTATTAAACAGGAAATTAGAAATGTGTGCAATAAAGGAACAGCAGTTATAATGGGTGACTTCAATCTACATGTAGATTGGGTGAACCAAATTGGTAAAGGTGCTGAGGAAGAGGATTTCTTGGAATGTATGCGGGATGGTTTTTTGAACCAACATGTCGAGGAACCGACTAGAGAGCAGGCTATTCTGGACTGGGTTTTGAGCAATGAGGAAGGGTTAATTAGCAATCTTGTCGTGAGAGGCCCCTTGGGTAAGAGTGACCATAATATGGTGGAATTCTTCATTAAGATGGAGAGTGACATAGTTAATTCAGAAACAAAGGTTCTGAACTTAAAGAGGGGTAAATTTGAAGGTATGAGACGTGAATTAGCTAAGATAGACTGGCAAATGACACTTAAAGGCTTGACGGTGGATATGCAATGGCAAGCATTTAAAGATTGCATGGATGAACTATAACAATTGTTCATCCCAGTTTGGCAAAAGAATAAATCAAGGAAGGTAGTGCACCCGTGGCTGACAAGAGAAAGTAGGGATAGTATCAATTCCAAAGAAGAAGCATACAAATTAGCCAGAGAAAGTGGCTCACCTGAGGACTGGGAAAAATTCAGAGTTCAGCAGAGGAGGACAAAGGGCTTACTTAGGAAGGGGAATAAAGATTATGAGAGAAAACTGGCAGGGAACATAAAAACTGACTGTAAAAGCTTTTATAGATATGTAAAAAGGAAAAGACTGGTAAAGACAAATGTAGGTCCCCTACAGACAGAAACAGGTGAATTGATTATGAGGAGCAAGGACATGGCAGATCAATTGAATAATTACTTTGGTTCTGTCTTCACTAAGGAGGACATAAATAATCTTCCAGAAATAGTAGGGGACAGAGGGTCCAGTGAGATGGAGGAACTGAGCGAAATACATGTTAGTAGGGAAGTGGTGTTAGGTAAATTGAAGGGATTAAAGGCAGATAAATCCCCAGGGCCAGATGGTCTGCATCCCAGAGTGCTTAAGGAAGTAGTCCAAGAAATAGTGGATGCATTAGTGATAATTTTTCAAAACTCGTTAGATTCTGGACTAGTTCCTGAGGATTGGAGGGTGGCTAATGTAACCCCACTTTTTAAAAAAGGAGGGAGAGAGGAACCGGGGAATTATAGACCAGTTAGCCTAACGTCGGTGGTGGGGAAACTGCTGGAGTCAGTTATCAAAGATGTGATAACAGCACATTTGGAAAGCGGTGAAATCATCGGACAAAGTCAGCATGGATTTGTGAAAGGAAAATCATGTCTGACGAATCTCATAGAATTTTTTGAGGATGTAACTAGTAGAGTGGATAGGGGAGAACCATTGGATGTGGTATATTTGGATTTTCAAAAGGCTTTTGACAAGGTCCCACACAGGAGATTAGTGTGCAAACTTAAAGCACACGGCATTGGGGGTAAGGTATTGATGTGGATAGTGAATTGGTTAGCAGACAGGAAGCAAAGAGTGGGAATAAACAGGACCTTTTCAGAATGGCAGGCAGTGACTAGTGGGGTACCGCAAGACTCAGTGCTGGGACCCCAGTTGTTTACAATATATATTAATGACTTGGATGAGGGAATTAAATGCAGCATCTTCAAGTTTGCGGATGACACGAAGCTGGGCGGCAGTGTTAGCTGTGAGGAGGATGCTAAGAGGATGCAGGATGATTTGGATAGGTTGGGTGAGTGGGCAAATTCATGGCAGATGCAATTTAATGTGGATAAATGTGAAGTTATCCACCTTGGTGGCAAAAATAGGAAAACAGATTATTATCTGAATGGTGGCCGATTAGGAAAAGGGGAGGTGCAACGAGACCTGGGTGTCATTATACACCAGTCATTGAAAGTGGGCATGCAGGTACAGCAGGCGGTGAAAAAGGCGAATGGTATGCTGGCATTTATAGCAAGAGGATTCGAGTACAGGAGCAGGGCGGTACTACTGCAGTTGTACAAGGCCTTGGTGAGACCACACCTGGAGTATTGTGTGCAGTTTTGGTCCCCTAATCTGAGGAAAGACATCCTTGCCATAGAGGGAGTACAAAGAAGGTTCACCAGATTGATTCCTGGGATGGCAGGACTTTCATATGAAGAAAGACTGGACGAACTGGGCTTGTTGGAATTTAGAAGATTGAGGGGGGATCTGATTGAAACGTATAAGATCCTAAAGGGATTGGACAGGCTAGATGCAGGAAGATTGTTCCCGATGTTGGGGAAGTCCAGAATGAGGGGTCACAGTTTGAGGATAAAGGGGAAGCCTTTTAGGACCGAGATTAGGAAAAACTTCGTCACACAGAGAGTGGTGAATCTGTGGAATTCGCTGCCACAGGAAACAGTTGAGGCCAGTTCATTGGCTATATTTAAGAGGGAGTTAGATATGGCCCTTGTGGCTACGGGGGTCAGGGGGTATGGAGGGAAGGCTGGGGCAGGGTTCTGAGTTGGATGATCAGCCAAGATCATAATAAATGGCGGTGCAGGCTCGAAGGGCCAAATGGCCTACTCCTGCACCTATTTTCTATGTTTCTATTAAATTTGCTGATGATACCACAGTGGTGGGGCTCATCAGCAAAAATGATGAAACAATGTACAGGGAGGTCAAAACACCTAGAGAGCTGATGCAGTGATAATAACTTGATGCTTAATGTCACCAGAACCAAGGGGATGATGATCGATTTCAGACGGTCTCAGCCTGAGCACACACCCCTCAGCATCAGCGGCTCCACAGTGGAGAGAGTGGAAAACACTAAGTTTCTTGGGGTGCAGATCTCGGACAATCTCACCTGGTCCAGGAACACCACTGGGATTGTGAAACGGGCCCAGCAGAGATTGCACTTTCTGAGGAAGCTTAAACAAGCATCACTCCCCACTAATATCTTAACTACGTTCTACAGAGGCATCGTTGAGAGTGTGCTGACCTTTTGCATCACAACCTGGTACTCCAGCTGCAGTGCTGTTGACAAAAAAGCCTTGCAGAAGGTGGTTAGGGGAGCAGAGAAGGTTATTGGGGTCTCCCTACCTTCTGTCCAAGACCTCTTTCAGAGTCGATGCCTCCAGAGGACACGGTACATCATTAAAGACCCCTCACACCCTCTCCATGAACTGTTTGTTCTTCTGCCATCAGGCAAACGTTACAGGAGCATCAAAACTAAAACCACAAGGCTACTAAACAGCTTCCTCCCACAGGCAGTCAGACTGCTAAATAGCTGCTCCACCTGACTCTGCTTTGGACACTTTTAACTTGCACTGGACACTTATAATTTGATTTTAACTGGCATGTGGCTGTTGTGTTTTACTATTTACTGTTATGTTTATTATTTAGTGTTGCGTTTGTTATGTTATGATTGCACTGCCCCTGGGAAACGCTGTCTCATTCTGCCCTGCAGAGCTGATGTACGGTTAGAATGACAATAAAGTTTTTTGAATCTTGAATCTTGAATTGCAGAGAACGATGAATGCAGCCTAATTCATCAGGCACACAATGCTTCCCTCAATTGACTCCATCTACACCCACTAGGGCCTTGTGAAGCAGCCAGCAAAATCAAGAACCCCATCCCCTCTTCCATCAAGCTAAAGACACAAAAGCTTGAAAATGCAGAGCACTAGGCTCAAGGACAGATTCTATCGCACTGTAGGGTAATAGAGTCTATGGAAGGACAGGCTTCTGTACTGTATGTCTCTACAATTCTTTGAATGTCTGATTCATTCTGGCCATTTCAATGAAGCCTCTAGATACAATACAGAACAGGCCCTGTGGCCCAGCTAGTCCATGGTGAACTATTCTGCCTACTCTCTTTGACCTGCTCCTGGACCATAGGCCTGCATACAACTCCCAACAATGTACTTATCCACATTTCTCTTAAATTTTGAAATCAAACCTGTATGCAGCACTTCCGTTGAGTGCTTGTTCCACACTCCCAACACTCTCTGAGGTAAGAAGCTCCCCCTCAAATTCTCCTTAAACATTTCATCTTTCACCCCTAACTTATGACCCCTAGTTCTCCCAATCTCGATGGGAAAAGCCAGCTAGTATTTACCCTCTCCACACTCCTCATAATTTTGTATACATTTATCAAATCTCTTTTTATTCACCTAAGCTCCAGGGAACAAAGTCCTAACCTATTCAAGCTTTCCCTATAACTCAGGTCCTCAAGTCCTGGCAACATCCTTGTAAATTCTCCCTGAGCTCTTTCAATCTTATTGACATCATTCCTGTAGGTAGGTGACCAGAACTGTACACAGTACTCCAAATTTGACCTCAACAACATCTTATACAACTTCAACGTGACATCCATCTTCTGCACTCCGTTCTTTGACTAAGGCCAATTTGCCAAAAGTTCTCTTTGCCGCCCTACCTACCTGTGATGCCACTTTCAAGGAATTATGAATTTGTATTCTCAGATCCCTCTGTTCTACCATATTCCTCATTGCCCTACTGCTCACTGTATAAGTCCTACTCCGGATAGTCCTCTAAAGGTGCAACACCTCTCACTTGTCTGTGTTAAGTTCCATCAGCCATCTTTCAGTCCATTTTTCCAGCTCATCCAGATCCCACTGCAAGCTTTGCTAGCCTTCCTTGCTGTCCACTACGCCCCCAGTCTTGATGTAATCTGCAAAATTGCTGATCCATTTTACCACATTATCAAATCGATCATTGACATAGGTGAGAAACAGCAATGGACTCAGCACTGATCCCCATGGCACAACGTAAGTCACAGGCTTCCAGTCAGAGGCAACCATCTACTACACTCACTGGCTTCTCCCGTGAAGCCAATGTCTAATCCAATTTGCTATCTCATCCTGAATACCAAGTGACTTAACCTTCTACAGCGACCTCCCAACTGGAACTTTATCAAAAGCCTTTCTAAAGTCCATGTCAACAACATCTACTGCCTTTCCTTCATCAACTTTCCTGGCAATTTCCTCAAAAAACTCCGTAAGATTGGTTAGATATGACGTTCCATGCACAAAGACATGTTGACTATTACTAATCAGTCCCTGTCTATCCAAATATTTATAAATCCAGTTCTTCAGAACACCTTCCAATAGCTTTATGGTCCATGATTTCACTGCTGTTTTGCCTCGCTTCTATAGACTCCATGTCCACCTTTACAGTTGTAAAAATTACATTTAAGATCTCCCCCATCTCTTTTGGCTCCATGCTTTGATGACCACTCTGATCTTGAAGAGGACCAGTTTTGTCTTTTGCTGTCTTTTTGCTCTTAATACATCTGTAGAATCCATTAGGATTCACCTTCATCTTGTCTGCTAGAGTAACCTCATGCCTTCTTTTAGCCCTCTCCTGATTTCTTCCTTAGGTGTTCTCTTGCATTTCTTATAGTCTTCAAGTACCTCATTTGTTTCTTCCTGCCTATACTTGCAATGCACCTCTTTCTTCTTAACCAGGACCTCAAAATCTCTCAAAAACCGAGGTTCCTAAATCTGTTATACTTGTCTTTTGTTCTGACAGGGACAGACAAACTCTGTATTTTCAAAATTTCACTTTTGAAGGCCTCCCATTTACCAAGCTCACCTTTGCCAAAAACCATGCCCAAATCCACACTTGCCAGATCCTTTCTGATACCATCAAAACTGGCTTTTCTCCAATTTTGAATATCAAGCCAAGATACAGAACTATCGCTCTCTATAATTATATTGTATCCAATGGCAGTATGATCATTAGATCCAAATAGTTCCCTAAACACTCTTCTGTCACCTGCCTAATATTGTTCCCTAGTAGGAGATCCAGTATCACAATAGTTTGGACCTCTATATATTGATTATAGAAACATCGCTCAATACATTTGACGAACTCTATCCCATCTGGCCCACCTACAGTATGGGAGTCCCAGTCAATACGTGGGAAGTTAAAACCACATACTATCGCAGCCTTATATTTCTTGCAACAGTCTATGACCCTTCTACAAATGTGTCTTCTAAATCCCTCTGACTATTGGGCGGTCTATAATTGAGTCCCATTTCTTATTCCTCCATAGGCAAACTCTCCAGTTCTGACCAGTATTGCCAACTCACCCTTTAATCACTTCCACTCTACTATGTCTAAACCAACAGAATCCCAGAATATTGAGCTGCTGGTCTTGCCCCTCCTGCAACCAGGTCTCACTAATAGCTACAGTATCAAAATTCCAAGTGCTGATTGATGCCCTATGCTCATCTGCCTTTTGTACAATACTCTTGGCATTGAAGTAAATGCAATTCAGAATATTATTCCTACTGTATTCAATCTTTTGATTCCTGTTTTTGTATATAGGCTTAATGACATCTTTCCCCACACCCCTTCCACTATCTGCTCTTTTGCTTTGGTTCCAGTCCCCTGCAAGTCCAGTTGAAACCCCTCGGTGCAGCACTATCAAACCTTACCACAAGGATATTAGTCAGCTTCAGCTGTAAGCTCTCCCACCTGTACAGGTCCCACTTTCTCTGGGAGAGAGCTTAATGATCCAAAATCTGAAGCCTTGCCCCCTGCACTACCTCCTTATTCATGCAATGTACTATATTATCTAACAATTTCTGGCCTCACTAGCATGTGGCATGCTAAGTGATCTTGAGATCACAACCCTGGGGATCATGTCCTTTAACAGCATCTAACTTCTTGAACTCACTTTGTAGGACCTTGACACCCTTCCTATCTATGTCATTGGCTGCTCACCCTCCCACCTAAGAATGCTATGGAATCGATGCAATAGGTCCCTGACCCTGGCACCCAGGAGGCAACATCCCATCCAGGAATCATGGTCTTGACAACAGAACATCCTATCTGATCCCCTAACCATTGAACCCTCTATGATGACAGCTTGTCCCTTCTACTCCCTTCCTTTCTGAGCTGTAGAGCTAGACTAGGTCTCAGCGACACTTATCTAACTGTACAATAAGGAAAGAAAGAAAGCTACCAAAAATCTACCTAGAGGATCTGCCCTCCTAGCTGAAGCCTTTATGAGTCAAAGCCTCAACTCCTCATTCTAACACAGGCCCACTCACACTATAGCCACTATAGCTGTTTTGAAGAGATTGTCTGAGCATTATCAGTTCAGGGATGGACTTAATGAAGTACTGAGTGATTGTTTAGTTTGTGGAATGTTTCAAGAAAGCATTTAAAAATAGCTCCTAACTGAAGCACAACTTACATTTAAGAGAGCAGTTGAAATAGCTGTACCAATGGAAACCGCAGACAGAGAGGCAATTGAGTTGTAGTCAGGAATGAAAATGAGTATGAACCAAATGTCAACATCTAAACAGAAAATGGCCTGGCTAAACAGATTGTGTCACCTTAGTGGGTGGTGCTCACATACACCAGATCAATGCTGACTTAAAGGCAAAACTTGTGGAAAATGCAACAAAGTAGGACGCATACAGAGAGTATGTTGGAAAAACAAAAATAAGTGGACTTCACAGAGAAGAGAAAAAGATATAGAGTCAATTTGAAATTTCAAAAAGAGGACTAATCTGCATGCTATCGATGAAAAATCTGATAATGATGAGAGTGATGCAGGACTATGTACCCTTGAGAGTTACAATGTGAAAACTGACAATAGACAAGCAACATGGTTTACAGATGAAATGAACAGAACATTAATTAAAATGGAATTGACTACTGGCTCAGCTGTTTCAGTCATTCCACAAAATGAGTTTTAGTGGTATTTCAGAGACACTGAACTGAAGCTTCCAGACATTCAAATAAGAACTGGAGAAAAGATAACTCCTGTGGAAATGACGTTCATGACAGTGAAATTCAACAATCAACACACTGAGTTTGTATGTGGTAAAAACCGGAGGACTGGCAATGGGGACATGATTGGCTGAGACAACTACAACTTGATTGGAGATCCAAACACAATTTGCATGCCACATCCCCTTCAATGAAGCCAACTGAAAGCGAATTATGAAAGGTATTGGATGATGCCACAGCAGTGCTCAAACCTATCAAGAGTAAACTAGTGTTAAATCAAAATGTTGCACCCACGTTTTGCAAAGCCTGTCTAGTTCCTTAAGCCATCTGTGACAAAGTAGCCAGTGAGCTAGATTACAAGGAGGCTGAAGGAATTCTTTCCAATGCTGAATGGAGCCCCTGGGCAATGTCACTGATCCAAGAAGACAAGAAGATGGTCTGTTAGGACCTTTGGTGATTTAAGGTCACCATCAACTCAGTTCTGAATGTAGATCAATATATTCTGTCCAGGATTGAGGTTATCTTTGTAAACGTTTCTAGAGGAAACACTTCTGCAAAGTGGACTTAGACGAGGCCAATATACAGATGGAAACGGAAGGAGAGTTCAAATTGCTTTTCACCATAAAACCTCTCAAAAAGCTGTATCACTAAAAATAATCTTATTTTTGGAGTATCATCTGCTCCTACACTCTGGTAGTAATCTATTGTCCAGGTGTTACAAGGCTGCCCAGGCACTCAGTGTTACCTGGAATACATCACTATTACAGTAAAGATGACAAGGAACATCTTTGAAATCTCAAGATAGTGTTAAAAGGCTGGAAGATTATTGGCTCAGAGAATGATGAGACATGTGTCAATACCTTAACCAAGCATCACTTACTGTGGTTACACTACTGACACACAAGGATTACACAAGTGTGCCGAGAAAATTTAAATAGTAGTAGATGCCTTTAAGGCCAAAGGATGTATCACAGTTAAGGTCCCTTTTATGATTTGTCAATTACTATAACTGGTTTCTATCAAATATGGCTAACTTTCTCCACCCCTTGAACTCATTATTGCAGAACGAAAAGATCTGGCAATGGACAAAGCAGTGAGAGGTGGCTTTCCAACAGGCAAAGGAAATGGTGACATTGTTCACTGTACTCACACATTATGATCAATATCATCCATTGAAGCTTGTCTGTGATGCCTCATCTTATGGTATAGTGCAGTCATGGCATGTGTTATGAGTGATGGAAGTGAACACCCCGTAGGCTTTGCAGCATGTTCCCCTATGGTTGCAGTAGAAAATTATGCACAGATTGACAGAAAGGCCTTGAGCCTGGTTTGGGATGTAAAATGTTTCAACCAGTACATATATGGGAGAGGGTTTACCTCTGTTACTGATCATCAGCCACTAGTGTCCATTTTCAATCCACAGAAGGGTGCTCCACTAACAACAAGAGCAGCGGGAATGCAGAGATGGGCTATATTTCATGAAGGACACAATTACTAGATTGAATTCAAGAAAATGACTAATCATGGAAATGTTGATTACCCTTGGAAAAAGAAGTACCAGAAAAAATTTACTAAACAAGACACTCTTCTTGACATATTCTCCCTAATGCAAATTGTAAGTCCTTCTATTATGGCAGACATGATCCAAAGGGAAACCAGGAAGGAGACTACACTGTCTCAGGTCTACACGGCCACCTGAGTGGCCGGAGTGTGCAGCAGAAGTTCCAGTTTCCCTGTTTTACCAGCAATGAGATGAACTTGCCTTGACAGAGGTCATCTTATGTGGGGTTTCAGAATTGTTCTACCATCCAAGCTGAGAGATAAATTGTTGGAGGAGCTGGATGCCTGTCATCTAGGCGTTATCAAAATGAAAGTGTTGGCTCGAAGCTTTGTCTGGTGGTTTGAAATAGATCAGCAGATCGAGCAGGTTGCCATGCATAGTGTGGGGCACGAACATGTCCAGAAGGTGCCAAAAGCAGTGTTTTTTTTTGCATCCCTGGGAAGAGCCTGCATTGCCTTGGCAGAGGATTCATGTGGATTTTGCTGGACCATTCATGGACACAAATGTCTTGGTGGTGGTAGATGCAGCTATAAAATGGCCCGAAGTTTTCCCAATAACCTCCACTACAGCTTCGCACACTGTTGATGTGTTGAGAAGCGTCTTCACAAGGATTGGTGTTCCAGAACACCTAGTCTGTGACAACGGACTACAGTTTATGGCAGAGCAATTTCATCACTCCTAAAAATGAATGGAATAAGATATATTATATCTGCACTGTGCCATCCAGCTACAAATGGCTTTCAGGAAAGATTTGTCCAGAGTCTGTGGTACGAACTGTGAGCAATATCAGCAGAACACATTACACTGATATTGAATCAGAGGCTCGTCAATTTTCTCCTTGCATAGCACAATGCAGCACACTCCACAGCCAATAACTCACCAGATATACTGTTCCCGGGTCGTCCCTTGCGTTCACAGTTGGATCTCCTCAAACCCAATCTCAGAAAGAAAGTCGAGACAAACCGAAGGCTTCTAAAACAAGGAGGTTTAATGTTTCACTCCTGTACAAGCAGTCGTGTTGAGGGACTGCAGAGGTGATCATAAGTGGGTACTCAGAGAGATTAAGGACAGAATTGGTCCCCTCTCCTATACAGTGAAGATTGCATCTGACGTCATCTGGAGACGACACTTCGATCAGTTGAGGAGAGTAGAGTCAATTATTAGAGAAGAAAGGTGGCTGCTGCTCTCAGAAGCACCTCCTGCAGCCTCAGAGTCAACTCCTACAACCACCATCGAGGAGGTCCCAGAACCTGAGATTGGTTCACAGCCACGAGTCTCACCTGCCAAGCAGAGTGACTCCCCTTGTCAGGAAAGACATTACCCCACAGGAATAAGAATGCCTCTACAGTGAGTAAATCCTTAGGCCTGAACGGGACCATTTAAAATATACTATGTTGGGGATGTCTATAGATATATATAGTAGTTGTATTATATAGTATGCCGTGTATATAGTTGAGAAGCATTCCCTACTGAGTTGGAGTTTATAGCTAAGCAGGGAGGAGCATTGTGTATTTAATATTTCAGTAATATTGTAAATATCTTGTTTGATTAAACATTCTTGTTAATTTAGATAATTCTCTATGGGTTATATGCAAAAATATGTGAATTGCATACGTCATGATGTTACCATGGGATATGCGCGCACTTCGCTTAAAGTAAACATGAACTTGGTTCTCTTATTTTCCTTCAGATTATTTTAATATTTGAAATTACAAAACATAGCAGCTTCTTTTCAATTGTAACTCCCACTATGCACAATCCAACTGCTCCTGGTGTAAAAATACATTTTTATTGTATCACAGTATTCAGCCTCTTGATGAAACCTCTCATGTGCTAAAAGATAGTCTTGATCGTCCAATCTACCTCATTCTGGCCCTTGCAGTTTATTTGTCTAACTGTGTTGTACTTCCTCTATAACCCTAACACTGTATCCAGCATTCCAATTTCCCTCCTTTTGTGGTAGCTCGATGTTTCTATGTATGGAATAATCTAAGTGACCCTCAAACAAAAGCTTTCCACTATATCTTGATAAATGTACCAATAATAAACCAATTTCAATCCCAATCTTCACATGAGGAAACAGCTTCTCAGCAATTTCCTGGTAATAGCTTAGTTTGAAGAATCATTATTGGCCTAGGTGCAATGTTTGGAATATCCTCCTTTGGTGCTTTTTCTTTAATGTAACAGGATATGGGATGGCCCTGGAAAGGCTGGCATTAATGTCTATCCCCAAATGCCCTCATAGAATCGTTAGTTTCCTCTACGTTGCTAAGGCTATTTTGTTTATAAGGCTATTTTCCTCTACGTTGCTAAGGCTATTTTGTTTATGAATTAATCACCTTGGTGACACCAGGATCAGAGAGAAATCAAAGCAAAACTGTAACTGGCCTGGGTTCCCCAGGGACAGTGTAAGGAAGGTAGAATGTGTGATGAGAAAAGATTTGACCAGACTGATGATGATCTCACCCATCATTCCCTACTATCACCTCCATGATGATGGCTATCCCACCTAAGCATATGTCAGATACTCCCATATCATGTTCAGTTTATTGTCATTCAACCATACCAAACAAAGCGACCTTCTTCTGGACTAACATACACAGCACAGTACATATCACTCACACACATACCATATAAAGTAATATTATCACTAGTCAGTTAACAAATAATATGGAACATTTGCAACACATGTTAAGAAGTAAACATTATAATGATACTGGTGCTTCACATGTGGAGGCAGATAGCTCAGAAGTCTTATGGCCTGGTGCAAGAAGCTATCTTCCGTCCTAACAGTTCTTATTCTAATGCTATAGTACCTCCTCCCTGACTGGAGGTGGTCAAAGAGATCGTTGGACAAACGGGAGAAAAAAGACATTCAGCCTGTCAGAAAGAGAAATATCGCTGTTGTTGATGTGCAGGGTGGACTTGTAATGCGTTGTGGTCTGAATGCCCTGCCACATGTGCCTCATGTCTCTGGAGTCACAGAAATGGCTGTATATCCTGCTTTACCTTCCTGATGGAGTGGGAAAGCGCAGATCCTGCTGACGTGAGAACCATTTGTCCCCCAATTTGAAGGCGGAATCCTGATCTCTTACCCATGCTGAAAAACCTCTGCTGTCAGCCATGGCTTCTGATTTGCCCTCACATAGATGTGTTTAATAATGGTGATGTCCTCAACGTTCTTCTCTATGTAGTCAATCACAGATCTCGCATATTCATCAATATTAGTGTGATAATCATAGGTAGCCGTCTCCATGAATGTGTTCCAGTCCGTGTTTTCGAAACAGTACCACAATGCTGAGGTTGCCCCTTCTGGCCAAGTTTTTATCTTTCTTTGAACTCCCGACATTTAGTCTATTAATTCTTTCTGGCTCTCAGAGCAATTCCATTTCGCAGTAATTTCCTATGTAACCGTTTTTTTGCCCATATTTCCATCATTGTACCCATACACTCACCCACACACCAGGGGCAATTTATACTGGTCAATTACCCCATCAACCTGCTGGTCTTCGGCATGTGGAAGGAAAGTGGTGCGGGTGGGGAAAGCTCCACTTGGTCAGAGGGAGAACGTGCAGATTCCACACAGACAGCACATGAGTTCTGGATTGAACCTGGGTCCCTGGAGCTTTTAGGCAGAGTCTCTGCGAGTTGCACAACTTGTGACCTGAAAATCTACCAGATAGTCATAAAACTGCTTATTTATGTCCTTGCTAGATACCCTTGCTCGCTCCCTTTTCCTCTCAAACTTTGCTCCACCACTCTTTCTTATGTCTCTTGATCCTCTTTTCTCAACACATCATCTTCTACCCTTCAAATCCACGTTTATCTCCTTCTTCTTCCATTATAACTCTTCCCTTATGAATCTCTTCTCCACATGACTCTCTGCCCCTCCTCCACCTCCATTTCATTCTCCCGACATTTTCTCTGCAGTATCTGCTCTCAAGGCTGGAATGAAAACACCAAGAGTCCAAGTGTGTTCTTAAGTATGCACAGCTATTTTAAGGCTGACCAGAGGGAGTTTTATAAATACAGGTGTACCCCCATTCCTCTATGCTTTAAAACTGTTTCCAGAGATAGGGTCATTCAGTCATAAGAACAGACCCTTTGGTTTAACTAGTTCCTACCAACTGAAGGGCCATGCCAAACAAGGAAGTCTCACTTACCAGCATTCAGCTCATAGCCTTCTAAACCTTTTTTAACATCTGTGTACCTGTCCAAATATCTTTTAAAAGTTGTTAGTGTACTTGCCCCAACTACTTTCTCTAGCAGCTCAATCCATATATGTATCGCCCATTTCAGAAAAAAAAATTACCCCTCAAGATTCCTATTAAATCTTTCCCCTCTCAGTTTAGTTCTTCATTCCTGAACTTTGGGGAAAAGATGAAGTTCATTAAACCTTTTAATACTCCTCATCATTTTATATACATCTATAAATCACTTCTCAGTCATCTGTGCTCTTTATTTATTTATTGAGATACAGCGTGGAGCAGACCTTTCTGGCCCTTTGAGCCTCACCACACAACAATCCTCTGATTTAATCCTAGCCTAATCATGGCTCAATTTACAATGACCAATGAACCTACTAACTGGTATGTCTTTGGACTGTATGTGGAAACCGGTGCACTTGGAGGAAACCCATATGGTCACAGGAAGAACATACAAACTCCTTAAAGACAGCGGTGGGAATTGAACCTGGGTCGTCTGTATAGTAAAGCCTTGTGTTAACCACTACACTATCATGCTGCCCACGGAATGAAAACTTAAGCTGTCCAACCTCTCCATGATGTAATGGAAGCAACAGCTTTGAGCCGATTACAGAAACATGAAAATGTAAGATCAGGTGTTGGCCATTCGGCCCTTTGATCTTTCTCTACTATTCAGTATGATTAAGACCGATACTCTACCCCAAGATTACATTCCCACTCTCTCCCAATACTCTTCCTTCTGTGTTCAGATATTCATTTATTTGTTGTTCTTTATCTCTTCTAGCAGCTTCATGATCTAAAAATACCATTAGTTTTGTCAAACACTTTCCCCTTTCACAAATCCTTGAGATTTTGTTCAATCTTCTTATTTTCCAAGTGTAGTGTTATTCTTAATAATAGTCTCTAGCATTTTCCCCAGTCTGTAGGATTCAGGTTTCTTGCTTGTTTTATTTTAAATAGAAGGGTGAGTTTGCCATCTTCCAATCTGTGAGAACTGCTTCACAGTCCATAGGATTCTGTGGAATGATAACCAATATTCAAAATCAATGCAGAGTTTATTTTCATATGCATAGGTGCATGTATGCATGAGTGCAATGAAAAATTTACTTGTCATAGCATCACAGGTACATAACATCAAATAAGAAGCATTTACAAGAAAAACATTAGATAGATAGATAGATAGACGTACTTTATTGATCCTGAGGGAAATTGGGTTTTGTGACAGTTGCACCAACCAAGAATAGAGTATAAATATAGCAATATAAAACAATAAATAATTAAATAATAATATGTAAATTATGCCAGATGAAAATAAGTCCAGGACCAGCCTATTGGCTCAGAGTGTCTGACCCTCCAAGGGAGGAGTTGAAAAGTTTGATGGCCACAGGCAGGAGTAACTTCCTATGATGCTCAGTGTTGCATCTCGGTGGAATTAAACATATATTATACATGTCTTAGTAGAAAGTACACAATTAGAAGAAGTCCATTGTAGAGTCCATTGATTAAAGTAGCTATTGTGTTGTTATACTGAGGTAGTGATTAGAATTGTGCAGGTTGCTTTAAGAGCCAAATGGATGGAGGGAAGCAGCTGTTCATGAACCTAATGGTGTGGGACTTCAGAGTTCTGTATCTCTGTACCTCCTGCCGGATGGTAGCTGTGAGATGATGGCGCGGTCTAGTTGATGTTCGTTGATGGCTGATGTTACCTCCTTAAGTCAGTGCCTCACCTAAAGACTAATGATGGTGGGGAGGGATCTGCCTGTGATGTATTTGATTAGGTATACTACACGGTTTCCATTCTTTCCATGCCTACCTCCCTTAGTGCTCTGACATATAAATTATCAGGCACAGGGGATGTATTGACTTTCAGTAAAATGAATTTCTCTAACATTGTTTTCTTATATTATTGCCCGCTTAAATCGCTTGACTGATTTGTATTTTCTCCCCCTTTCTCTTGCTCATCGAGTGTTGTTCTCTGATTTTTACTTTTTTTAAAAATTGGGTTCTTTCACGTTTCTTGCTTTGTGGCTGCCTGCAAGCAAACAAATCTCAAGGTTGTATAATTTATACATTCTTTGATAATAAATGTACTTTGAATCTTTACAAAAACAAATTTCATTCAGTTCCTTTGCTTCATAAGGTTCTTGGTTTCCTAATATTTCTGGAAAATTCTTTGTTACTTTATATAAACACTGGCCAGATTAATTGTTCCAACAGTTCTCTGTTCCTATTATGAATTTTTGTATTTTTGACTGCAGGGGTAGCTAAACTTTAATAACATTTCTCTCATTATTCAAAGCTTTTACAGTTTACTTTTATGTCCCCTGCAAGTTTACTCCCATAGTCTACTTTTGCTCTCAATCAATTTTGTGTCCTTCTTTGCTGAAATCTGGGATGTTCCCAGGTTGCTACTTAGTCCAACATCTTATTTGTTACTTCATTGGATCTTAACCTCTATTGTTAGCCGGGGTTGGATTATGCTTCCTTCTATACTTTTATGCTATGCAGAAATTCATATTATTCATAATAGACACTGTTATACACAATTCATAAACACCATTATTGAGTTATTGTGTTCACTTTAAGAGATGGTGTCTGACATAATGACGTCAATGTAAGGCGACTGCTTTTGGTTTATTCGTAATGGAAGTAAAGGACTGTGGCTTTTGTTAAGCACATAAAATGACTCTTGCATATTTTATTCACAAAATTGTACATTCCAAGAGATTACATTTCTATTCCCATTTACACTTCTGCATCCTCATTTACCCTATCGATTTTCATCTCTTTTTAATCTTTGCTAAAATGCAGCACAGGGATATAATACTGTATTAAGTAAGATGCCACAGGCAGAGCTAACAAGAACAGGTGCAAATTTATTTTTTTTATTATTATTGCTCTTTCAAAGTCAGATTTTCAAATAAATAAAGTAGCAATATTAAATGTAAGTCTTATTGCCTTGAGTCTAAGCAGTCAGAAATTCTCACTAGGCCCCTCTTTCCCTATTCCTTAGTGTGTGACTAATGGGTTAATAGACACAGTAGCATTATTGTTAAATTTCAGGGCTACTAATCCAGCAGTAGGTGATATTAAACCATCCCTTGAAGGTTAATAGATTTCAATTTTGTTAAAATTTTAAAAAAGATATCAAAATTATTCATGTAAAGCTGCTTGGTGTGGTTTAAAAACCCAAATGGTTCACAATTGCCTGCAAGGCAGACAGCCCAGCTATCCTTATTCAGTCTGGTCTACAAGCGACAATAGATAGATTCTTAAATGTCCTCCGAATGGCCCAACAGAGCAGCCCTATAAAGGCAAAGCTCCACTTGACTCCACTGATGCATCAAACCACCTTGGGCCGCATGTAAAACTTGTCCAGCGCACAACTGTTTAACAACTTAAGGTCATGGTAAGCAAAGAAAAACATTTAAAATGCCAGTATCCTTAGAGAAAACACCACACATTTTCATGAACTCGGAGGTTATGTTCCTGCATATTATTGAACTATATCCAGAACTCAACTTCCAGCGTAAACACCAGAAGGTGACATAAAAGCCCAAAGACCAAAGACCCAACTACTTATTTGTGTTTTTGTGGTATTGGTAGAAGGATGGATATTAGTTGGAAGACCAGAAAGAGCCACACTAATTTTCATTTTGAGCTCTTTTGATTACCTGGGTGGTAAACATCCAACCTTTAAGACATCACTTCCTGGAGAGGAGAAATCCAAGCACGTGTGATGGCAAGGTTTATGAGACAGGCACACGAATACGCAGGGAATGGGAGGGGCATAGGCTGTGTGCCATTTAAATGGCCGGCATGGACATCCTGGGCCGAGTGAGTCTATGAGCACAATAGGATTCTCATTTCTGTGCTGTACTGCTCCATATCCTGTGATATTTCTGAGCCTTCTTATTTAGCCTAGATTGTGTTTCCATATCCTTAATGCAACATGTAGCTCATACTGTATAGCATATGGACGCTCCCGTCACCCTGAAAAGGAGGCAGTGTGAGGTCAGGGAAACAAAAGATAGTGAAATGTTGGAGAACATTTGTAAACAAAAATTATTTTAAAATCCATTGTGTGCTCTTTCCTGGCTAAGCTCAGGTTATTCGTATATGTACTCGCAAACAAAAGGAGGCAAGACTCATGTTCAAGGCCACAAGGAAACGTTTCATTAGAACTAGCAGAAATGGAAAAACACAAAAGGAAAAACAAATCTCTACCACAGTAAGTAGAAGCAGTACTGAAATCAAAATAATCTTTATCCTCTAAATGAGCAGATCTGCTGAATGCTTCCATGCAGCCTCTGCTCTGTCTCTAAGTCTGAGTCTATGTCTAACTCCGATTCAACATTCACTGATACCCTTGACATCCCGCTCCCTATCATCATCACCAGGACAAAGCTCTCTTCCGCACTGCACAAAGAGAATGCCCCTTCTCCTTCTAATCTCCTTATGCTGGTACTTTTCTATGCATTTGGTACCTGCACCTGCACAATGGCCTTGCCTTCCCATGAAAGCAAATGTTTTTCACCATCCTCCATTGTTACGGCTGTAGACTTGTACACCCCTAACTTTCTTAAAACATTGTTGTGGACTGGTTCCGTTGTACTTTCTCAAAACAATCACTCTCCAAGCGAACAGATTTCCATTTTATTTAAGCATTTACCAAGGAGGAATCACATTTAACTCCTTCTTTGCAGCATCTTAGGTGTAATGGTGTGGATGAGTGAGACTGGATGAGGAGCGGGACAAGGGTGCAGTCAGTGTACGCGCGTATGAGTAATGTGGGCCAGGAGCTGGCCCACTGGTATCTCATGGTGAAAATGAGCTAGCTCCTAGCATATGTTGGGGTTCTCCAGGAATGAGATATCATACAATAATTGCTTTGGACAAGGAGCCTTTCGATCTATTGAGCCTTGTTCTTTGGTATGCCAATCCAATCCATGACAGAGTCCAGACATTTTTTACAGGCATCCAATGATCTGAGCTACTGGCAAACCTTTCTAGCTCTGACCAAGCTGTCTGAATTAAATAGCTTCTCCTGCTAGCCTGATCCACAACCCAGTGACTTGCTGCTCAGAGCTCCTAGAGTCTCCAAAGACCTCATTTTGAGCTTTCAATCTCTGGTTAACTATTAATGTTATTTGTAAAATCACATTAACAATTTTGGTTCCTTCTCTTTACCTGTGCCCAGCAATAATAATAATTGCACAGCCACAGTTGCAGAGTCTGAACTCCAGCAGGTTGAGAATCTTAACCTCGCAGAGGTGGGGCAGAATGCTGTATTAATGAATGAGGACAGCCTCTCTGGAATAATTTACCATTCACTTTCCTGACATCTCCTGCAGTCTCCATTCTGGCTGCAGTCAAAGGGAGGAGAGGGGAGGGAAGGAAAGACAGAAGAACAGGAAAGGAATGAAGCAAGATGAGAGATGTGGTATAACAGCGTGGGTGTGTGGTACATGGAGAATGTTTCTTAATTGCATAGATGTGTAAGTCTTTAAGTGTGTTGCATATATATACTTGTGAGCAAAGATATGTGTCTATTGGTGTGGTGCCTAGGTATTGCTTATATGCGTGTGTGCATGTGCGTGCATATGTGTGTGTTTGTGTGTGAGTGTGCATGTGTGTGAGTGTGGGCATGTATGTGTGTGTGTGCGCACGTGTGCATGTATTTCTGTGTATGTGCATGTGTGTGTGCGTTTGTGTGTGTGTGTTTGTGTGTGTATGTGTGTGTGTGTGTTTGTGTGTGTATGTGTGTGTGTGTATGCATTCATATGTCTGTGTGTGTGTTATGTGTGAATGTGTGTGTGTGCGTGTGTGCCTGTATGCATGCATGCATATGTCTGTGTGTGTGCATGTGTGTGTGTGCATCGTGTGTCTGTGTGTGCATGTGTGTGTGTGTGTGTGTGTGTGTGTGTGTGTGTGTGTGTGTGTGTGTGTGTGTGTGCTTGTGTGTGTGTGTGTGTGTGTGTGTGTGCTTGTGTGTGTGTGTGTGTGTGTGTGTGTGTGTGTGTGTGTGGATTAGGTTATTGTCATATACACCAGGGTGGAATGAAATTCCTTGTTTGTGTGAACCTCATGGAGTAAACAGTAGACACAGTGATAATAAATACTAAATACAATGCAGCAGAACAGTGCAAAGACAGCATTGCAATCTGAGGTCGTGTACATAGAAATGCTGAAGTGGCAATAATGCAATGACAAACAGAGGTAGAATTAAGATCTGAGAAAATGACACTACCACAGAGAAGGGCATTCAGTTCAGAAATCTTTAACCACGTTTAAAGCAAACTTGTAGTTAGCCCCACATTTCGGAATCCATGAGTTTCTTTGAATTAGTTTAATGTTTTGACGTTACAAAATATAACAGGGTAGGTTTAATTTTCCTGATGCATAGGATGCAAAGGCCTGATAGAGGTATATAAAATTATAAGATGCATAAAGAATCAGATTCATTTTCCCATGATAGAGGTATCAAACCAGGCAGACATGGGTTTAAGGTAAGACTTTTAAAAGTGATCAGAGGGGTAGCTTTTTTACAGAGTGTGGTTAATATCTGGAGCTCACTGTCAGAGGAGTGTTGAAGTCAGATACAGTCACTGTGCTTAAGAGACGTTTTACCAGGCAGCTAAATAGGCAAAATTCAGAAGGATCCACACAGTACCTAGTGTGGACAAATGGGATCAGTGTAGACAGGCCAATAGGCTGCCACAGATGTAATGGGATAAAGGGCCCAGCTCTGTGCTGTATTGCTCTATGACTACAACCATACAAAATTCCTGATATTCCTCTATATCTTTCTTAACTTCTCCATTACTGAAAGCATTTCATTCCTCCCTCAATAGCTTAACTTAATTAATCTCTTTGTTGTTGCCATTCTCTCATTCTCTCCCTCTGTGAGCACCAATGTGACCTTAAAAATGTACTGTCTGTGATCTGACCTGCACCTTGAGCCTTTGCTGGCCTATTTTAGTTCTCATTCCCTCACTGCGCCAGGGTAAAATCCTTTCCATAATATCTCAGTCACAGGTTTTGCTGAGCATAATCAAAGAAAGACTCAGATTAATATTCTCCATTCTCAGAGTATTATGGAGAAGTGATGAGGAAATAGTGATAAACTACTTGTGTTTGGTAATCTTGGGCTAAATATTGGAACAAGGTTCTTTAGATGAAGTGCAGAAGCATTTCCACACAAAGAGGGTGGTAATATATTTGGTTTCTCTTACACACTTGGCAGCTGATGCAAGATTTCTTCTGAAAACCCATTTTGAGATAACAAGAGTTTTGGGGAAAAAACATTTCTGTGGGGTTAGGCCCAAGGTTAGCAATGACCTCATTGAATGGTGGAACATTTTCAAGGGACTGAATGGCCTCTTCCTATGATCCCATTAAAAATTTGAACCAGGCGCTTTACAACCACATGGCTATCACATAATTACCTGGAAAGTGCCAGGGCTTTGCAGCTACCCGTGACTCTTGTGGCCCACAGTACTGGCAGAAGATGGGTTTGAAGTTAAATACCCCGTTGTTTAAGGTCGCTTTCTACCTGGTCATCAGATTTCCATATGCAGTGGTTTCTGCTGGAATGTGAATCTACCATCCAAATTTAGTGAGGTGGACAGGTTTCCAGTGTGATCTACTGAGTGTCTTCCTAAACGCTGGCATACAGCAAATTCTAAAGACACGGAACATGTTACAACTCTATAAAACACTGGTTAGGATGCATCTGCAGTATTGCATTCAGTTCTGCTTATCCTCATTACAAGATGGATGTGGAAGCAGAGGAGGTTCCTCAGTATGCTACCTGGATTAGAGGACTTCAGTTATGAGGAGAGCTTGGACAAACTGGTTGTTTTCTCTCGGTAGGTAGGCTGAGGGGAAACTTGATAGAGAGTTATAAATTCATGAGAGGCATAGATATAGTAGGCATGTCAAATACAAGGGGATATAACTTTAACACGGGGGGGGGATGTTTAAAGGAGATGCCCTCAGCAAGTTTTTTTACACAGAGAGTAGTAGATTGCAGGAATGGACTGCCAAGGGTGGTGGTAGGACGACAGGTGACAGTGGTGTTAATAGATACTTGGACAGTGAATGAGCATTAATGGGAATGAAGAATATGGAACTTTTGCAGGTAAGTTTAATTTGAAATTGTGCTCAGAACAGACATTGTGGGCTGACAGACCTGATCCTATCATACAATGTTTTAAATTAAGTTCTATGTTCTGGAAAAGCATGGCACTGTTCCCATGCAGTGAAAATGTTTCCTTTTTAATTAATATTAAAGAACTGCTTTGATTTGCAGTTTTCTTTTGCTAAAAGAAATACAGTGGGAGAAGATTGTCTCAGGTGTGGACAGAAGAAATACGACCATAGACTATAAGACCATAAGATAAAGGAGCAGAATTAGGCCATTTGGCTCATCAAGTCCTCTCTGTCATTCCCTCTGATCCAGTTTCCCTCTCAGCCCAATATCCTGCCTTCTCCCCGTATCCCTTCATGACTTCACTGATCAAGTATCTATCAACCTCTGCCTTAATGACTTGCCCTCCAGAGCCCCCAGGTTCACCACTCTCCGGCTAAGTAAATCCCTCCTCATCTCCATTCTAAAAGGACACTCTTCTATTTTGAGGCTATGTCCTCTAGTCTTAGGCTCCCTCACCATAGGAAACATCCACTCTACTGAAGCCTTTCAACATTCGATAGATTCCAGTGAGGTCACCCCTCATTCTTCTGAATTCCAGTGAGTAGAGGCCCAGAGCCTTCAAACTTTCTTCATACAACAAGCCTTTCAATACCAGAAACATTTTTGTAAACCTCCTTTGTACTCTTTCCAATGTCTGTTACTCTCACCTGGTCTAAATGTTGCTACAGGCAACAGTTTGATTGAGACTTAACCACGCTGTCAGTCCAGAGGTAATTAAGGATGGATAGTACTCAGTCCTGTCCAGATTCTTTAAACAAATAAATTAGTGATCAACACTTGCCCACCTAGGAAGATTGACATTCCCCAAACCTTTAAAGTTTATTCATTTTAGTCTAAGGAATGGCTTGCTGCCAAATTTAGCATACTCTATTACAAGATTCGTGCTAATGTTTCTATGACCAGTGCTCCTTCTCCAGCACGCCTGCTCCCCATTCTCATTTCCCTCCCATAGAGAGCTGGATCATGTTGGTGGGCTATCTGACTACCTTTGGGGCTACCGATCTTCAAAGGGATCATGGCTATTCCCAAGTGTCCATTCACACACCATAGTAATCTGCAAGGTTCATTACTGAATAGAAATATAGGACAAGTGTCTTCCTGAATCCTGATGAATATTTATGCTTCAGCAAAGTGTTCTGCACATAGCCACGTTTGTAAAAAATGAGTTCTGTCAATAGCAAAAAGAACCTGTTTAGGGAGATTACTGGACAATCAAGCCCAGTTAAAGATGTAGGTATGAGGTTGCCTCAGGACCTGGGATATTGACATTGGCTTGGACCTTGGCTGCTTGGCACTGCTGTGTTCCACATTGGCACTGCCAGCAGAAACATCATGTGAAGCATGCATATTGAATAATCTTGACACAGATAGGTGACTGTGGCCAGAAGTTATAGTGGAATTAGTATTCACTTCTCTTGGTCAGCACAGCAACATCAGAACTTCACTTTAATCCTGGCGAAGGAAGCATAAATAATGTTGTTTTGTGGCTCTCTGCAGTGTGAACCAAGCTGAATTGTTCACCAGAATATTTCTAATGGGGTTATAGGGCCAGTGGCTCCACAGAACTCCCTGCGATAATTGTATATACATGTAAGAGAATCCAAAAGGCATTTAATCAGTGACAAAAATCCACAATTTCTTTCTCACTGATTACCATGTTAATGGGGCTTTATTTCAGAGTACCCAACAGTCTGAGGGATTTAGAGGAACAAATCTGTAGAGTGTTTGCAGACAGTTGCAAGAAACAAAAGGTTGTTATAGCAGGTGATTTTAACTTTCTACATATTGACCAGGACTCTCATACTGTAAGAAGACTAGTTGGTATAGAGCTTGTCAACTGTGTTCACGCAAATTTCCTAAACCAGTACGTGAAAGTCCCAACAAGAGAGTGTATGATACTTTATCTGCCTTAAGGGAATGAGACAGAGTAGGTGCCAGAAGTTTGTGCAGGTAAACACTTTGCATCTAGAGACCACAATGCCATTACCCTCAAAATAAATATGCAAAAATATAGGTGTGGTCCGCAGGTTCAGAATCTAAATTGGAGAGAGCCCAATATTGATGGTGTCAGGAAGGATCTGATAAGTGTAGAATGGGACAGGCTGTTCTCTGGCAAAGGTGTCCTTGGTTAGTGGGAGGCCTCAAAGGTGACATTTTGAGAGTACAAAGCTTGTATGAGCCTGTCAGAATAAAAGGCAAAGATAACAGATGTAGGGAACTTTGGTTTCCAAGAGATATTGAGGCCCTGGTTAAGAAAAAAAAGGAGGTGCATTCAGGTACAGGCAGGTAGGAACAAATGAGGTGCTTATGGAGTAGGTGAAATGAAAGAGAACACTGAAGAAAGAAATTATGATGACAAAAAGAAGGCATAAGGTTTCCCCTAGCAGATAAGGTGAAGGAATGTGGTGGACAGTGAGGAAGACTGTCAGAGTTTGCAGCAGGATCTGCACCAGCTGGAAAACTGGGCTGAAAAATAGCAGATGGGAATTTAATGCAGACAAGTGCAAAGTTTTGCCCTTCGGTAAGACTGCCCAGGGTAGTTCTTACACAGTGAATGGTAGGGCACTGAAAAGTGCGGTGGAACAAAGAGATCTGGGAATACCAGTCTATAATTCGTTGAAAGTAATGTTACAGGTGGATAGGGTCATAAAGAAAGCTTTTGGCACATTGGCCTTCATAAATCAAAGTATTGAGTACAGGAGATGGGATGTTATGTTGAGATTGTACACGACATTGGTGAGGCCTAATTTGGAGTATTGTGCAACATGCACAACATGTTGGAGGAACTCAGCAGGTCAGGCAGCATCCGTGGAAATGGACAGTCAATGTTTCGGACTGAGACCCTTCGTCAGGACTGAAGAGGGAGGGGGCAGGGACCCTATAAAGAAGGTGGGGGGGGAGGGTGGTAAGGAGAAGGCTGGTAGGTTCCAGGTGAAAAACCAGTAAGGGGAAATAATAAGGGGTGGGGGAGGGGAAGCAGGGAGGGGATAGGCAGGAAAGGTGAAGAAAGAATAGGGGAAAGCACAATAGGTAGTAGAAGGAGGCGGAACCATGAGGGAGGTAATAGGCAGCTGGGGGAGGGGCAGAGTGAAACTGAGATGGGGGAAGGGAGGGGGAGGGAATTACCGGAAGTTGGAGAATTCAATGTTCGTGTCAAGGGGCTGGAGACTACCCAGACGGTATATGAGGTGTTGCTCCTCCAACCTGAGTTTGGCCTCATCATGGCAGTAGGGGAGGCCATGTATGGACATATCTGAATGGGAATGTGAAGCAGAGTTGAAGTGGGTGGCAACTGGGAGATCCTGTCTGTTGTGGTGGACTGAGCGGAGGTGCTCGGCGAAGCGGTCCCCTAATCTGCATTGGGTTTCACCGATGTAGAGGAGGCCGCACCGGGAGCAGTGGATGCAATAGATGACCCCAACAGACTCACAGGTGAAGTGTTGCCTCACCTGAAGTGTGCAGTTTTGGTCACCTACCCACAGGAAAGTTGTAGGTAAGGTTGAAGGAGTACGAAGAAAATTTACAAGAATATTGTTGGGTCTGGAGGACCTGAATTATAAGGAGAGATTGAATAGGTTAGATATTCAATCTTGAATATTGATATTCAATACTGAATAGGTTGAATAGAAGATTTGATAGAGATATATAAAATTATGTGGGGAATAGATAGGGTAAATGCAAGCAGTCTTTTTCCACTGTGGTCGAGTGGGACTACAACCTGAGGTCGTAGGTTAAGGGTGAAAATGGAAAAGTTTAAGGGAACATAAGGGAAACGTCTTCTGTCAGAAG
Source organism: Mobula birostris (assembly GCF_030028105.1). Lineage (NCBI taxonomy): Eukaryota > Metazoa > Chordata > Chondrichthyes > Myliobatiformes > Myliobatidae > Mobula > Mobula birostris. Next base: position 123,122,261 of record NC_092371.1, read on the forward strand.
GTCGTGAGGATGTGGAACAAGCTGCCAGCGCAAGTGGTGCATGTGACCTCAATTTCAACATTTGGTCCAGCTTGTTCCTGGCAAGCTGTGGTCCAGCTTGCCTCATTTGCCTGCATCTTTGGCCCCTATTTCAGTAAACCTTTCCTATCCATGTTCCGGGCTAAATGTCTTTTAAATACTAAAATTTTACCTGTGTCTACCACTTTGTCTGGCAGCTCTGTCCATATATCCATTCCTCTCTATGTGAAAAAGTTGCCCCTCGGGTCCGCTCTAAATCTTTTTCCTCTTAATTTAGTTGTTATAGCTTTGACTCCCATTCTCTTGCAAAAAGTCTGTGAACTTTCACCGCATCTATGTCCCTCATGATTTTGTAAACCTCATTAATCTGCTCTCTACATTCTGGGGACGTGGCTGTCCCTGTGGTCAGGCCACTGACAAATCCGTTGATATACTTCATCCACTGGTTAACTTGGTTGCCTCTTCGCAGAGAGACCATTCTTTAAAGTGAAAACTCGGTAGGATGTGATCAGCTGCATCCTCACCTCCTTCTTTGTTCTCAGGTGAATGTTCACCCACAGGTGCCTGTCAAATTGCTGAACCACCCGAACTTGAGTATGCAAGTTTTCAAGATTGACCCTGTGTTAACATGCCAATGTAATGAGAGCTTCCACTTTAGTATAACCTCAATAAATCACAGACCTATTATCATTGGAAGATGCACCTCATGTTGTAAAATAAACTGGGTGACTTCGTAGACACAAGAAGCTGCAGATGCTTGAACCTGAAGCAACCCACGAGTTGCGAGAGAAACCCTATGGGTCAAGCAGCATCTATGGAGGAAAATGGAAAGGTGATGTTTTGGGTTGAGGCTCCTTATCCAGACTGAAATATAGAGGAGAGCTAGGTAGATTAAAAACGGAGTGGAAGGGTGGAACAAGATCTGGCAGGTAATTCAAATGAGGAGGAGCAGAATTGGGAATGGTACCAGAAGCTGAGGGGACACAGGAAATAGGTGGCAGTGGCAAGGAGCTGAAGATGAAGGAATCTGATAGGAGAAGGTGATGGAGTCTGTGATTGGGAGGAGGTGGACAGATGGAAGGGAGAGAGGAGGAAAAGATACATTGTGATTCAATGTTCAAAGTTCTATAAGTACATTTATTATAAAAGTACATGTATGTCATCATATAGAATCCTGAGATTCATTTTCTTGCAGGCATACTTAATAAAACCATAATAGAATAATAGCTGTAATAGAATCAATGAAAGACCGCACCAACTTGGGCATTCAACCAGTGTGCGAAAGACAACAAACTGTAAGTTCAAAAAGAAAGAAGTAATAATAACAAATAAGTAAGAAATAAATATTGAGAACATGAGATGAAGAGTCCTTGAAAGTGAGTCCATTGGTTGGGAGAAACAGTTCTACTACTACTACTACTACTACTATTATGTCAACTCAGGCCTAGGGGGCCGGCGTCGGGCACGATGACAGACTCTCCACTTCTCCCTCTCCCTCATCGGTGTGTTCAGTTCATCTACATTAGCCACGCCACTGTTTTCTAGGAGCATGTTGACCATAGGCTTGGGTGGGTGCCCAGGGTTCATCCTCCCATGCTTGGGCTCCCATATGATGACTAGGCTGGCAGGTAGCTCGGGGTGGCGTAGACAGTGCCCCGCTAGTTGCAATCTTCTCGCCTCGATTTTAGTGGTGAGCATCAGTAGGTCGTCATAGAGCTTGACATTTGTCATGTGTTGTTGCCAACTCATGTCAAGAGCCATCTGGAGCATTCGTGTATAGCAACCATCTAGAGACTTCCGCATAGTCTTGGTGAGTGTCCACGTCTCACATCCGTACGTGAGAATGGACTCTATGACTGCTATGAAGATCCTCTTTTTAAGCCCTCTGGTCAGGTTCAACTTCCAGATTTCCTTCATGTCGTTCATAGCCCTCCACACCAGCGCCTTCCGTATCTTTATATCCTTCTCCGAACTCATCATTCTTGACCCGAGGTACTTGAAGTCAAAGACTTTCTTAATGGTCTCATTCTTTATGGTCTTGAGAGTACCCTTGTCACAGTTAAATGCCATGTACTCTCTCTTTTTAGCGTTTAAGCGAAGTCCAACTTTATTGCACTCAAATTCCACTTTTGTCAGTAGCTGCTGTGTTTCCTCCATCTGGTCAGAGAGCAGGACTATGTCATCTGCAAAATCAGGATCTGTGAGCGTAACTGGTCTGACCATTTTTGTTCGTCCTGGTTTTATGGTAAAACCAAGCTTGTCATGATCTTTGGCAGCTTGACGTAGAGTGAAACAGTTCAGTGATGGGGAAAATGAAGTTATCCCCTTTGGTTCAAGAGCAGATGATTGGAGGGTAATAACAGTTCCTGAGCCTGGTGGTGTGAATGCCAAGGCTCCTGTATCTTCTTCCTGATGGCAGCATAACCTGGGTGGTGGGGGTCCCTGATGATGAATGCTGCTTTCCTGCGACTATGCTCTATATAAATGTGCTCAATAGTGGGAGAGCTTTACTGTGATGGACTGGGCTGTATCCACTACTTTCTGTGGGATTTTGTACTCAAGGACATTGGTGTTTCCATACCAGGCTGTGATACAGCCAGTCAATAGACTCTCCACTACGCATCCGTACAAGTCTGTCAAAGTTTTAGATGTCATGCAGGAGCTTCGTAAACTCCTAAGTAAGTAGAGTAAGTAAGTACTTTGATCGTAATTGTACTTGAGTGCTGGTCCAGCTAGGTCCATGATAACACCATGGAACTTAGAGTTGTTGACCTTTTCCACCTCTAATTCTCCATGGACCTCTGATTTCCTTCTCCTGATGAGGGACAGGTAGTTGAGGAGGGGAAAGAAAATAGACAGGGGGAGTATTTGCTGGAAGTAGGAGAGCACAATGTTCAGAGCAAGTGACTCGATGTATCTTTCCACACACAATAAATTTTGCTCTCCTGTACCCACTCTCAATCTTTGACTGTATCATCCTTACTCTGTTTCTGGTAGGTCCATGAGTCAACCAGCCCATGTTACCGAGGGAAAGTCATTCTATCTGATGTCCTGTTATTATTATACCTGTTCTTGATGTGTAAGGTTCTGAGTCCATTGCCTTTTTAAGGAGTCATTGAATGAGTTTCTCTCAAAAATTCTGAGCAATTTCAATGGATTTGGAATGAATTCATAACCTGTGGAGCTAAAGTTCTCACTTTGTTATGAACCTGTAGGTCTCATAGACAGTGAGATCACAGAGCTTTGGGAAAGGAAGCAGAGTTAAACTTCAGCAAATAGGTGTCAACATGTTTGACACCTCCTTCAGATCAAACTCACTGTAAAATGCCTGTTCCTCTGGTATTTGGGATGTTGGGCATGATCAATTTTATATGTGAAGATCATGAAACAGCTTTTCCAATACAATCCTTTAATGTAGGTTTGGATCAAGCTGAGTTCATTCAAAGCTCAAAGTGAGTTTTATTATCAAAGTACATATATGTCACCATATATAACCCTGAGATTCATTTTCCTGCAAGCATACTCAGCAAATCTATAGAATTGCAACTATAGCAAGACCAATGAAAGGTCAGCTAGAGCACGGAAGACAATAAGCTGTGCAAATACAAATATAAATAAATAGCAACGAATAATGAGAACATGAAATAACAGGATGAAGAGTCCTTAAACTAAGGTCATCGGTTGTGGCTACATCTCAACGGATGGGCAAGTGAGTGTAGTTATCCCCTTTGTTCAAGAGCCTGATGGTTGTGGGGTAGAAACTGTTTTTGAACCTGGTGGTGCAAGTCATGAGGCTCTTGTACCTTCTCCCTGATGGCAGCAGTGAGAAAAGAGCATGGCCTGGGTGGTGAGGATGTATAATGAAGGATGCTGTTTTCCTATTATTACGAGCTCCTCCCAACCTTACCAGCTTCTGGTATTTAGACATGCCCTACTGCTCACCATGTGTAACCTACTCTGGCTGGTCTTCCCAAAGTGCAAAAGTGCACTTGTCTGCATTAAATTCCATCTACCATTTTTCAACCCAGTTTTCCAGATGATACAGATCCCTTTGCAAGCCTCCTCACTGTCTGCTATACCCCCAGTCTTGGTGTCATCCACAAAATAGTCGCACCATGCTCAACCTTTTGAGTGGAATACCCTCCTCTCAAACTTCCGAAGTCTCGATTGGTCACTGGTCAAAGCTCAATTTAGGGTAGATTTGGGGTTGTCCAGGTTGGTTCTAGAACCTGATAGTTGTAGGAAAGGACCTGTTCCTGAACCTAGTGGTCTGGGACTTCAAGCTTCTGTACCTCTGACATGGCATCTGCAGTGAGAACTACATTCCTGTTTGTTTGGTTTGGCTACAGACCTTTTGCTGATGTGGTGATTGCTAACAAAAAAAAAACAACTGACAATATTCTGCTATATATTTGATAAAAACCACCTATACAATCTGAGAACCAAGTGACAGGTAATTTCACTGCACACCCCATCTGTCACTAGTTTCCATCTACAGTCCAGCAAAAAAGCTTGGTCTCCGCAGGACTTCCTGGCCTAACACTAGCACAGTGGCTTTTTGATTCTGTTCCATGACAGATCATCAGATACCTTGTTTACTTCAATGAGAATTCTCAGCTTGTAGATGGAAACATAAATTATAAATATATCAAACATATATGTAGATAATATTTTTGAATTTTGATATCTATAATACACTTAAAAGTCTAAATTCTCTTTAATTGTTTACTTGAACTGTAATTGTATTTAAATATCTGTAAATGAGGTAAAGTTAGGGTCGACAGAATCCTTTGCCCTGGATAGAGATGTCAAATACTAGAGGGTGTTTCCAATAGAGGGAGAGTCTGGTTCTGAGCGTACAGCCTCAAAAAGAATGTGGGGTGGCACAAATTTCCTTTAGCCAGAGGGTTGAGAGTCTATGGAATTCATTGCCACAGACAGCTGTAGAGGGCATTTCATTGAGTATATTTAAAGCAAAGGTTAATTGGATCCTAATTTATAAGGCATACAAAGGTTAAGGGAGAAGGCAGGAGAATGGAGTTGAGAGGGAAAATGAATCAGCTATGATTGAAAGGTGAGCAGACCTGACTGGCCAATAGCCTCATTCTGCTCTAATCTTTTATGGTCTCATGGCCTAACGGACATTCCTATAAGCTGAGAAGGAGAATTTTCAAAGGTGATATCCAGGTTTATTTTTCACAAAGAGTAATGAGTAGGATGGTGGTGCAATCAGATACAATAGAGGCGTTTAAGATGCCGTTAGATAGACATATGAATATGCATGGAATGGAAGGATTTGGATCATATGAAACTAGTTTACTTCTGCATCATATTTTAACTGCCACCTTAAGACAATTACAAAGTCAGCCTACTACCTTCTTAAAAATAAAGGGCTTATGTCTCATCAAGATCTGGAAAAACTCATCCATGCATATATTTTTAGTAGGCTTGAATATTGTAATGGCATTTTCACAGGTCTCTGTAAAAAATTTCTTCAGACACTGTAGCTCATTCAGAACGCTGCTGTGAGAGTCCTCACTAAGACCAAGAAAGTAGAACAATCACTCCAGTTCCCAGATCACTACTCTGGCTTCTTGTCCATCAGAGGATTGACTACTACTGGTTTACAAAGAACCGAATAGTCTAGGGCCAAAATACATCTCCGATCTCTTGCTGCATTATGAACTTTCCTGAGCTCTCTGGTCACCTGGGACAGGTCTACTTACCGTCTCCAGGGTCATAACTAAACATGGGGCATCAGCTTTAAGTTACTATGCTCCACATATAGAACATAGAACATAAAAAAAACCTAAAGCAAATACAGGCCCTTTGGCCCACAAAGCTCTGCCAAACACGTCCTTACCTGAGAAATTACCTAAGGTTGCCCATAGCCCTCTAATTTTCTGAGCTCCATATACTTGTCCAGGAGTTTCTTAAAAGACACTACCATATCCACCTCCACCACCATCGTCGGCAGCCCATTCCACACACTCACCACTCTCTGTGTAAAAGACTTACCCCTGACTCTGTACCTACTTCTAAGCACCTTAAAACTATGCCCTCTCGTGCTAGCCATTTCAGCTCTGTGAAAAAGCCTCTGACTATCCACATGATCAATGCCTCTCATCATCTTATACACCTCTATCAGGACACCTCTCATCCTCCGCCACTCCAAGGAGAAAAGGCCGAGTTCACTCAACTTATTCTCATAAGGCATGCACCCCAATCCAGGCAACATCCTTGTAAATTTCCTCTGCACCCTTTCTGTGGTTTCCACATCCTTCCTATAGTGAGGCGACCAGAACTGAGCACAGGACTCCATGTGGGGTCTGACCAGGGTCCTATATAGCTGCAACATTATCTCTCAGCTCCTAAACTCAATCCCATGATTGATGAAAGCCAATGCAACATATGCTTTATTAACCACAGAGTCAACCTGCGCTGCAGCTTTGAGCATCCTATGGACTCGGACCCTAAGATCCCTCTGATCCTCCAGACTGCCAAGAGTCCTACGATTAATACTATATTCTCTCATCATATTTGACCTACCGAAATGAACCATCTCTCATTTATCTGGGTTGAACTCCATCTGCCACTTCTCAGCCCAGTTTTGCATCCTATCAATGTCCTGTTATAACTTCTGACAGTGTTCCAGGCTACGCACAACACCTCCAACCCTTCTGTCATCAGCAAATTTACTAACCCATCCCTCCACATCTTCATTCAGGTCAATTATAAAAATCATAAAGAGTAGGGGTCCCAGAACAGATCCCTGAGGCACACCACTGGTCACTGACCTCCATGCAGAATACGACCCATCTACAAACACTTATTGCTTTCTGTGGGCAAGCCAGTTCTAGATCCACAAAGCAATAAACCCTTGGATCCCATGCCTCCTTACTTTCTCAATAAGTCTTGCATGGGGTACCTTATCAAATGTCTTGCTGAAATCCATATACACTACATCTACTGCTCTATCTTCATCAATGTGTTTATCACATCCTCAAAAAATTCAATCAGGCTCATAAGGCATGACCTGCCTTTGACAAAGCCATGCTGACTATTCCTAATCAGATTATGCCTCTCCAAATGTTCATAAATCCTGCTTCTCAGGATCCTCTCCATCAGCTTACAAACCACTGAAGTAAGACTCACTGTTCTATAATTTTCTGAGCTATCTCTACTCCCTTTCTTGAATAAGGGAACAACATCTGCAACCCTCCAATCCTCTGGATCCTCTCCCGTCCCCATTGTTGATGCAAAGCCAGAGGCTCAGCAAACTCCTCCCTCGCCTCCCATAGTAGCCTGGGGTACATCTTGTCTGGTCCCGGGGACTTATCCAACTTGATGCTTTCCAAAGTTATCTGGAATAAATTTTCAGAGGATGTGAGGTCTGTCCCCAACTTTATGCTCTTTTAAATCGAGGCTTAAAATTTTTCTTTTCACTGTAGCTTTAAATTAGAATCTCCTGCACTGTAGTTTCTATTTAACCTATCCATCTTCGTGCGATTTTACTCTCTTATATATTGTCTGAAATTTGATATTTGATTTTTATATCTTGTTCTAAGTAAAGCACTCTGAACTGCCTTGTGTTTGAAAACTACTATACAAATAAAATTGCTTGATTGCTTCTGAATTTCAATAATGCTTAGAAATTGTTTGGGATGATCTGCACGTTTTGCGAGGGGGCAATGTTTAACCACCCATCTCGCCAACGAGAACACTGATTGTGTCTGCCAGGGTTATTCCTTGGGCAGAGGTGGATTGCACGGGCACCATCTGGGTTTGCTTGCCCACTCATGGGAGCAGCATACAGGCCACATCAGCCCTCCAAAGTGAGGGTGGGCTGGGTGGGACTACAGATGGAAGCTCAAGGAACAGCGGACTCTGGAATCTGGAGCAAGAAACATTACGGTGGAGGAACTTGGTGGGTCAGGCAGTATCTGTGGAGGGCAATGGACCATCAATATATCGGGTCAAAACCATTCGGCTGGACGGAAAGACAACCAGCGATAAGGGGAAAGGGTGGAGGAAGGGCAGGCAAGTGATAGGTGGATCCAGGCAAGGAGATATGATTGGCAAATGGTTGAGGAAAGAGTGGGAATAGTGACAGAGGCTGGGAGGTAATGGATGGATGGTTGCAGGTGATGGATTCATAGGAAAGTGTAGTGGAGCATGGGACCCAATAAGGGAGGTAGGTAAGACAGATGAAAACAACAGGAAAGGGAATATTAGGTGTGAGTGTATGTGGTGGGCGTTTGGTGTGGTTGTAAGAGGGGAAGGAAACATAATTGTGGGATGGGGGAGCTGGGTGTTGGAAAGGGGCAGGGGCAACTAGGTAGATCAGCAGGAGAGAGAAAAGGGGGAGTATGTTACTTGCAAATGGGACTGCAGATGGTGATTCTGGTTGGTAACTCAGGTTTTGAGGTGCTTTGCATGGGAAGGATAAGATCTGGGAGATGTACTACAGTGCTTAAAGAGATGTTCTTTTTTGGCCACGTTGACCTAACAAGCTGAGCAGTCTTAATGCTTTCATGAATCTATAGCAATGCTCTTCAATAACTATTCCTACAATTCCTGCTGCCATGTGCCACTTAAAAGTGTTGACTCAATCAGAGGTAAGTCAATTTTCCATTGGTGTTGCTCTTCCAAAAAACAAGTTAATATTTTTAGTCAGAATTTGTTACTTCCATCATCATACTCCCTCTCCAACTGGCCTACAACTGGTGAAAATCCATCATCTAAGAATCTTCTGAACTTGCCACTTGATTTCAACCATTCTTCCATATGCTATGTGCACAGGCCTATCTTTAATTACATAGGGAAACTGGCAATACTTCACAAGAACCAGCCTGTCATCCATTCCTTCTGCCTGCATATCTTGATGCCTCAGAGGTGCAATCAACATAATCAAAGACCCTTCCTCCCACCCCCCCCCCCCACACCCCTGGACATACGACGTACTTTCTTCTCCCTTCCATCAAGCAGAAGATGCAAAAACTTGAGATCATGCACCACTGGACTCAAAAGCAGCTTCTATCCCATTGCGGTGTAAGAATCTTGAAAGGATGCAAATGATACAGAAGAACTCTTGATCTCTCAGTCTATATTGTCCTTGCTCTTGTAGTTTATTTGTCCACCTGCACTACACTTTCTTTGTAACTGCAACTGTAAATGTATATTCTTCAGTCTGTTATTGCTTTCTCCTTTGTATTACCTCAATTTACTTATGTTTTGTTAGGCTATGTACTAGGGTCAACTGACTCAAAAACAGTTACTTTCCCAAAGCAGGAAGGCTGATCAACTCCTCCACCCACTAATCCATCCCACCACATCTCCCACCTCCACTACTTTATCTTTTCGTATCAGAGTCACTTTACATATTGACACTTCTATCCCTAGTGTCATACAATCGAACTATTTATATAAGCATTCCTATGTACTTATATTTATTGTGTTTCTTATTATTACTGTGTTCATTATCTTATTGTGTTTTTTTTTGCTGCATTGGACCCGACGTTACATTATCTCATTCTCTTTTACACTTGTGTACTGGAAATAATATTAAATAATCTTGATTTTTGAAATGATCAGTAGAGATGGCACAAGATTTTCACTGTATCTCAGTACAATAATAAGCCAATTATTAATTACCATTCCTGTTCAGACAGCATCTTTGGAGAGAATAACAGAAAAATGTGTAAGATCTGATTATATTACTGACATAAGATCATTGACCTTAAACACTACTCTTTTTCTCTCTTCATAGATGCCACCTGACCTGCTAAGTATTTCCACTATTTTCTGTTTTATTTCAGATTTCTGGTATTTTTATTTTGGATATGGGCTTTCCTTCACATTAAAGGCTTGACAGATATGCCCATTAGCTGCTCATTAGGATCCTTGCAGACACATCGGCTGGTGACCAGGAATGGAAGTATATAACAATTATTAAAACAAGTGCCCATCATCTCTGGAGCCAAAATTGAACATGCTGAGCTGCAGAAACTCAAACATTGAATAGAAATTTTAGAAATCTGAAATAAAAATGACAATTCTAGAAATAGTCAGCAGGTCAGTCAGCATCTGTGGAGAGAGGCTCTGAGTCATCCTTTCATATTGATGTGCATTTAGAATGGTGTCGTTAATGTAGTTAATTCTTAGAGGTGATTTATTTTTATCATTGCACATTCTCTCAGTTTTTAAATCAAATATTTACCACTATTTCTTATCTCATTCCTGATTGGACTCCGTTTCTTAGACCTTTACTCTGATTGGTTAAGGATATCCCCTTTGTTCTTCATTCTAATTCTTGGGTCTTTCTCAATTCACATTTCCAGCAAGTTACTACGCTGAGTTTGATCTCTATCTTAAATGAACTCAATGACTGAGACTTTACAGTCGCCTATGACAGACAATTACAAAGGTTCACCAACCTCTGAGTGGAGAAGTTTCTCCTCGCCTCGATCTTAGATAGTATCCTTTTTTTATTAGTCATAGACTAATACAGCATGGAAACAGGCTCTTCAGCCCAACTTGTCCATGTCAATCAAATGGCCCATTTGCCGACTTTAGGCACATACCACTCAAAATATTTCTTAGCCATGTACCTCTCCAAGTGTTTTTAAAATGTTGTTATTGTACCGCCTCAACCACTTTCTCCGGCAGATTGCTCCACTTACACATCACCCTCTGGTGAAGAAGTTGCTCCTTTTAAGTCTCTCCCCTCTCAACTTAATCCTATGTCCTCCAGTTTTGATTCCATTTCCCTGCGGATAAAGGGTTGCATTCACTTACTGTATCTTATTCTGTGACTTTCTAGTTCAAGATTCCTTAAGTAGGAGAAATATCCTCTTGTAAGAAACATAGAAACATAGAAAATAGGTGCAGGAGTAGGCCATTCGGCCCTTCGAGCCTGCACCGCCATTTACTATGATCATGGCTGATCATCCAACTCAGAACCCCGCCCCAGCCTTCCCTCCATACCCCCTGACCCCCATAGCCACAAGGGCCATATCTAACTCCCTCTTAAATATAGCCAATGAACTGGCCTCAACTGTTTCCTGTGGCAGAGAATTCTACAGATTCACCACTCTCTGTGTGAAGTAGTTTTTCCTAATCTCGGTCCTAAAAGGCTTCCCCTCTATCCTCAAACTGTGGCCCCTCGTTCTGGACTTCCCCAACAACGGGAACAATCTTCCTGCATCTGGCCTGTCCAATCCCTTTAGGATCTTATACGTTTCAATCAGATCCCCCCTCAATCTTCTCAATTCCAATGAGTACAAGCCCAGTTCATCCAGTCTTTCATCATATGAAAGTCCTGCCATCCCAGGAATCAATCTGGTGAACCTTCTTTGTACTCCCTCTATGGCAAGGATGTCTATCCTCAGATTAGGGGACCAAAACTGCACACAATACTCCAGGTGTGGTCTCACCAAGGCCTTGTACAACTGCAGTAGTACCTCCCTGCTCCTGTACTTGAATCCATTCGCTATAAATGCCAGCATACCATTCGCCTTTTTCATCGCCTGCTGTACCTGCATGCCCACTTTCAATGACTGGTGTATAATGACACCCAGGTCTCGTTGCACCTCCCCTTTTCCTAATCGGCCACCATTCAGATAATAATCTGTTTTCCTATTTTTGCCACCAAAGTGGATAACTTCACATTTATCCACATTAAATTGCATCTGCCATGAATTTGCCCACTCACCCAACCTATCCAAGTCACCCTGCATCCTCTTAGCATCCTCCTCACAGCTAACACTGCCACCCAGCTTCGTGTCATCTGCAAACTTGGAGATGCTGCATTTAATTCCCTCATCCAAGTCATTAATATATATTGTAAACAACTGGGGTCCCAGCACTGAGCCTTGCGGTACCCCACTGGACACTGCCTGCCATTCTGAAAAGGTCCCGTTTATTCCCACTCTTTGCTTCCTGTCTGCTAACCAACTCTCCACCCACATCAATACCTTACCCCCAATACCGTGTGTTTTAAGTTTGCACACTAATCTCCTGTGTGGGACCTTGTCAAAAGCCTTCTGAAAATCCAAATATACCACATCCACTGGTTCTCCCCTATTCACTCTACTAGTTACATCCTCAAAAAATTCTATGAGATTCGTCAGACATGATTTTCCTTTCACAAATCCATGCTGACTTTGTCCGATGATTTCACCGCTTTCCAAATGTGCTGTTATCACATCCTTGATAACCAACTCCAGCAGTTTCCCCACCACCGACGTTAGGCTAACTGGTCTATAATTCCCCGGTTTCTCTCTCCCTCCTTTTTTAAAAAGTGAAGTTACATTAGCCACCCTCCAATCCTCAGGAACTAGTCCAGAATCTAACGAGTTTTGAAAAATTATCACTAATGCATCCACTATTTCTTGGGCTACTTCCTTAAGCACCCTGGGATGCAGACCATCTGGCCCTGGGGATTTATCTGCCTTCAATCCCTTCAATTTACCTAACACCACTTCCCTACTAACATGTATTTCGCTCAGTTCCTCCATCTCACTGGACCCTCTGTCCCCTACTATTTCTGGAAGATTATTTATGTCCTCCTTAGTGAAGACAGAACCAAAGTAATTATTCAATTGGTCTGCCATGTCCTTGCTTCCCATAATCAATTCACCTGTTTCTGTCTGCAGGGAACCTACATTTGTCTTTACCAGTCTTTTCCTTTTTACATATCTATAAAAGCTTTTACAGTCCGTTTTTATGTTCCCTGCCAGTTTTCTCTCATAATCTTTTTTCCCCTTCCTAAGTAAGCCCTTTGTCCTCCTCTGCTGAACTCTGAATTTCTCCCAGTCCTCAGGTGAGCCACTTTCTCTGGCTAATTTGTATGCTTCTTCTTTGGAATTGATACTATCCCTACTTTCTCTTGTCAGCCACGGGTGCACTACCTTCCTTGATTTATTCTTTTGCCAAACTGGGATGAACAATTGTTGTAGTTCATCCAGGCAACCTTTAAATGCTTGCCATTGCATATCCACCGTCAATCCTTTAAGTGTCATTTGCCAGTCTATCTTAGCTAATTCACGTCTCATACCTTCAAAGTTACCCCTCTTTAAGTTCAGAACCTTTGTTTCTGAATTAACTATGTCACTCTCCATCTTAATGAAGAATTCCACCATATTATGGTCACTCTTACCCAAGGGGCCTCTCACAACAAGATCGCTAATTAACCCTTCCTCATTGCTCAAAACCCAGTCCAGAATAGCCTGCTCTCTAGTTGGTTCCCCGACATGTTGGTTCAAAAAACCATCCCGCATACATTCCAAGAAATCCTCTTCCTCAGCACCTTTACCAATTTGGTTCACCCAATCTACATGTAGATTGAAGTCACCCATTATAACTGCTGTTCCTTTATTGCACACATTTCTAATTTCCTGTTTAATACCATCTCCGACCTCACTAGTACTGTTAGGTGGCCTGTACACAACTCCCACCAGCGTCTTCTGCCCCTTAGTGTTACGCAGCTCTACCCATATCGATTCCACATCTTCCCGGCTTATGTCCTTCCTTTCTATTGCGTTAATCTCTTCTTTAACCAGCAACGCCACCCCACCTTCCCTTCCTTCATGTCTATCCCTCCTGAATATTGAATATCCCTGAACGTTGAGCTCCCTTCCCTGGTCACCCTGGAGCCATGTCTCTGTGATCCCAACTATATCATAATCATTAATAACAATCTGCACTTTCAATTCATCCACCTTATTACGAATGCTCCTTGCATTGACACACAAAGCCTTCAGGTGCTCTTTTACAACTCTCTTAGCCCTTATACAATTATGCTGAAAAGTGGCCCTTTTTAATGCTTGCCCTGGATTTGTCGGCCTGCCACTTTTACTTTTCTCCATAGTACTTTTTGCTTCTACCCTCACTTTACACCCCTCTGTCTCTCTGCACTCGTTCCCATCCCCCTGTTGTGAACTAACCTCCTCACGCCTAGCCTCTTTAATTTGATTCCCACCCCACAACCATTCTAGTTTAAAGTCACCTCAGTAGCCCCCGCTAATCTCCCTGCCAGGATATTGGTCCCCCTGGGATTCAAGTGCAACCCGTCCTTTTTGTACAGGTCACGCCTGCACCAAAAGAGATCCCAATGATCCAAAAACTTGAATCCCTGCCCCCTGCTCCAATCCCTCAGCCACGCATTTATCCACCTCATCGCATTCCTACTCTCACTGTCGCGTGGCACAGGCAGTAATCCCCAGATTACTACCTTTGCGGTCCTTTTTCTCAACTCCCTTCCTAGCTCCCTATATTCTCCTTTCAGGACCTCATCCCTTTTCCTACCTATGTCATTGGTACCTATATGTACCACGACCTCTGGCTCCTCACCCTCTCACTTCAGGATATCTTGGACACGATCAGAAATATCCCGGACCCTGGCACCAGGGAGGCAAACTACCATCCGGGTCTCTGGACTGCGTCCACAGAATCGCCTATCTGACCCCCTCACTATCGAGTCCCCTATCACAACTGCCCTCCTCTTCCTTGCCCTACCCTTCTGAGCTACAGGGCCAGACTCTGTGCCGGAGGCACGGCCACTGTCGCTTCCCCCGGGTAAGCTGTCCCCCCCAACAGTACTCAAACAGGAGTACCTGTTGTTAAGGGGCACAGCCACCGGAGTACCTATTACCTGACCTTGCCCCTTCCCCCTCCTAACTGTGACCCACTTGTCTGCCTCCCGTGGCCCCGGCGTGACCACCTGCCTGCAACTCCTCTCTATCACCTCCTCACTCTCCCTGACCAGACGAAGGTCATCGAGCTGCAGCTCCAGTTCCGTAACGTAAGAATAATGAAATTGTTTCTAATTTCTTAATTATTTGATTTTAAATTCCTCAAATTCAAATGTACACCTCAGCATCAATAGTTCAGTCAAGAAACAACCACAATGCTATGCCTGACTAGCCTCCTACAGTGTGAGCCATTGATTCAAAGCCATGAGTTCAAATCCCACCATGGCAGCTGGAGGTTTTAATTCAAGTAATTAAAGCATCTGCAGCAAAATGTTAATTTTAGTAATGGTTACCATTAAACTCCCAGAATTGTCATAAAAACCCATCATGTTCACTAATATCCTTCAGGGAAGAAACTTGCCATCTGATTTATATGTGTGTCCAGCCCTCTAACAATATGCTTAACACATGACCACCATTTTAGTTCATTTGCTTGTAGAGATGAACAATAGACTCTGACTCTGCCGGTTCAGAATAAGCTTACAAAATTTGGTAGAGCAAGTGGCAAATTGGTAAATTAATTGATGTATTGTCAGCACGCGAACCAAATTAGAGTGAAAAACATTGATTTACATACTGCCTGTACAGTTTATTTCATCACAACAATACATTAAGGTGGTACAAGGCAAAAGCAATAATGAAATATCATAGTGTTAGGTTACAGAGAAAGTTCAATGCAAGCAGACAATAAGGTACAAGTCCATGGTAAGGTAGATTGTAACATCAAGAGTGCATTTTAATGTGCAAGAAGTCTGCTCAATAGAGTCGTAACAAAGAAATAGAAGCTGTCCTTCAGCCTGGTGGAAGGTGCTTTCAGGCTTTTGCATCGTCTGCCTAATGGGAGGAGGGGAGTAGGGGGGACGAGGCCTTTGATTATGTTGGCTGCTTTGCTGAGGCAGTGAGAATTGTAGACAGAGTCGATACAGGGGAGCTTAGTTTGGCTCTGCCTCAGTAATTCCTAACTCCTGACATTTGCTTGTTTTCTGATCTGCACATTTTAAGTATATTTATATATAATTCATTCTCTTAAAGTAATTGGATTTAAACTTTGGGTTCGAGGTGAAGATCAGAGAATGTTCCCTCTAAGGTTGACAAACAGATTTAAATTTATTTTATAATTCCTTCGGATCTTTACCCCAAGATGACATTTTGATTGGTAAGGACACTAAAGTTTGCAGGGAGAAGGCAGGCGAGTGGGGTTGAGAGGGAAAATACGTCAGTCACGATTGAATGGCGGGGCAGACTCCATAGGCCGAATGGCCTATTTATGGTCCATTTTCTTAAGGTCTTATAGTCTTATGGAGGCAAAGAGTGTATTGGCTCAAATGCAACACTTCTTTTGCCAGCAGATCAATTAAATTTTGTCAAACAATTATATCTTGAAACAAAAGATAAGTATGTAATGAAAGATTGGATCCCATTTGCAGCAGTAGTTTTCAAGTGTGGTACACTATTGTTCATTCATTGTATTAATTAATCTGCATAAATAAACCAATGGATTAACAACGTTCCAACTGGCAGATTCATGTGCTGATATAAAATGTAGAGTAAAACAAAATAGTCCTTTTTCAGTCAACTGAAACGATAATTAGAACATTCAGTCTGTCATTTCAGAAGGATGAAGCAGTCAATAAATTTATTTTTCGTGTTGCAAACTTATAAAGCAGGAAGGGGAAAACAGTTCAAAGTAAATTTATTATCGAAGTACATAAATGCAACCATGAGATTCATTTTCTTGTGGTCATTCACAATAAATACAAGAAACAATAGGGTCAATGAAAGACTGCGAACAAACAACCAATGTACAAATGACAACAAACTGCAAATGCAAAAAGAAGAAAAAATAGATAAATAAGCAATAAATGTCAAGTACATGAGATGAAGAATCCTTGAACTTGAGCCCATAGGTTGTGGGAACAGTTCAGTGATGGAGCGAGTGAAGTTAACTCATCTGGTTCTAGAACCTGATGGTTGAGGGGCAGTAACTGTTCCTGAACCTGGCGGTGTGAGTGCTGAGGCACCTGTACCTTCTTCCTGATGGTAGCAGCAAGAAGAGAGCATGTCCTGGGTGGTGGGAGTCCTTGATGATGGATGTTGCTTTCCTGCTATGATGCTCTGTGTAAATGTTCTCAATGGGGGGGAGGGCTTTAACTATGATGGACTGGGCCATATCTACTACTTCTTGTTCAAGCGTGCTTGTGTTTGCATAACAGGCCATGATGCAACCAGTCAATATTACCTTCTATAGAAATTTGACAAAGTTTTAGATGACAGGCCAAATCTTCACAAAATTCTATGGAAGTAGAGGTGCTGCTGTGCTTTCTTCATATTGGCATTTACATATGTGCTGGACCCAGATCAGGCCCTCTGAAATGATAACACCAAGGAATTTAAAGTTACTGATCCCCTCTACCTCTGTTCCCTGCTGAATACTGGCTCCTGGACCTCCAGTTTCTCCCCCTGAAGTCAATAATCAGCTCTTTGATCTTGAAGAAGGATCTCGGACCGACGCATTGACTTTTCCATAGATGCTACCGGACCTTTTGTGTGTTTTGCTTTGGATTTCGAGCATCTGCACATTTTCTCGTGTTGGAACTCCTTGGCCTTTTCTGATATTAAGTAAGAGGTTCTTGCTGTGATATCACTCAGCTAGATTTTTTATCTCTCTCCTATATTGTGGTTTGTCACCACCTTTGATTCACCCATCAACAGTAGTGTCATCAGCAAACTTGAATATGGCATTGGAGCTGTGTTTAGCCTCACAGTCATAAGTACAAAGTGAGTAGATGAAGGGGCTAAGAACACAGTCTTGTGCTACATTTGAGCTGATGGAGATTGTGGAGGAGATGTTGTTACCAATCCAAACTGACTGGGGTCTACAAGTGAGGAAATCAAGGATCCAATTGCACAAGGATATAATGAGGCCAAGGTCTTGAAGCTGATTGATTCATTTTGAGGGGATGATGGCATTGAATGTAGAGCTGTAGTCATTAAAGAGCATCCTGATGTAAGCACCTTTGCTGTCCAGATGTTCCAGGGTTGAGTGATCAGCCAATGAAATAGCATCTGCTGTTGACCTGTGGCACTGATAGGCAAATTGCTGCAGATCCAAGTCACATCTCAGGCAGGAGTTGATATGTTTCATCACCAATCTTTCAAAACACTTCATCAATAGATGTACAGTAAGTGCTACTGGATGATCGTCATTGAGGCAGTTCACCACATCCTTCTTAGACCATAAGACCATAAGACAATAAGACATAGGAGCAGTATTAGGCCATCTGGCCCACTGAGTCTGCTCCACCATTCAATCATGGCTGATCCTTTTTTCTTCTCCTCCTCAACCCCATTTCCCGGCCTTCTCCCTGTAACCTTTGATGCTATGTCCAATCAAGAACCTATCAATCTCTGCCTTAAATACACACAACGACCTGGCCTCCACAGCTGCCTGTGGCAACAAATTCCACAAATTCACCACCCTCTGGCTAAAGAAATTTCTCGGCATCTATGTTTTGAATGGATGCCCCTCTATCCTGAGGCTGTGTCCTCTTGTCCTGGACTCTCCCACCATGGGAAACATCCTTTCCACACCTACTTTGTCTAGGCAACACCTGAAAGATTTCAATGAGATCCCCCCTCATCCTCCTAAATTCCAGTGAGTACAGACCCAGAGCCATCCAACGTTCCTCATATGATGACCCTTTCATTCCTGGAATCATCCTTATGTACCTCCCCTGGATCCTCTGCAATGCCAATACATCTCTTCTAAGATGAGGAGCCCCAAACTGTTCAGAATACAAGGTGAGGCCTCACCAGTGCCTTATAAAGCCTCAGCATCACATCCCTGCTCTTGTGTTCTAGACCGCTTGAAATGAATGTTAACATGGCATTTGCCTTCCTCACCTTAGGCACTGGCAGAAAGCAGGTGGGTACCTCAGACTGCCTAAGTGAGAGGTTAAAGATATCGGCAAACATTCCAGCCAGTTGATCAACATAGGTCTTTAGTTCTTGGCCAGGTACCCGACCTTGGGCCAGGTGCTTTCTATGGGTTCAACCTCCTGAAGGGTGCTTTCATTTTCGCCTCAGAGACTGAAATCGCAGGGTCATTAGGAGCTGTGGGAGTTCATGAAGGTTCCTCCATGCTTTGATGGTCAAAACAAGCATAGAAGGCATTTAAATCATCTGGGAGCGACGTCCTGCTGTCACCTTTATCGCTTTGTTCTGCTTTGTAAGAGGTAATAGCATTCAAGCTATGCCACAGCTGTTGAGCAAAGACCAGTGACTCAAGTTGGTCAGGAGCTGCCACATTACATGTGAGATGGTTTTCCGAAGATCATACCTGGACCTCTTGTATCTTGTCTGATCACCAGACCTGAATGCTGCTGATCTGGTTTCTGGTTGGGGAAGACCCTGAGTGACTTTGTGGGGACATAGTCATCCATGCCTGGTCCGATACCGCCGTGTTGTATACATTCCAATCCTCAGATGAGTCCTTTAATACAGCCCAGTCCACCAACTTGAAGCAATCCTGCAGATGCTCCACTGTGTCCCACGACCACCTCTTTGTTGTCCTAATTTCTGGAGCCTTGCTCTTTTGCCTCTGCCTATATGCAGGTAGGAGAAAGACAGCCAAGTGATGAGATTTCCCGAAATGCCATCTAGGCATAGAAGGTAGGCATTCCTAGTTATAGCACAATAGTGGTCTGGTGTATTGGGACTCCTGGTTCTGCAGGTTATATGCTGATGAACTCAGCAGGTTAGGATGTTAACAAACAGTTAGCTTTTCAGGCTGAGACCCTTCTTCAAGAAGCAGTTCAGTCCATCCTGTGTATGGAGAAGCCCTTGGGTCTGATTGCTGAATCCTGCATGTTCGGAGTGAGCCGTGTCTCCATGAAGCATAGAGCGCAATAATTCCTCAGTTCCCACCATTGCAGTATTCTTGTCCTTTCGACCTCAGTCTTGTTCTCCAGCAGATGTACGTTTGCTAACTAGATGCAAGGTTGAGGAACGTTGTACTTGGCATCTCAGCCCAGCTTGGAATCCTCCTCTCTTCCCTCACTTCTAGCAATGGCGATGCACCTCCATCCACTTAAAGATGCCATACCTGCATGCTTGAGAGTTAAGTCCACTAACTCCTTCACAAGGTCGTGAAATCAACTGGTTTGGGAATACCCAGATTGTTTTCCTTGGTGCACAGTCCTCAACCCATTAGCTGATGGTGGTGATATTCTCATTTGGGCTGCCAGCTGAGTCTTTGAACATAGACCAGTCTACTGACTCAGGGTAGTCACATAGAATCTCAGACCAGCACTGAACAACCTACTGTACTGGATCTTCATATTGCAGCTTCTGTTTGTGTGCAAGGAGAAGGAGCACATCCTGGAGGCCTAATTTACCAATGTGTGGATGGTGAGTGGCTTGGTAGACATCTTTAACAGTTGTGTAGCAATGGTCAAAGGTGTTTGTGCCCCTGGTGGGACAGACGTCAGACTGGTTACGATCTTCAAGATGGCGCCAGTAAATGACTGAGCAACATGATGCTTTCCTGTCTCTGAGGGAGTTCGGCGAGTTTTGGAGTGGAGTGCGTGGTGTGGAGACTTGGAAGGCTGGAGGTGGGGTGCAAGCCCATGATCGACTTCATTGTTTCTCTCTGATTGAGTCAACAAAAACGAGCATGGAGGACGGGCGGATGTTCAGTGCTGTCTGCCTGCGTTTGACTCGTCTTCTCCTTTTCAGAAACAAGAGAAGATCTGCCAATGCTGGAAATCCAAGCAACACACACAAAATGCTGGAGGAACTCAGCAGGCCAGGCAGCATCTATGGAAAAGAGTAAACAGTCCACATTTCAGGCTGAGGCTCCTCATCAGAATTGGAGAAAAAAAGATGAGAAGTCAGAGTAAGAAGGTGGGAGGGGAGGAAGAAATATAGGATGGTAGGTGATAGCAGAGAAAGAGAGGGGGAGGGGTGAAATAAAGAGATAGGAAATTGATTGGTGAGAGAAATACAGAGCTGGAGAAAGGGGAGTCTGTTAGGAGAAGACAGAGGGCCATGGAAGAAAAGGAAGGGGGTGAAGCACCAGAGGGAGGTGATGGAGGTGAAAGAGGGAAATGGGAATGAGGAATGGTGGTGGGGGCGGGGGGGAGTACCATTACTGGAAATTTGAGAAATTGATGTTCATGCTACCAGGTTGAATGCTACCCGGATGGAATATAAAATGTTGCTTCTCTAAACTGAGTGCGGCGTCATCGTGGCAGTAGAGGAGGCCATGGACTGACATGTCGAAATGGGAATGGGAAGTGGAGTTAAAATGGATGGCCACAGGAAGGTCCCGCTCTTTCTGGCGGATGGAGCATAGGTGCTCGATGAAGCGGTCTCCGGTTATGGCTCCATCACCCCCTCACCATCCCCCATTCTCATTTTCCTCTCTCACCTTTCCCCTAACCTGCCCAAAACGTCAACCGTTCAGTCTTTTCCATAGGTGTTTTCTGGCCTGCTGAGTTCCTCCAGCATTTTGTGTGTACTGCTTCTTCTCTCTTCCGCCAGCTGTCGGAGGAGAGTTCGGGAGTCTTGGGATCCATGTTGCAAGGATTGAATGGCAAGATTGTGAACTCCTTTTGGGGGACTTTGAGCTTTATGTTGCAAGTGCTCTTGGATTCTGTAAACTCTGTTACTTCCCCCTTGCTTTTGAGCGATCAATGCCCCTACTCAGGTGCTTGGGCGAAGAATGACCTTGTGGCCTGCAGTGAGCTAGCAGCGTGGTGTTGATCTGAACTAAACTAAATGCTACTGAACTCCTAATTTGATGTTTGATATTCTATGTGTTGTTCGCTCGCTTTTTGCCCTTCGGAATATTTGTTCTTTTCTCGCGCTTTGGATGTTTGATGTTTTCTTGAATGGGTTCCCTGGTGTTTCTTTATTTCATGGCTGCCTGTGGGAGGGCGAATCTCAGAGTTACATTCTGTATACATACTTTGATAATACATATACTTTGACTCTTTGGTAGTATATTGGGAACACACTCTTGAAGTTGCCTGATTGAAGAGGGTGTCAGGGCCTCAGGGTATCCCATTTCAAGTTTGTTGCCCACAGGGGACAGTTCATTGAGTGCAGACTTCACATCTGCCTGGGGTGGGATGTAGACTACCTCTTTTTTTTTCCATTTCTTTTTCATGTAACGTTCCGTTATTTTGGCTCGTGTATGTCTAGGGGAAATCCCGCCCAGCACCTGCTTCAGCACTCCCCTCAGGGTCAGTCGCCGCCCGAATCAATCACAAACATCAATCATCAGCCAGCACACCCAGTAAATTTTAACACATACACTTTATAGATATTACTAATTCTAGGGCATTAATATACATGTGATACAGAGAGGAAAGTAATGAAAAAAAAGGCGCCAACACTTATTCAAAGTCCAAGTTCTTCGCGCGCTACCGTTGGAGCTCAAGTTCGACGTCAGACGACCACCCGAATTCCGTCGACCCACGGCTCGGGACCACCCGAAGTGATCGACCGGAGCCTCTCCGCACGTCCGCCGTCCTCCTCGTCTCTCCTCCCGACTCCCCCCCAAAACTCAGTCCACAGTCATATCATACAGCATGGCATCCGAAAACAAAACGATACATAACCACCCATTGGCTAATAGCACCCTCTTATCACCCTCTAAACCACAATAAACTGCTAGCGCAAACTCTCTGCAGCGTTAAAACACAACAAAGCCGCATTCCACAGATTAACATAACAAAAATCGCCATTTTAAATGTAACAAAAGAAAGACCCCGTACATTCATATATATCACAAACAGGCAAACAGGAGAAGTCACAGGATTAATCCTTATGAACTCTACTCGTCATAGACCTTTGGTCAGAAAAAAAAAACACCTATAATACCCTCTAAAGCCAAGCCAGTTTTGGAATCAATTAGCCAATTTCAATTGTTTGAGGTAGTCTGAAAAGCACCTTGACAACCCTTTGTTTTGAATGCTACTTTGCCAGCTGGTACTTGTTGAGAATCACAAGCAAGGTAATGCCTATTGCAGCCTCTTCCCCCAGGAACACTTCATTCCTCTTCAACTGTTCCATATTTATTTTGAAGCACATTCCAAATTCCTGATACTCGTGTATCATAGAAAAATGACATAGAGTCATAGAAAACCTACAGCACAATACAGGCCCTTTGGCCCACAAAGTTGTGCCGAACATGTCCCTACCTTAGAAGTTACTAGACTTCCCTATAGCCCTCTATTTTTCTAAGCTTCGTGTACCTATCCAAAAGTTTCTTAAAAGACCCCATGCATCCACCTCCACCACCGTTGCCGGCAGCCCATTCCACGCACTCACCACTCTCTGAGTAAAAAATTTACCCCGGACATCACCTCTGTACCTACTCCCCAGTAACTTAAACCTGTGTCTTCTTGTGGCAACCATTTCAGCCCTGGGAAAAAGCCTCTGACTATCCACATGATCAATGCCTCTCGTCATCTTGTACACCTCTATCAGGTCACCTCTCATTCTCCGTCGCTCCAAGGAGAAAAGGCCGAGTTCGCTCAACCTGTTTTCATAAGGCATGCTCCCCAATCCAGCGACATCCTTGTAAATCTCCTCTGCACCCTTTCTATGGTTTCCACATCCTTCCTATAGTGAGGTGACCAGTACTCCAAGTGGGGTCTAAACAGGGTCCTATATAGCTGCAACATTACCCCTCAGCTCCTAAATTCAATTCCACGATCAATGAAGGCCAATACACCGTTCAGCTTCTTAACCGCAACGTCAACCTGCGCAGCTGCTTTGAGTGTCCTATGGACTCGGACCCCAAGATCCTGCTGATCCTCCACACTGCCAAGAGTCTTACCATTAATACTATATTCTGCCATCATATTTGACCTACCAAAATGAACTACGTCACACTTATCTGAGTTGAACTCCATCTGCCACTTGTCAGTCCAGTTTTGCAACCTATCAATGTCCCGCTGTAACCTCTGACAGTTCTCCACACTATCCACAACACCTCCAACCTTTGTGTCATCAACAAACTTACTAACCCATTCCTCCAGTTCCTCATCCAGGTCATTTATAAAAATCACGAAGAGTAAGGGTCCCAGAACAGATCCCTGAGGTACACCGCTTGTCACC
Source organism: Mobula birostris (assembly GCF_030028105.1). Classification (NCBI taxonomy): domain Eukaryota; kingdom Metazoa; phylum Chordata; class Chondrichthyes; order Myliobatiformes; family Myliobatidae; genus Mobula; species Mobula birostris. Next base: position 123,146,161 of record NC_092371.1, read on the forward strand.
GACCTCCCTGCAGAATATAATCCGTCTACAACCACTCTTTGCCTCCTGTGGGCAAGCCAGTTCTGGATCCACAAAGCAATGTCCTCTTGGATCCCATGCCTCCTTACTTTCTCAATAAGCCTTGCATGGGATACCTTATCAAATGCCTTGCTTAAATCCATTTACACTACATCTACTGCTCTTCCTTCATCAATGTGTTTAGTCACATCCTCAAAAAATTCAATCAGGTTCGTAAGGCACGACCTTCCCTTGATAAAGCCATGCTGACTATTCCTGATCATATTACACCTCTCCAAATGTTCATAAATCCTGCCTCTCAGGATTTTCTCCATCAACTTACCAACCACTGAAGTCAGACTCACTGGTCTATAATTTCCTGGGCTATCTCTACTCCCTTTCTTGTATAAAGGAACAACATCCACAACCCTCCAATCCTCCGGAACATCTCCTGTCCCCATTGATGATTCAAAGATCAACGCCAGAGGCTCAGCAATCTCCTCCCTTGCCTCCCACAGTAGCCTGGGGTACATCTCATCCGGTCCCAGCGACTTATCCAACTTGATGCTTTCCAAAAGCTCCAGCACATCCTCTTTGTTAATATCTACATGCTCAAGATTTTCAGTCCACTGCAAGTCATCACTACAATCACCAAGATCTTTTTCCATAGTGAATACTGAAGTAAAGTATTCATTAAGTACCCCTGTTATTTCCTCCAGTTCCATACAGACTTTCCCACTGTCATACTTGATAGGCTCTATTCTTTCACGTCTTATCTTCTTGCTCTTCACATACTTGTAGAATGCCTTGGGGTTTTCCTTAATCCTGCCTGCCAAGGCCTTCTCATGGCCCCTTCTGGCTCTCCTAATTTCCTTTTTAAGCTCCTTCCTGTTGGCCTTATAATCCTCTAGATCCCTAACATTACCTAACTCTCTCAACCTTTCGTAAGCTTTTCTTTTCTTCTTGACTAGATTTATTACAGCCTTTGTACACCATGGTTCCTGTACCCTACCATCCTTTCCCTGTCTCATTGGAATGTACCTATGCAGAACTCCACACAAGTATACCCTGGAAATTTACCACATTTCTTCCGTTCTCTTCCCTGAGAACATCTGTTCCCAATTTAAGTTTCCAATTTCCTGCCTGATAACCTCATAATTCCCCTTATACCAATTAAATGCTTTTCTAACTTGTATAACTCCAATGCTATTGTAAAGGAGATAGAATTATGATCACTATCTCCAAAATGCTCTCCCACTGTGAGATCTGACACCTGACCAGGTTCATTTCCCAATACCAAATCAAGTACAGTCTTGTAGGCTTATCGACATATTGTGTCAAGAAACCTTCCTGAACACACCTAGCAAACTCCACCCCATCTGAACCCCTTGCTCTAGGGAGATGCCAATCGATTTTGGGAAATTAAAATCTCCCATCACAACAACTCTGTTAGTATTACACCTTTCCAGGATCTGTTTCCCTATCTCCTCCTCGATATCCCTGTTACTATTGGGCGGCCTATAAAAAACACCCAGTAAAGTCATTGACCCTTTCCTGTTCCTAACCTCCACCCACAGAGACTCCGTAGATAATCCCTTCATGACGTCCACCTTTTCTGCAGCCGTGACACTATCACTGATGAACAGTGCCTCGCCCCCACCTCTTTTGCCTCCCTCCCTGTCCTTTCTGAAGCATCTAAAACCCGGCACTTGAAGTAACCATTCCTGTCCCTGAGCTATCCAAGTCTCTGTAATGGCCACCACATCATAGCTCCAAGTACTGATCCACACTCTAAGCTCATCGGCTTTGCTCACAATACTCCTTGCGTTAAAATAGACACATCTCAAACCGTTCATCTGAGCACATCCCTTCTCTATCACTTGCCTATCCTCCCTCACATACTGTCTCCAAGCTTTCTCTCTTCGTGAGCCTACTGCCTCTTCCCCAGTCTCTTCAGTTCAGTTCCCAACCCCAACAATTCCAGTTTAAACTCTCCCCGGTAGCCTTAGCAAACCTCCCCAGCAGGATATTGGTCCCCCGGGATTCAAGTGCAACCTGTCCTTTATGTACAGGTCACACCTGCCCCAAAAGAGGTCCCAATGATCCAGAAATCTGAATCCTTGCCCCCTGCTTCAATCCCTCAGCCACGTATTTATCCTCCACCTCATTCTATTCCTATACTCACTGTCGCGTGGCACAGGCAGTAATCCCAAGATTACTACCTTTGCAGTCCTGCTTCTCAACTTCCTTCCTAACTCCCTAAAATCTTTTTTCAGGACCTCTTCCCTTTTCCTACCTATGTCATTGGTACCAATATGTACCATGAGCTCTGGCTGTTCTCACTCCCACTGCAGGAGATCTTGGACGTGATCTAAAACATCCCGGACCCTAGCACCTGGGAGACAAACTACCATCCGAGTTTCTTTCCTGTGTCCACAGAATCGCCTGTCTGACCCCTGACTATAGAGTCACCTATCACTACTGCCATCCTCTTCCTTTCCCTACCCTTCTGAGCCACAGGGCCAGACTCTGTGACAGAGGCACGGCCACTGTTGCTTCCCCCAGGTAGGCTGTCCCCCCAAACAGAACTCAAACAGGAGCACTTATTGTATCCAGCAATAAATTTTCCAAAGATCGTAGAGATCTTTTGACATATTGGTCTTCATTCATAAATCAAAATATTGAGTCCAGGAGCTGGGATATTTTGTTAAGTTGTGAAGACATTGGTGAGACCTAATTGGTCACCTATGGACATGAAAGATATCAATAAGATTGAAATTTACATGAATGTTTCTGGGACTTAAGGACTTGAGTTATAGGGAAATGTTGATTAGGTAAGTAGGTTATAACTTTATTCCTGAGAGTGTAGGAGGATGAAGGGAGATTTTATCGTGGTCGACAAAATTATCGGTAACTTAGACAGGGTAAATGCAATTAGGCTTTTTCCAGTGAAGTTGGGTATGACTACAACTAGAAGTCACAGGTTAAGGGTAAGAGGTGAAATGTTTGAGGGGAACATGAGGGGGATCTTCTTCACTCAGCGTGTGTTGAGAGTGTAGAACAAGCTTCCAGCAGAAGTGGTGGATGCAGGCTCAATTTCAACAGTTGAGAGAAGTTTGGGTAAGTACATGGATGGGAAGGGTATGGAGAGTGATGATGCAGATGCAGGTCGATTAGACTATGCAGTATATTAGTTCACCCTGGATCAGGTGAGGTGAAGGGCCTGTATCTGTGCTCAAACAAGAGAAAATCTGCAGATGCTGGAAGTCCAAGCAATGCATACAAAATGCTGGAGGAACTCAGCAGGCCAGGCAGCATCTACGGAAAAGAGTACAGTCGACGTTTCTGGCTGAGTCGGCAGGACTGGAGAAAAAAAGATGGGGAGTAGAGTTAAAAGGTGGGGGGAGGGGAGAGAGAATCACAAGGTGATTGGTGAAACCGGGAGGGGGAGGGCTGAAGTAAAGAGCTGGGAAGTTGATTGGTGAAAGAGATACCGGGTTGGAGAAGGGAGAATCTAATAGGGGAGGACCGAAGGCCATGGAAGAAAGAAAGGAGGGGAGGAGCACCAGAGGGAGGTGATGGGCAGGCAAGGAGATAACATCAGAGAGGGAAAAAGAGATGTGGAATGGTGAAGGAGAGGGAAGGGCACCATTACCGGATATTTGAGAAATTAATTTTCATGTCATCAGGTTGGAGGCTATCCAGAATGAATATAAGGTTTTGTTCCTCCAACCCGAGTGTGGCCTCATCGTGACAGTGGAGGAGGCCAAAGATAGACATATCAGAATGGGAATGGGAGTGGAATTAAAATGTGTGGACACTGGGAGATCCCACTTTTTCTGGTGGATGGAGCACAGGTGCTCAGTGAAGCCGTCTCCCAATTTACGTTGGGTGTCACCGATATGCGGGAGGTCACACCGGGAGCACCAGATACGATAGGTGACCCCAGGAGACTTGCAGCTGAAGTGTCGCCTCACTTGGAAGGACAGTTTGGAGCCCTGAATGGTAGTGAGGGAGGAGGTGTAGGGGCAGTAAGGATATGTGCCAGGAGGGAGATCAGTGGAGATGTATAAGTGGACAAGGGGGTTTGCGGAAAGCTGAAAGTGGGGTTGAGGAAAAGATGTGCTTGGTGTTGGGATCCCCTTTGAGACGGCAGAGGTTGCGGAGATTTATGTGCTGGGCGCGGAGGCTGATGGCGTGGTAGGTGAGGACAAGAGGAACCCTATCCCTGGCAGGGTGGTGGGAGGATGGGGTAAGAGCAGACGTGTGTGAAATGGAAGAGATGCAGTTGAGGGCAGCAATGATGGTGAAAGAAGAAGAGCCCCTGCCTTTGAAGAAGGAGGACATCTCCTTTGTTTTGGAATGAAAAGCCTCATCCTGAGAGCATATGCGGCAGAGATGGAGGAATTGAGAGAAGGGGATCTGCGCTCTTGTGCTTTATAACTATGACTCTAAGTTAGAGGATAGTGGTATATTGATAGTTTTTTCTGACTGGAGGGCTGTGACTAATGGTGTTCTGCAAAGGGATGTTTTAGGGCTATATTGCTCTGTGACTTTAGTTCCAGCAGCTCTGCAGTAGATACATATGTAATTAGGTCATATCAAACTATCTCAAACATAGACCAGGAGATCTCCTTCTGATTATTATGACTTATCTTACTGTAGCTGGTGATTCAGTGATCATCCATGTTGAACAGTACTCGGACCAAGTTGCAAGAGTGCAGAATATACTCTGAATGAGCTAGTGTGCTATCCATTACCATAACAACATACACAAAATGTTGGACGAACTCATCAGGTTAGGCAACACTTATGGAAATGAATAAACAGTCGACGTTTCGGGCTGAGACTCTTCTTTCAGTCCTGAAGAAGGGTCTAGGTGTAAAACGTCAACTGTTTATTTATTTCCATAGATGCTGCCTGACCTGCTGAGTTCCTCCAGCATCTTGTGTGTGTTGCTTTGTAATACCAGTATCTGCAGACTTTCTTTTATTATGGTTCACATATCCATGACCAAAACTGGTTTGGTAGTCCCATCACTGACCAAGCTGGCTGAGTCCTGAAAGGACAAGAATACCTGTCAGAGAAATTTACCATCGCCAATTAGACTTAAACAAAGGCAAAGACCCTGGTATTCGGTTTAATTACTTAATTACGTGATTACAAAAGTGAGCACAAGCATGGTCTTGTATATCTTAAAATACATGCAGTCCAGCAGTTTTCAGGGCTCAAGCGTTCCTGCTTAGACCTTATCAGCAAGGTTCAGGATGCTTCCATACCTTACACAAAATTAGACATAGGGTCCTCACATACACAATCAGTTCCCCATTAATTAGAAGAAACCAAGCCATTAGTCATGTAGACTTGAAGGCAAATGGTTCCTCCTTTCACACATCTGTGCGTTACAAGTTCTTCATTACCAATAGGACTTATTACGTCTGTGCGTTATCTGTTCTGCATTTCTAACAGGACATATTGCTAATTAGTACCAGTGGACAGACCCCATTTGCTTCTCACCCTGCTATTCTCATGATTTTGTTAACCCTTAGTTCTTGGGCTTAATTTTCCTCCACACTACCATATTGGTTCTACACGAGCAGACCAGTGTGGTGAGGGATAAACCTACTTGACCCTATCTACCCCTGTCAGATTCATCTGGCCATGACAACATTGATGGGCATGACCACCACACAGGGTGGCACAGTGGCACTCCAATGAGTACAGCGCCAGTACAATGCCAGCGACCTGGGTTCAATGAGAGAAAACTGGCAGGGAACATAAAAACTGACTGTAAAAGCTCTTATAGGTATGTGAAAAGGAAAAGACTGGTAAAGACAAATGTAGGTCCCCTACAGACAGAAACAGGTGAATTGATTATGGGGAGCAAGGACATGGCAGACCAATTGAATAATTACTTTGGTTCTGTCTTCACTAAGGAGGACATAAATAATCTTCCAGAAATAGTAGGGGACAGAGGGTCCAGTGAGATGGAGGAACTGAGCGAAATACATGTTAGTAGGGAAGTGGTGTTAGGTAAATTGAAGGGATTGAAGGCAGATAAATCCCCAGGGCCAGATGGTCTGCATCCCAGAGTGCTTAAGGAAGTAGCCCAAGAAATAGTGGATGCATTAGTGATAATTTTTCAAAACTCGTTAGATTCTGGACTAGTTCCTGAGGATTGGAGGGCGGCTAATGTAACCCCACTTTTTAAAAAAGGAGGGAGAGGGAAACTGGGGAATCATAGACCGGTTAGCCTAACGTCGGTGGTGGGGAAACTGCTGGAGTCAGTTATCAAAGATGTGATAACAGCACATTTGGAAAGCGGTGAAATCATCGGACAAAGTCAGCATGGATTTGTGAAAGGAAAATCATGTCTGACGAATCTCATAGAATTTTTTGAGGATGTAACTAGTAGAGTGGATAGGGGAGAACCAGTGGATGTGGTATATTTGGATTTTCAGAAGGCTTTTGACAAGGTCCCACACAGGAGATTAGTGTGCAAACTTAAAGCACACGGTATTGGGGGTAAGGTATTGATGTGGGTGGAGAGTTGGTTAGCAGACAGGAAGCAAAGAGTGGGAATAAACGGGACCTTTTCAGAATGGCAGGCAGTGTCTAGTGGGGTACCGCAAGGCTCAGTGCTGGGACCCCAGTTGTTTACAATATATATTAATGACTTGGATGAGGGAATTAAATGCAGCATCTCCAAGTTTGCAGATGACACGAAGCTGGGTGGCAGTGTTAGCTGTGAGGAGGATGCTAAGAGGATGCAGGGTGACTTGGATAGGTTGGGTGAGTGGGCAAATTCATGGCAGATGCAATTTAACGTGGATAAATGTGAAGTTATCCACTTTGGTGGCAAAAACAGGAAAACAGATTATTATCTGAATGGTGGCCGATTAGGAAAAGGGGAGGTGCAATGAGACCTGGGTGTCATTATACACCAGTCATTGAAAGTGGGCATGCAGGTACAGCAGGCGGTGAAAAAGGCGAATGGTATGCTGGCATTTATAGCAAGAGGATTCGAGTACAGGAGCAGGGAGGGACTACTGCAGTTGTACAAGGCCTTGGTGAGACCACACCTGGAGTATTGTGTGCAGATTTGGTCCCCTAATCTGAGGAAAGACATCCTTGCCATAGAGGGAGTACAAAGAAGGTTCACCAGATTGATTCCTGGGATGGGAGGACTTTCATATGAAGAAAGACTGGATGAACTAGGCTTGTACTAGTTGGAGTTTAGAAGATTGAGGGGGGATCTGATTGAAACGTATAAAATCCTAAAGGGATTGGACAGGCTAGATGCAGGAAGATTGCTCCCGATGTTGGGGAAGTCCAGAACGAGGGGTCACGGTTTGAAGATAAAGGCGAAGCCTTTTGGGACTGAGATTAGGAAAAACTTCTTCACACAGAGAGTGGTGAATCTGTGGAATTCTCTGCCACAGGAAACAGTTGAAGCCAGTTCTTTGGCTATATTTAAGAGGGAGTTAGATATGGCCCTTGTGGCTAGGGGGATCAGATGGTATGGAGAGAAGGCAGGTACAGGGTTCTGAGTTGGATGATCAGCCATGATCATAATAAATGGCAGTGCTGGCTCAAAAGGCCGAATGGCCTACTCCTGCACCTATTTTCTATGTTTTGCTATTTTTTAATTCTGTTGCTGTCCGTAAAGAGTTTGAACATTTTTGCCTTGGCTGTGCGGGTTTCCTCTGAGTGCTTCGGCTTCTTCTCACATTCCGAAGAAGTATAGGTCAGTAGGTTAAATGGTCACATTGGTGGATTTGGGTGGCGCCGCCTCATTAAACTGACAGGTCCCATTTCCCTGCTGTATCTCTAAATAAAAATAACAAGAGATTTTTGCAGTGTATAAATAGGTGGCTACAATGTGATGTGCCCATCAGCAACAACAATGTACACCAGCCCAATTTATAACCTCATGGCCAGCATGTCCGTCACTCCACCATTAGGAGATGTACCTTTGCTCAATGATATGTGCAGAGGCAGCAGCAAGGATAGAACATGTAGAACATAGAACAGTACAGCACAGCACAGGAACAGCCCATTTGGCCCACAATGTTGTGCTGAACCAGCTAAAAAACAAATCAGAAACACCCAAACACTAACCTCTCTTACCTACACACGTCCAATCTTCCTTACCTCCATGTGCCTATTCAAACGTCTCTTAAAAACCTCTAATATATTTGCCAACACACATCAAAGTTGCTGGTGAACGCAACAGGCCAGGCAACATCTTTAGGAAGAGGTACAGTCGACGTTTCTGGCCGAGACCCTTCGTCAGGACTAACTGAGGGAAGAGTGAGTAAGGGATTTGCAAGTGGGAGGGGGAGGGGGAGATCCAAAATGATAGGAGAAGACAGCAGGGGGAGGGATGGAGCCAAGAGCTGGACAGGTGAGTGGCAAAAGGGATATGAGAGGATCATGGGACAGGAGGCCCAGGGAGAAAGAAAAGACGGGGGGGGGGAACCCAGAGAATAGGCAAGTGGTATAGTGAGAGGGACAGAGGGAGAAAAAGGGAAGAGAGAAAAATAAAAAGAATGTGTGTATATAAATAAATAGCGGATAGGGTATGAGGGGGAGGTGGGGCATTAGCGGAAGTTTGAGAAGTCAATGTTCATGCCATCAGGTTGGAGGCTACCCAGACGGAATATAAGGTGTTGTTCCTCCAACCTGAGTGTGGCTTCATCTTTACAGTAGAGGAGGCCGTGGATAGACATATCAGAATGGGAATGGGATGTGGAATTAAAATGTGTGGCCACTGGGAGATCCTGCTTTCTCTGGCGGACAGAGCGTAGGTGTTCAGCAAAACGATCTCCCAGTCTGCGTCGGGTCTTGCCAATATATAGAAGGCCACATTGGGAGAACCGGACGCAGTATATCACCCCAGCCGACTCACAGGTGAGGTGTCGCCTCACCTGGAAGGACTGTCTGGGGCCCTGAATGGTGGTAAGGGAGGAAGTGTAAGGGCATGTGTAGCCCCCCCGGCCAGCCTCAGGGTCGCACGACTCGCTGTCGTCTAGGGAAGCAGCCCTCGGCCCCGCCAAACAAAGTCATGTCCTCATGACTTCTAAATAACTCACCAACCAGTCCTGCAGACACACAACACACACATACCCAGATACACACAGAGACAGTACTCACCAAACAGTTGACCTTACGCCAGTCCCGCCGGTGCTACATAGGCCAACCTATCTGGGAGCTTCCTAATCCTCCGAGACCTCTGTACCACCTCACCTAAACTCTAAAGGCTCAGACACTACTAGGGATGCCTCGGGCCTGCCTGCTAACTCCTGCCTCACTCAGGCCACCATTACAATTCGGAGCCCACTGTCCCGTGTCCGGGTCTGGCTTCTTTTCCTTCCTGGTCCTGCTGCAACTCAGACGGCCCACAGCTAACCCTCCCCACTACACCTGACTCAGTGGGAGAAGGGTCAAAGGTCTCTTCCTCAATCACGGGGAAATTAGCGAAAGGCAGCATGTACCACATGTCCAGCACATCATCCTTCGAATCCGTATTCTTCCTCATTCCCTCGATCGGTTGCTGCTTTTTGAGTTTCTCCATACTGAAACATTTAGCCGGGGCTACCCCTTCAGCCACCTGCAGTCAAGATGTCAGCTTCTTTGGGGACTCCTTCAACTCTCGCCACAGCCTCAGCAGTTCTGACTCAGGGTTCTTGGCCATCTCAATCTGGGACGCAGTTACCCCACCAGCTTCTTCCACCCGGACCTGAAAAGCAGCATTTAAAGGATGTTCAGCCTCCAATTTTTTCTTCCTGATGACGTCTTTCAGGTCAACTTTCAGTTTTTCCACTTCATTTAAACTGTCGATAGTCACCTTCAGGTTCCTTTCAAGCGTCCACCTCCCTTTTCCAAGATCTGTCCTCCATTTCTTCACCTCCTCGGGAGTGTAGTCAAACTCCCCTCCCTGGGCTCTCGGTTTTCTGTTGGCCTTAGTCAGAACACTTCTTTGATCTTTCCCAACTTGTAAGTCTTCCAATCCTTTCTGAATCGACGTCTTGAGTTTCTGCTGATCCCTTCGCAGGGGGATCATTGTTTCTTCTCGCTGGATTAATTCATCAGTACATGACCGCAGTGTCGGCTCAGAATTCCGTTGCTCCTTCTCCACGTTGATGAGCGTGAATTACAAGTCTGCAATGGTTGTCCCACAAGTGCGACACTCAGTCTCTGGCCGGCATTTCTGAGCACTCAGTTCAGAGGTGCAAATCCCCTCTCTCCCCTGTGTCTCATTCAGATTGACGACCTGGGTTTCCATCCCCAGGTCCACCACCTTATGTTCCAACACCAGGAAGTTCAACTGGTATGTCGGGTCATTTTTCTCACATTGCACCAAACTCCTCCGGCCAAAAACTCCTCCACATTTGACACTTCGCTTCTGTCGCCCGGGCTCAGCCACTCGCCTCGCCTCATAGTCCCTCCAGGCGAATCCAAGCTCTAGGCAGTCATCCACAGACGCCAAAACTCCACACACCTTCACTTTCTCCATGGTCTTCCTCATGCCCCGCGGCAAGGATGCAAGGGCTCCGGATATGCCCTTGGGCATCTTTTCAGATCGGAAGAATCCTAGGGAACTAATAATGGCCATCTTCGGCTCAACAGCCGCACTCCTCAGGATCTGGCAACATCCACTCGTCAGATCCAGCACATTAAACCACGTCGCATAATCCACACACACGCTCTCTTCGTGGTCTCTTCAATTTCTTCGCGCACAAACAGTTGGAGCTCAGGACCCTTCTTCTTCACCCTGCAACCCTACGGACCACCTTAACCGGCTGCCTGGGACCAACAACGGTGGTCGACCAGATGCTCCACACGAGTCCGTCTCTGTCTCCTCTCCTTGCCGAACGCCCTGCTCAGGGTCCGACGCCGTTAGCGGACATTACAGCACCTGGTCCATCCTCTGTCTCTCTTTCCTGCCTTCTGCCCCAAAACCCCACGCATACAGTATCTTCAAATACACCAAAAACATAACAACTATGCCAATTGGTTAGTAGCATATTCTTATCACACTCTAACCCAAAACAAGTGGCTAGCGCAAGACTTTCTCAGTGTTTAACATAACAAAGAAGCATTCCCAAGTATAACATAACAAAGAAGCCATTTTAATTAGCCTATGCAGTAACATAAAAGGCGAAACCCCTTTACACATGTGTAGCACTTGTTCCGCTTACAAGGATAAGTGCCAGGAGGGAGATCAGTGGGGAGGGATGGGGGAGACAAATGGACAAAGGAGTTGCGTAGGGAGCGATCCCTGCAGAAAGCGGGGGGGGGGGGGGAAATGTGCTTAGTGGTGGGATCCCGTAGGAGGTGGCGGAAGTTATGGAGAATAATATGTTGGACCGAGAGGCTGGTGGGGTGGTAGGTGAGGACCAGGGGAACCCTATTCCTAGTGGGGTGGCGGGAGGATGGAGTGAGAGCAGATGTGCGTGAAATGGGGGAGATGCGTTTGAGAGCAGAGTTGATGGTGGAGAAAGGGAAGCCCCTTTCTTTAAAAAAGGAGGACGTCTCCCTCGTCCTGGAATGAAAAGCCTCATCCTGAGAGCAGATGCGGCAGAGATGGAGGAATTGTGAGAAGGGGATGGCATTTTTGCAAGAGACAGGGTGAGGAGGAATAGTCCAGACCTCTGCCTCCATACCAGGCAGTGTATTCCAGGCATCCACCACTCCCGGAATAAAAAAAAAACTTACTCCTCACATCCCCTTTAAACCTACACCCTCTCAGCTTTAATGCATGCCCTTTAGAATTAGACAACACAAACACTTACAAACGATGAAGTGCCAATTTAGTGAAGAACCAGTGTAGGACTATATGCATGTTAAATAGCCAAGACTTCTTTCAACAACCAGAGCTAAACATTCTCACAACCAATGAATCAAAGCTCAAGCTATCTTACCTCCAATCATGTATGGCTTTGGACAATTATAGAGTAAATGGGAAAGAGGTTTGAACAGCATCCTATCTCATTGATGGCGGGACCTAGCACATAACGGCTTTAAGGCTAAGTTCTTTGCTGCCAGAAGTGCCCTGGAGACAGAAAAGGTATTGAATGGTTAGGAAAGGTTTTGAGGGATATGGGCCATATGCAGTCTGCAGATGCTGGAAATCCAGAGCAACACAGACAAAAATGCTGGAGGAACTCAGCAGGTCAGGCAGCATCTACAGAAATGAATAGATAGTTGATGTTTTGGGCCGAGACCCTTCTTTAGGACTTCAGGCAAAAGGGACTGGCTCAGGTAGACAACTTGCTTGGTAAGGATCATTTGGATCAAAAGGGCCTTTTCCATATTGTATAAACTTTATGAATCTATGACTGTAGAAGGCTATCTCAGCTTCCTTCTGAGATCCCCACTTCCATGGAACCCAGTCACCAGCCAATTCAATTCACTCCACGTGATATCGGGAAGGCTATAAGATCAATCAAAATCTCAACTGCAGTTCTGAAGATCTATTCTCCAGAATTCGCTGTATCTCAAGCCAAACAGTAGCTGTACAATTCAACACTGATACCTGCACCACAAAAGTGGACAAATCCAGTCTGGCAAATTACTACCCAACTAGTCTACTCTTAGTCACTAGTAACATGATAGAAGATTTCTTTAGTGCTGCTATCAAGTGATGTTTACTCACCCGGTATCTATTCAGAGAAGCTCAAAGTAGCTTTTGCCTGGATCCCATCAGAGCATTAATCCATGTATGGACCAATATTCTGAACTCCAGAAGTGGGGTGAGAGTGACCAACCTTGACGTCAAGCTAGCATTAATACTCAATGATATTGTTGCAGCCAGGAACCAGGTATTATTATCCTGGAGTTCCCCATTGATCACAAACCTGACTGGATTAGTCACGTTAATATTGTAATTCCATAGCATTCCAAAGCCTACTGAGGTAACTCAGCTGCTAACAGCCTATAAACTTTCCACCACCTGCAAGGCAGAATGATGGACTACTCTCCACTTACCTGGATGAGTGCAGCTGCAACAAAAGTCAAGATGCTAAATGAAATCCAGAACAAAGCAGCCAATTGATTGGCTCCTTAATCATTTTACCTGTCCATCGCTAGAACATCAGGGGACTTGTGTGTATAATCTGCAGAATGCATTGTTGTTACTCGCCTAGTAAGTGTCTCCCAACCCTTGACTTTTACTACTAAAAAAAGTAAGGACAGTAGGTACAAATGAACACTAGCACGTGCTGGTTCCACTCCAAGCTGTGCGCCATTCCAAAGTGGAAAAATATCTCTGATCCTTCATTGTCCCTGGGTGTAAACCCTGGAACTCTCCTCTTAACAGCACTGCAGGAGTTCCTTCAACAGGAAGACCTTTTGTAGTTCAAAAGGCAGCTCATCACCACCCTTCTGACGGGCAATTGAGGATGGGCGATAAATGCTGGCCTGACTAGTGATGCCCACATCATGAAAAATAAATAAAAATGAATAATTTCTCACACTGTCAGGTTGCTCGTTTACTGAGAATGGAGGCATATATATAAAAAAAGAAGGGAAGGCGATTGGTTAGAATGGATTTAATAGGATGATAAGTATAGGGTTTGCGTGGCAATGATTACTGTAAAGCCAGTCAATCACATGTTGTCTGTTTTAAATTTCATTAGTTGCTGAAACATTGCCACACTTCCCAGTGATGTTCTGAATAATTCATAGCTCACTTCTTGCATTACTTAAACAAATTTGCATTCCTGCAGCACTAAGATCACCACTAAAGTTCATGAACATGCAGTTTCTTTTGAAGAAAAGAAATAGATTAAAGCTAACCACCAGTTTTAAGGTAACAAGCAAAGTAATCATTCTAAGTGTGCATAATATCATCACTCTTTAAAAACCTCAGGGGTGCATTAGTTCTGCTGGGTCCTAGTGCTTAGTCTGTTAATATGCTCTCAACAATTACATCTTCTCATTTTCCGAATGCTCCTGTATTTCTTTCTCTTTCTTCTCCCTAATATGGTACTACAGTGTGTAGTTCTGAGGCTGCTCTTAGTGTACATCTAGATAGTAAGAAGTAGTAGATTAAGTTGGAAAGAGTGCAGAGAAGATCCACGAGGGCGTTGCGGGGATTCGAGTCATTGATCTACGTTGAGCAGGTTGGGACTCTTCTCACTTTTCTGTATGTGGAAAGACTTGTCAGGGCAAGGTTGAGGCAAGTACGTGAACAACATTTAAAGAAGCTTGGGCAGGAAAATGTCCATATGTGCAGTTGGAAAGGTTTAAAGGGCCGTGGACCAATGGCAGGCAAATGGGACCAGTCCAGATGCATGTCATGGTTGACACAGATCTTTTGGGCTGAAGGGACTGTTTCCAAGCTGAATGACTCTCTGATTTTATGCTTAGATATTCCACCATTAAAGTCATCACATCTGGATTCTGAACCCCTTCTCAGTTTTGCTTTCACGACCATACTTGCCCTGGATGGGACTCATTGGGACTCCACTAGTGCAGTTTATGTAACTTGACTGATAATCGCAAAAAACAGTGATGTTAATCTGGCAGAAGCAATTCAGTGCTTCACATGTGTGACAGTTCATTGAAGAAGAGCCCAGCCAATCCCATTCTCCATCTTTCATTCCCAAGAGCCAGCCACATTACTGTGGTTTCTGAGAAATGCATAGGCCAACTGGGTAAATGCAACAGATTTTCTTCCTTCATAATTGTTTTTTATTTTTATAAACAATTTTGATGAGAATGTACAAGGCATGGTTAGTAAGTTTGCAGATGATGGTTAAGTAGGTTCCCTGTTGTAGACAGTGAAGAAAGTCAACAAAATTACAGAAGGATCTTGATCAGCTGGCTAAGTGACAAATAGATTTTAATCCAGAGAAGAGTCAAGTGCTGCGTTTTGGGAAGTCAAACCAGAATATTGTTAAGAGTAACTGGTAGAGCCGTGTGAAGTGATGTGGGACAGAAGGGCCCAGGAGTACTAATACATGGCTCGGTGAAAGCAGCAACAGAGGTTCACATGGTGGTGAAGAAGCTCTGTGCTACATTGGTGTTGCTTCATGCAACAATACTGAGCTCATCAGTTTTATCAACTTTGCCTCGAACTTCCAACCTGCCCTTAAACTCATTTGGTATGTTTTTGATACCTCCTTACCTCTCTCTCCTTTCTTGATTTCTCTGTCTCCCTCTCTGGAGAGAAACTGTCTACCAATATCTTTTATAAACCTACTGACTCATATAGCTACCTTGACTATGTATCTTCCCACTCTGTCTCCATTTCTCAGTTGCTTCGTTTTTGCTGTATCTTTTCTCAGGATGAGACCTTCCTTTCCAGGACATCAGAGATGTCTTTCGTCTTCAAAGAATGGGGGTTCCCTTCCTCCACTATTTATGCTGCCCTCACCCTGCATCTCCTCAATATCCTGGAAATCCTCCAACACTCACCTTCCTGCTGCCTTAACAGGGACAGGGTTCCTCTTGACCCCACCCACCTACCTCTTAATGAGCCTCTGCATCCAGCACATCATTCTCTGCAGACTCCACCAGCTGCAGTGGGACTCTACTGTCCAGCACATTTTTACCTCCACCATACCCCCCTCCACCCTCCACGCTCCTTCTGTGATGTCTTTGTTCGTTCTTTCTCAGTAATCCCCCTCCTGGCAATTATCCCTGTAAAAACCTGCCCATTCACTTCCTGCCTCACCTCCATTCATAGTCCCAACAGCCTTTTCAGGTGAGGCAATAATTCACCTACGGACCTGTTGGGTTTGTCTACTGAATCATGTGCTCCCAATGCAATGAGAATTGGCAAAGTTTGGTCAACCACCGTCGTAAAAAGTATGATTTTCTGGTGGCCAGTGATTTTAATCCCAATCTCCAATCCCATTCTGACAAGTTGGTCTATGGGCTCCTCGAACTGTGATGATGAGGCCACCCTCAGGTTGAAGGAGCAACACCTCATATTCTATCAGGGTAGTCTTCAGCCTGATGGCATGAACATCAAATTCTCCAACTTCTGGCAATCCTTTCCCCCTCCCCTTCTGTCTCTTCAATTCCCCACTCTGGCTCCCCTCTTACCTATCCTATTCTCCTCACCTGCCTATCATCTCTCCTCTTTCTCTTCCTTCCCAGTTTCCCACGATCCACTCTATCCTCCTGTCAGATTCCTTCTTCTCCAGCCCTTTATCTTTTCCACCCATCACCTCCCAGCTGTGTACTTCATCCCCCTTCCCCCACCCACCCTGACTTCACCTTTCACCTTCTAGCTTGTGCTCCTTCCAGTCCCTCAACCACCTTATCCTGGTTTCTTCCCCCTTCCTTTCCAGTTCTGATAAATGGTCTCAGCTTGAAACATCAACTGTTAACTCATTTCCATAGATGCTACCTGACCTGCTGAGCTCCCGTAGCATTTTGAGTGCATTGCTATGAAGAAGAAGCAGTTTTCCATGCTGGTCTCTATCAGTCAAAACAATGAGTATGAGTGCTGGGACTTATGTCGCAGTTGTACAAGTTACTGGCAAAGCCACACTTGGAGATTTCTCTACAGATTTGGTCACTCAGTTATAGGAAGGATATCATTTAAGCTGGAAAGTGTGCAAAGCAGGTTTACAAGAATGTGGACTATATGGCAGCAGATGGATGCAACCACAAAGAAGGCACACCAGCCCTTGTACTTTCTTGAGGTTGGGTACATTACCGAACAGCCTAACAAACTTCTGCAGAAGTTCTGTTGAAAGTATCCTCTCTGGTTCCATCATGGTTGGTACAGCAGTTTTAATGCACAGGAATGTACGTAGCTGCAGAAAGTGGAACCAGCCAAATACATCACAACCACATCCTTCTCCACCACCATCAGTAGAATCTGCAGGAGTCACTGCCTCAGGAAGGCAACATCTACCATCAAAGGTCCCCACTATTTAGGCCATGCTATCTTCTCACAGCTACCATTAGGCATGAGGTACAGAAGCCTGAAGTCCCACAGTCACATGACCAGATTCCACAGCAGCTACTTCTCTTCAACTATTTAGTTCTTGAACTAGGGCACATCCCTAGTTTGGTATAGAAACACTCTGACAGCTTTGATCACTTTGCACTAAAATTGTCTCTTTTTTGTTCTAGTTGTTTGCTTCCTTGGAAGAATTATATATAAGTTATGCTTAATTTAAATTTTTCTTGTGAACATTACTTATGTGAAGCAATGTACCTGTGGTTCTCCCACAAGTAAGTGTTCATTACACTTATTCATATAAGTAATTGTGCACATGATAATAAATTTGACTTTGTGTGCGATCACCTCAGTGGCTACTGCTGGTATCCATAAGACCACCTGGCCTCACTGCAGATGTACCTCTCACCAGTGCTAACACATCATTGGGAGTTACTGTTTGTCCTATCTTGGAGTATCTATATTGTTTAATGATATAGGTCACTTGGTCTGTTGAGTCCATGTTAGAGCTCTGGAGCAATCCCATTATTACCATAATCCCACTTATTTCCCTTGAATCTATAATCTTCTATATGTCCATTAAATTCTCCCCAACCAACTTCAACCACCCTGGTCCTCCTACCACCTATCAAGATAGGGATTTGTGATGTAAGCCATATCCTACTCTAAGGTCAGCCAAATGGAATAAAAGGATTTCTTTCAGACAGGCCCAATCCTATCACATGCCAGTGAACTATGATGTGGGGGGTTTGGTGATGGGCGCATTTGGATGGCACTAGACTAATGGGAATGTAAAATCTACAGTTCAGTCAATGTCACTCCAAGGCATAGAACTTATTTTTCACATAACATAGAAGGAGGCTATTCAGCCCATTGAGTTTATGCCGTCCATCCATGTAATTTCAATCTCCCCAGCTTACTTTTCTGAAACCTGTTCTCTCTCATGTCTCCTTCAACTTCATCATGATTATCCCATCACTCACTTGAATGCTAAAAGCTAAACGCAGCCAGTCAGATGAGAGTAGTAGATGAATTTGAAGGTGACACCAAGATTTGTGGTGGAGTGGAAAGTGAAGCGGATTGTCTAGGATTACAACAGAATCTGTTGCAATAGGAAAATGAGCCAAGGAATGGCAGATGGAATTTAACTCAGGCAAGTCCCAAGTGATACACTTTGGGAAGTTAAACAAGGGCAGGACTCACACAGTAAGTGGTAGGGCTGGGAGAGTATTGCAGAATGGAGAGACCTTGGGGTACAGTTATTGTTCCTTGAAAGAGGCAACAAATGTGGACAAGGTGGTGAAGAAGATGTTTGAGATACTTTCCTTCATCACTGAGGACACTGACTGCAAGAGTTGGGACATCATATTAAAATAGTTTGAGATGTTGGGGAGACCACACTTGGAGTATTCTGGTAGTTCAGGGAGGATGCCATTAAGCTGGAAAAGGTTTTCTCAGTTCTTCTATCTCCACCGTTTCTGTTCCCAGGATGAGACTTTCCTTTCCAAAACATCAGAGATGTCTTCCCTCTTCAAAGAAAAGGTTTCCCTTTCTCTGTCATTAATGCTGCCTCATCTGCATCTCCTCCATTTCCCAGACATCTGCCTTCACCCCATCTTCCCACCATTTTATCAGGAATAGAGTTCCTCTTGTCCTTACCATGAGTTTCTGCATCCAGCACATCATTCTGCATAACTTCTGCCATCTTCAATGGGATCATACCACCAAACATATCTTTACCTCCCCATACTCTCTGCTTTCCACAAAAGGGAATCTCTTTCGAAAAAGGATTGTTTTTTGTGTGTTTCCCTTGTCCATTCATCTCTCCACACTAATCTCCCTCCTAGCACATATCCTTGCAAGTGACAGAACTACTACACTTGCCCATTCACTTCCTCCCTCACCTCAATTCCTGGCCCCAAGCAGCCTTTCTGGGTGGGACAATACCACCTACAAATCTGTTGGGGTCGTCTGCTGTATCTGGTGGATGTGGTCTCCTGTGCAAAGGTAAGACTTGACATAGATTGGGGGGGGGGGGGTCACTTTGTTGAGCACCTTCGTTCTGTTTGCAACAAGCAGGATTTCCCAGAGATCAACCATTTTCCCAGAGACTAACCATTCCCATTCCTATTCTGACATGTTGGTCTATGGCTTCCTTTACTGCAACAATAAATTAGGTTGGAGGAGCAACACCTTATATTCCATCTGGGTAGCCTCCACAGTGATGACATGAACATCTATTTCTCTACCCTCCACTTATTTCAGCCCCTCTTTCCTTTACCATACCTCTCTCTGGCTCCCCTTTTCTCTTCTCACCTGCCTATCATCTCCCTCTGGTGCCCCTCCTCCTTCCATTTTCCTCACAGTCCACTCTCCTATCAGATTCTTTCTTCTTCAGCCCTTTAATTTTTCCACCCATTACCTCCAAGCTTCTCAGTTCATTCCCCTTCCCCCACCCAACTGCCTTCTGCCTCACCTGGCATCACCTATCACCTTCTAGCTTGTACTCTTTTCCCTCCGCTGGAAAGGAGGCAGGTAGAAACTAGAATAAGAAGGTGAGGGGAGGGGAAGGAGAGCAAGATAGAAGATGATTGGTGAAGCCCAGTGGGTGGGAGTGGGAGTGGGGGAGATGAATTAAGAAGCTGGGAGGTGAATGGTGGAAAAGGTAAAGGGTTGGAGATGAAGGAATCTGACAGGAGAGGAGAATGGACCAAGGGAGAAAGAGAAGCAGGGGCATCAAGGAGAGGTGATAGGCAGGTGAGGAGGAAAGGTAAGAAGGAAGCCAATGTGGGGAAAGGAAAAAGAGGGAAGGGGGAGTGGGAAAAGGCAAGACTAATAAAAGCAAGTATGCTCTATGCCTTCTTCACCACACTATCAACTCATGTAACCACTTTCAGGGAGCAATGGCCCTGGATTACAAGATCTCTCTGTACATATATCCTGTTACAGATCCTGCCATTAACTGTGTACTGTCCCCTTACATTTGACCTCCGAAAATGCAATACTTCCCAATTGGCTGGATTAAACTCACCTGCTTTTTCTCCACCCATAACTGTAACTGCTCTATATCTTTGGTAACCTTCTACACTATTCTCAATGCCCACCAGTCTTTGTATTGTCTGTGAACTTATTAACCCACCTATCCATGTTTTTATCCAAGTCATTAACATATATGTATCTATGGATTCTCCATAGACATGAATTTTACCAGCAGCACAATCGTGTCATCAAATTGTTTTTATGCATTTCAGGAGAAGCTGATTGTACAGGTGGGAGAGAGAAGATGGTGGATGGCATGGTGACCAGGGTGAAATGGATCTTGTGGAGCATAAACAGCAGCCCAGACATGCTCATCCAAATAACCTGTTAGAATTTGTTTCTGCATATGATGGGAATCTAGATGGCATACCATTTCTAATATGGAATAGGCTCTTCCGGCCCTTCAAAACACTTCGCTCCAGAAACCGCCGACAAATCCGATTAACCCTAACATAATCACGGGACAATTGACTAAGCCTGTTTGACCTACCTGGTAATTCTTTGGACTGTGGGAGGAAACCGGAGCACCCGGAGAAGGTCCAAGCATTCCATCGGGATGAAGCATAGAGGCTCCTTACAGAAAGTTGCTAGAATTGAACTCCAGATTCTGGAATGCCCCGAACTATAATGGCATTGGCTAATCACTATGCTACCCTGGTGTCCTGAACCCTGAGGTGAAGGTGGAGAGTGGGGTGTTAGTTTCGACCCAATCACAGCAATGGGGTCTGTGATCACATATCAGCCTTAGCTGGAAGTAGGGTCGTTTTTCTTCCCTGAAGGACATTACAGTACCCGACAATCTGATGATATCATGGCTACACCAGCTTTTATATTTTATGATTTTTTAAATTATTTAAATTTAAGTTGGATTTGAACTCAGGTGTTTGGATTAAAGGTCCAGAGCTGTGACTGCCACCACAGGTCCATACTTAATGCTTGTGCTCGCAAGCAATCTGCTGGAGGAACTGACTGGGTTGAGGAGCGTCAGTGGGAGGGAAGAAATTGGCAGTGTCTCAGTTTGAAGCCCTGAATCAGGACAGAGAGGCAAGGTTGGCAGTGTAAATGAGATGGGTATCATGGCAGCATAGCAGCTAGTGCGACGCTATTACAGCTTGGGGCGTCAGAGTTCAGAGTTCAATTCTGGCATTGTCTGTAAGGAGTTTATATGTTCTCCCTGCGGCCATGTGGGTTTCCTCTGTGTGCCCTGGTTTCCTCCCCCAGTCTAAAGACATATCGGTTAGTAGGTTAATTGGCCATTGTAAATTGTCCTGCGATTAGGCTGGGTTTAAATATGTAGGTGGCTTGCTGGGCAGCGCATCTCAATGGGCCAGAAGGGTCCGACTCCATGATGTTTCTCTAAATAAATAAAGAGGGGATGGAGACTGATGAGACAGAAGCCTGAGGTGTTCGGTGTTCAGAGGAGGGGTGAAGGGTGACAGGCGGGTTTCATTAGGTAGCGGAACGGAGGAGGTGGGGTTGGGGGTCAGTGGCAGGTGAATGTTAGGTGGAGGCAGACATAGAGAGGGGAAAGAGATGAGGAGCAAATAGAGCAATGTGGCGAGAGGGGAACGCAAAGCTCAGAAACAGCTGCTAAAGGGCGATAAGCAAGAATAGAAAGGGCTACCAGTGCTGGACTCTGATAAGTATAGGAGGTAATAATGGGGACAACTGAAGCATAGACAATTCCTTTCCTCCTGTGGATGTTGCTCAGCTCACTGAGCTCCTGCAGCAATTTGTTTGCTGCTTCCGATTCCAGCACCTGCAGTCTTTCCTGTCTCCGGTGCTCGTGTTTTGTCCTTGCAAGTGGCCTGGCTGTAAGTAATAACCACTAACCTGATTTGCCTCAGCCATTTTCTACCCTTTCGGTTGTGTTTCAAGTTTCCTCCTCTTTCACCTAGCCTTCATCATTTAAAAAAAATAGAGTTCCTGGTTCGAGATATGCTAGGGGTATAGTTTGGAAACAGAGCAGCATTGTTTGTGGAGGTCACTGTGAAATCAGCAAGTTTCAGTAGCGAAATGTCATAAGTTGACACTGGCATGTGCTATTATCTCTTGAAGCCACTTACCAACTGTGACGGTAATGAATACATCAGCACTACCAAGTCACTGGAATTCAAGTCTGCAGCAGCAGTGATCTTGTGCTTTCATTTTCCGTGTTAGAGGGACACCCTATTATTTCAAGGAAGGAGGCAGCAGAATATGGGCACCAACAGGCAGCTTAACCTGACATCAATAGCAGGAAAAAGCTAGAAACTACTATTAAGGAAAAGGTAGCAGAAAGAAGATAAGAATATAATTGGGCAGAGCCAGAATGGATCTTAACAAAGGGAAATCAGGCTTGATAAACCTATTATAAATTCTTACGGGCAGAATAGATAAGGGGGTTCAGGGAGTATATTGACTTTCAGATGGTACTCAATAACGTATCAGACCGGAGATAATTAAATGAGGGAGATTGAAGCATCGAGGCAAGAGTGGAGGGTAAATACCAGCAGCCTGTCTTTTGATCAATCTGCTATGGAAAGGGAAAGGTCTGCTTCTGGGCCTGGAGAGTGTTCCTCAGATTTCCTGTGTTTTAGGTGTGGACTTCGACTGTGAGTTTGAACAAAGGTTGCAAGAGGTTGACAGGACTGGCATTCCAGGGCAGTTTAAGGCATGGATTTACCAGCATGGTACACTACCAAGAATCCTCTGGCCACTGTTTCTCTATGAGTTTCCAGTTTCCACTGTTGCTGAATTAGAGAGGGTAGTCAGCCGGTTCCTGTGAAGATGGCTGGGTTTACCAAGGAACATCAGCAGCATCGCTCTGTGCGGGAATAACTACAAACTGAGGCCCACCCCTCCCGAAATCCATCGAGGAGGAGCTCAAGGTTTTGCGAGCAAGAGTGGTGCTGCAGTTCCGGGAATCTTCAGATCCAAAGGTTGCCGGAGCAAGGGCGGCAGTGAGAACTGGAAGAGAGTGAAGATCAGGAGCTGCAGTGGAAGAAGTTGAGGCGCGACTGTGCCACAAAGTGCTGGTGGGGGCAGTCGCCAAGGGAAGAGCTGGACTTGGAAGCCTTGAAGTCCTCCATTTTGACAAAGTGCAAGGGAAAGAGCAACGAGAGCTGGGCCAGAATGAAGTAAGGGCAGTTGTGGAGGAGGAGAGGACCAGCAGAGCGGTGGCAATGAAACAGCAGGGAGCCTGGACCAAATGGGAGCAGGTGATCGAGCGAAAGATCACGTGAACGAACTCTGGAAGGTGGATCCACACCGCATCAAGTTCCTTATCCAGGCTGTTTATGACATCCTTCTTAGCCCATCCAACCTGCACTGCTGGGGCCTTGTAGAATGACCAGCTTGCCCCCTCTGTGAGAAGACCGGTACGCTAGATCATATTCTGAGCTGCTGCCCCAGAGCCCTTGCCGTTGGCCGTTATCGGTGGTGGCATGACCAGGTCCTCTGGACAATTGCTGGGACAATCTGCAACACCCTTAACTCTGCTGGAAAACAATTCCGGTCAAGAATACCATCTGCTTTGTCAAAGAGGGGGAAAGACCAACAGAACACCAGAAAGCAACCAGGTTGCTCTTCGCTGCGCAGGACTGGAAACTAAAAGCAGACCTGGGAAAACATCTGCAGTTTCCTCCCCACATCACAGAAACTACACTGCAGCCCGACATTGTGTTTTGGTACGACTCATCAAAGCACGTTCTTATGCTTGAGCTTACCGTGCTGCGGGAAGAACGCATGGAGGAGTCCTATGAGCGGAAAAGAGCCAAGTATGTAGATCTGAAGAACAACTGCCAAAGAAGAGGCTGGAGAGCAAAGTGTTGGCCTGTGGAGGTTGGATGCCATGGCTTTTCAGGCCAGTTGCTCTGCAAAGTATACACTGCTCTTGGAATCATGGGGGAGAGAAGAAGGAGAGCCATTTCTACCACCACAGATGTAGCAGAGAAAGCGTCAAGATGGTTCTGGATAAAGAGGCCAGATCAGTGGGTTGCTGCTAGGGCACAGGCCGGGGTCTGATCAACCCCGGTCGGGTTGCCTGGGCAAGGGTGTATGAGGTTGAAAGACCCGAAACACCTGATGACCTCAGGTAACATCATTGATGATGTGCCCTAGCTTAGCATCATGCAGATGTTTCTGTAAGAATAAACTTTCTTTTTCAGTCTAATGGTTCTTTTTTATATTCTGTGGTTTTGCCTGATCTTTCTTAATACATTTTTGTGTGGGGAGGAAGATTTGAAAGAATTTGGGGGGTGGGGGGTGTCAAAGTGCTTGTTCTGTTTTGTTCATTTTTTTGTGTGGGAGGAGGTGGTCGATTCCATTTCTGTTTGATATTTTGCACAGGGAGGGAGGATTTGGAGTGTTGATGATCGTGCTGCCTTTCTTTTCTTCCTTGGATCCATGGCTACCCAGAGAAGAAGAAGTTGCATACCTTGATAACAAATGAACCTTTGACCTTTTGAACAATGTAGGTATAATGTACAGGTATGAATAGGGGACTGGTTAATAAACAGTTAACAGAGATTAGGAATAAACAGTTAATTTTCACGTTGAATATGAGACATAGTTGGATACCACAGGGATCGGTGAGGCTAGATTTTCTGTAATAAGTGTCACCTGCTACTTGTTTCCAAATTATCACCTTTTTTTATTGATTATTGACCAAACAGAGCTTGCCCGCCAAAAAGAAATTATTTGTCAGCATGAGCACACAATCCAGAGGAAGCAAGAAACCACTGACCTTCTGTTCACTACCCTCCACTAACTCTCTGTCTCGATAGCGCAATCTCAGGGCAATCAACCTCCTCCCTCAGGCCTCCGAATTCTAGTGCCAGAATGCTTCAATGGACCCCCCCCCCAACCTGATGCACAACTTCCTGCCCCAGCGCGTCTTGAATTTGTTCTCCCACCTTCTCTGTATTTTGCAGACAAGCCAAGATTGTCTTTGCCATCTCTCTCTTGACTAGGCATGCTCTGATCTCCATTGCCGCTAACTGGAACACTAAGATCCCTTTCTGTAGCAGATATGAGGATTTCACCACTGAGATGCATGGGGATTTCAACTATCTCGAGTGGAAGGGGGGCAGTGGATCAGATACTTAGCCTACATCAATACTCACACTTGGTGCTGGATTATACCATGGAATTCAGAACCGTCACGCTGAAGCATGGCTGAAATGCAGAAGAACTGCTGGCCCATTACCATCATGGTCTCTTGGAGCACTTGAAAGAAGATCTGTCTACCTGGGAGATGCCCACTGACATCAAAAGCCTCATTATTCTAGACCTCTGTGTTGACAAGCATTCTCTGGAACGACCCTCCTGATCATCAGCCAGAACCCCAGTTCCTTCCCAGAACCAGTTCAGGCTGCGGCATACTCATCAGCAATGCTGCCAGAATTAAGGGAAACAGCTCCCTTAATCCCCCAAGAATGCGAATGTCGGTGGAGAAACAACTTGTGCATTTACTGTGGAGCAGCTGATTACACACACACTGAACACCCACTGATTCTGGGAAACTGTACCACCAGGTGGAAACAAGGAGCCTCCTAACTGATAAGCTTCTCCCAGCCCCTGTACAAGCAGCACAGCCCAACTCACTCTCCCTGATGTCCTCCACACCCTGTTGGCTCCATGTGCACAGGAGGCTCTGGTAGATTCTGGCACAGAAGGGAAATTTCTGGACTGGACTCGGCAGGGTCCAGATCTTCATTACACTGGATCCACGGAGCCTGCATAACCTGAAGGTGATGACAGGAAGATGGCGTTCATAACACTCACTGGCCAATATGAATATTTGCTGATGCCTTTTGGACTTTCCAGCAGTCTAGCTGGTTTTCAAGCCTTCATCAATGAGTCCTTCTGTGATGTGCTACGTAGGTGTGTGTTCATCTACTCTGATGACGTCCTCATCTTCTCCGAGGACCCCAAAACAATGTCTGTCATGTTTAATCAATCCTTCAGTATCTCCTTGAAAATCAGCAGTACTACAAGTTAGAAACATACCAGTTCCACACCCCAGTCATTTCCTACCAGGGTTATATCCTGTCATCCCAAGATATAGCCATGGTCCTAGAAAAAGTGTGTGTTGTTATTCAATGGCCCTGTCTGTACTCTCTCAAACGGCTACAGTGCAACTTGGGCTTCTCAAACTTCTACTGCCGGTTCATTAGAAACTACAGCCAAATCTCTGCTCCTCTCACCTCCTTCACCAAATCACCAAACTCACAATCACCTGGTCTGCTGCCGCAGACTATGCTTTCAAGATGCTCAAGAGATGCTTCACCACCGCTCCCATTCTTCGCCATCCAAACCCCTCCAGACATTTTGTAATAGAAATAGACACATCTGACGTGGGTGTCGAGGCCACTCTCTCCTCCCAAGGGTTAGACAACATTGTGGCTTCTCCTCAATGAAGTTTAACTCCATGAAATGCCAATATGGAGTAGGAGACAGAAAGCTACTCACCATCAAATGGGCCTTGGAGGAATGGAGACATTGGCTGATAGGGAACACCGAGCCTTTCCTGATTTGGACTGACCATCAGACCTTCATATCCATTCAACACACTCATCAACTCAACCCATGTCAGGCTTTCTGAGCCCTCTTCTTCGATTAATTTGACTTCACCATCTCCTACTGACCTGGCTCCTAGGACACGAAGGTGGATGCCCTGTCATGATAGTTTGACCCAGCTGAAATGGAAATCAACCCTCAACTTATCATTACGTCCTTCAGATCATTGCTCTGATAGTCTGGGATCTTGAAGAGCAGATCTATCATGAGAGTGGTAGACCGGTCCTTCAAGGCAGCCCTCTTCATTGCCCTCCCTGAACATCCATCAGCTGCTGAGTCGGTGGAACTGATTCTCCAACATGTATTCACCTTCACAGCTTCCCTCAAGTCATTGTGTCAGACCCAGGCCCACAATCCATCTCCCACTTCCAGCGAGTCTTCTGCTCTCTCCTCCGGACCTCAGTGAGTTTGTGCTCTGGCTATCACCCACAGACTAGTGGACGGCCAGACAGAGCAGATCAGCTAGTGGAGAAGATTCTGTGATGCTGTGCTGCCTCTAACTCTTTCCACAGGGAAGAAGTATCTGCTCAGGGCCAAGCTGGCCCACAATCTGCACACCTCCTCTGCCACCCTTTGAAGTTCTTCATGATCACCAGCCTCTTGTTGTTCCCCTTGGCAGAGCCAACAGTGGAGGTCATTTTCACCAGTGCCCTGAATCCCTGCTGCTGAAATGCTTAGAAGAAGACATGGAAGTCCCCGCTAACTGTTAACCGTGCCTACTGCCATGAGACCAACCTCTGGCATCACACAGCTAGACTACTCCGGCCTTGAGACCATGTCTGGCTGTTCACCTGAGATCTACCCCTGAGCATCGGCTTCGGCAGGCTCTCGCCCTGGTTTATTATTCACTTTAAGATTACCCATCGCATTAATCCCATCACTTACTGTCTCCAGCTTCAGCAATCCCTCAGGATCACACCTACCTTCCACATGTCCTGTCGCAAGCCCATTGTCCATGGACCACTCAATCCACCAGAGCCTGCACCTCTGGAACCAAGGATGGTGGAAGGGGGTTCGGTGTCCATGGTTCACCAGTTGATGGATTCACATCATCATGGACAGGGTGTGCAGTACCTGCTTGACTGGAAAGGGTACAACCTGGAGAAGAGTTCTTGGGTGTGTTCCAGTGTCATCTAGAATCCATAGCTTATCGAGGAATACCACAAGACCCATCTGGATCATCCTGGGACATCAATTTCCAGCTGTAGGAGGGGGCAGGTTCGGTCAGGCACATGCAGGCATCTTCCAGTCTCCACCCAGCTAACAGGAGTCACCTGCCACTCTTTTCCAACTCATCACCTGCAGCCTATTTAAACCCAGCTCCCATCCACAGTCCTTTGCTTATCCATCAAACCAATTGGACTCAACCTGTTGCTCCTAGCCTTCACGTTACCCTGTTACCTGTTGTGTTTGTTCCCTGTTACCTTTCAAATGATAGGTGATTATAACACATTAGTATTCAGATTAACTTAGTATTAGTGTTGGTGTTAAGAAAATGATTTGGTGTCTTTGTACATACATCAGTGAAAGTTGAATATTCAGGTACAGCAAACAATCAGGAAGGTGCAGAGTATGTTGGCCCTTATTACAAGAGGATTTGTGCACAATAGTGGAGAATTCCTACAGCTGTAAGGGTATATAAAATCACAAGGGGCATGGTTAGGGTGAAAGAGCAAAGTCTTTTTGTCCAGGGAAGGGGTGCAAAAAAACATAAGTGGATCAGTGGCAGGAGATTTAATAGGGACACCAAGGCCAACTTCATCACATAGGGCAGGTGCATATTTGGAATGAGCTGCTGGAAACAGTGATTCCAAATGACACTTTAGCAATGTTTAAAAACCATCTAGATACTGTAAGTGGATGAGTAGGAGAGCTTTAGAGGGCTTTGGCCCAAATGCAGGTAGAGGAGGTTTGATTGCTGGGCAAATCAGCACAGATCCATTGGGCCGAAGGATCTCCTTCCATGCAATCCACCCAGTGGCTCTATTTATCTAGGGTCTTAGTGAGACCTGTCTAGGTACCATATCTGATGTGGACTTTGGTGACCATGGTTTTCCATATAGACCTATCCCTCGTTCTTTGGATGACTTCCATTTCCTCAATGCGTAGCCACCTGGCTATGCTTTTGATGTACATAAGCCGAGGTCTTCCTCTAGGTTTGCTCCCCTCAATCTTTCCAGAGAGTATGAGTTGTTCTAGTTCATCTTTCCACATGATGTGTCTTAGGAATCTGAGTTGTCGTTCTCTTATTGTTGGTTTGAGTGATCTAACTGCTTGGGCTCTTCTGAGAACTTCTTCATTTGATGTGTGCGTGGTCCATGATATTTTGAACATTCTCCTGTAGAACCATAATTCAGCTGTTTCTAGTCTCTTTTCCATTGCTGGGGAAATGGTCCAGCGTTCAATTCCATAAGTCAGGATAGAATAAATGTAGCACTGCAGTATTCTGCTTTTAGTGTATGTGGTCATCTTTCTGTCTGTTAATATGGTCTTCATTTTTTGGAAAGCTTCTTTCACCATTTCTATTCTGTATTTGATATTTGTGTCACACCTGCCATCACCTGTTATTAGGTTGCCAAGATATCTGAATTTGTTGACTTGTTTGATGTTTGTATTTCTGATCTTGATCACACATTGTGGGATGTTTGTCTTTCTGGAGATGACCATGCTTTCTGTCTTCTTGGTGTTGATTGAGAGGCCTCTGCGATTACTTTCTGCTGCCACTATAGTGAGCAGTTCTAGAAGTTTTATTTCTGAGTCGGCTATTAGTACGATGTCATCAGCATATCTGATGTTATTTATATTATGGCCTCCAATTGTGAATTCTTTGATGTCTTTTGATACTTCTCAAGATATTTTCACTATACAGGTTGAGTAAGTCTGGTGAAAAGACACAACCTTGCCTGACTTCTCTCATGATATTCACATACTCACTCACTTCCCCTTCTATTCTGATAGATGCTGTCTGGTCCCGGTATAAGTTTCTTAAGAAACGTACATATTTCCCATTTATGTCAAGATCTTGAAGCATTTCTAGAAGATCTCGGTGTCTGACAGACACCAAGCTTTTGTATAGTCGATGAAACATAGTTCTTTTTGTACCTGAATGGCTCATTCACAGATCATCCGTAGCATGAAAATTGCATTTCTGTGTCCAGTGTTTTCTACAAAGCGGCATTGTTCTTTACTGATTTCCGGTTTTATACGGTGTCTTGCTCTCATCATGATTACTCTGAGAATAATTTTTGCCACGTGGCTCATCAGGCTTATTGTATGATGTAACTCACACTCTGTTGCTCCCTCTTTCTTTGGAAGTGTGATGAACACTGATTTACTTAAATCATCAGGTATCTCCCCATGATCATAGATTTTATTTGCTATTTCTGTTATTTTCTCTATTCCAAAATCTTCTAAGGCCAGTATCATTTCAACAGCAATGTTGTCTGGACCAGTTGCTCTGTTATGTTTTGTTTTATTTATGGCTGCTTGAATTTCTGATTTTAGAGTGCTAGGTCCTTCAAGATTCTTCTTTATGTTCAGTTTTTCTCCTCTTTGGTCTTCAAAATGTTCTTTTATATATTCTGTCCATCTGTTTAGGATTTCCTCTTTGCTCATAACTAAGCTGCTGTCTTTCGCCTTGATGCATCCACTTGCTGAGCAAGGTAATTTCCTCGTTAGTTCTTTAATCTTACTGTGCATCAACTTTGTTCCAGGGTTATGGGTTTGTAGCATTTCTATCTCTGAGCATTTCTAATTTAGCCATCTGTCCTTAGCTTCTCTGCATTTTCTTTTATTGACTTATCAAGTTGTTTGTATCCTTCGCTGTCTCTTGGTTTGATGATCTGTTTTTGTGTATGAATTGTATTAAATCTTCAGTTATCCATTTCTTCTTACTTTTCTGTTCTTTTCGTGGGATTGCAGCTTCAACCATTTGAATTTACGCCTTGTGTACGTATTAACCATGGTTGTACTAGGGATAAAGTACAAGAAATAGCTTCCCCTTGCTTGCTTCTGATGCAGTGTCTTTACAAGACGGGTGACCCTGACCATTGTCCTAGTAAAAGGATCTACTGCTTAGCGTCTGAGAAGCAGGAACCATCGACTGCGTTACTCACAACTTGCCTTCTGCTTCATCCACCACCTGCATTCCGTGACTTCACTGTAACCCAAGTAGGGAGGCTAACAGGTGCTACACCTTGCCTAAGGGTGACCTGGAGGAAGCTGTGGTTAATGGTAACCTCATTACCCAAAGCAAATGCTCCACAGCTGGATGTAGTTTATCCTCATACCCAGGAGCTAGAGAGACCACAGCTGGAATTATCACCTACAGATATGGACCTGTATACCTGTGATAGAAAGCAGTGGGTTTATACAGATTAATTTCTAGGGTGAGGGCTAGATGTGGTTGAGTTGTCCTTTCATAAGAGATTAACGTATACACTTCCAAAGAATTAGAAGTGATCTCACTGACTTCGGTGAGCAGGGTGTGTATCCCCTGGCTGAGCTGTCTAGAACCAAGGGCCACAATCTCAGAATAAGGATTCGGCCATTCATAAGTGAGATTAGAAAAAAATAATTCTTCACCCGAAGTGTGGTGAGAATTTAGAATTCCCTACATAGGAGGGCTACAGAGCCTGAGACAGGAGCTGGTGGGTAAATCAATAGATTCTGCACTAATTCCATATCACGAGAATGGCATTACTGAAGGGAAGTAGCACTAAGGTAAAAGACGAGCCATGATGAATTTTAATTAGGAAACAGCAACGAGGGGCAAATGTTTCTATTTTTTCTGTTCTTATGACTTGATATCAGCCTATATCAGAAACAGAATCAAAATCAGAATCAGGCTTAACATCACTGGCAAATGTTGTGAAATTTGTTGTTACGCAGCAGCAGTACATGGCAATATATTAGAATTAAAACTGTAAATTACAGTAAGAAGTAGATATGAGATAAATGAAGTAAATAGTGCAACAAGAGGAAAAGGAAGTAGTGAGCTAGTGTTCATGGATTAATATCTATTCACAAATCTGAAGGCAGAGGGGAAGAAGCTGTCCCTGAATCATGCAGTGTGTGCCTTCAGCTTCCCGTGCCACCTCCCTGATGGCAGCAATGAGAAGACAGCATGTCCTGGGTGAGGGGGATCTTAATGATGGTAGTTGCCTTTCTTCCGCATCGCTTATTGAAGATATCCTGGATGCAGGAAAAAGTATAGTCAAAGTTTTGGGTTGACTGTACTCTTTTCATTGATGTTGCCTGGCCTCTTGAGTGTCTTCAGCACTGTGTGTGTGTGTGTGTGTGTGTGTGTGTGTGTGTGTGTTGCTTGGATTTCCAGCATCTGTAGATTTTTTCTTGTTTGGGTTATCATATGAGGAACTTTTTATGGCTCTGGGTCCATACTTGTTGGAATTTAGAAGGATGATGGGGGATCTCATTTTAACCTTTCAAATGTTGAAAGGCCTAGACGGATCAGATGTAGAAAGGATGTTTCCCGTGGTGGGAGAGTCTAGAACAAGAAGCGCAGCCTCAGGAGAGAAGGATGTCTGTTTACAACAGAGATGCAGAGGAATTTCTTTAGTCAAAGGGTGGTGAATTTGTGGAATTTGTTTCCACAAGTGGCTGTGGAGGCCAGGTTGTTAGGTGTATTTAAGGTGGAGATTGATAGGTTCTTGATTGGACACAGCATCAAAGGTTACAGGGAGAAGGTTGAGGAGTGGGGCTGAGAAAGGGAAAAAAGAATCAGCCATGATTGAATGGTGGAGCAGACTCGATGGGCCAAATGGCCTAATTCTGCTCCTATGTCTTGTGAT
The DNA here is from genome assembly GCF_030028105.1 of Mobula birostris. Taxonomy (NCBI): domain Eukaryota; kingdom Metazoa; phylum Chordata; class Chondrichthyes; order Myliobatiformes; family Myliobatidae; genus Mobula; species Mobula birostris. Next base: position 123,178,495 of record NC_092371.1, read on the forward strand.
CTTATGGTCTCAACTTTACTACTCCTCTCTCCAATTCAAATCTCATTCCTTCTGAATACACTGCCCTCCACTCTCTGTGCACCATCAAGTCCCCAGGGGTGGGGGTGCTGTAGTAGTCTGGCAGAATGACCTCTACCTTGCCGAAGCCAGGCAGCAACTCTCAGATACTTACTCGTGCCTACCTCTTGAACAGGACCCCACTGAGGAGCAGCAGGCCATTATCAGCCGCACCATTTCCACTGCCACCAACCTCATAGTTCCCTTACCTCACACCTCCTGTTTTTACCTCCCATCCAAGATTCATAAACCTGCCTGTCCAGGTAGACTCATTGTTCTTGCCCTGCCAAACTTATATCTGCATACCTCGACTCAGTTTTATCCTCCCTGGTTCAGTCCCTTCCTACCTACATCTGTGACAGTTCGTATGCTCTTGATCTTTTGAATTATTCAGGTTCCCTGGCCCTGATCGTCTCATTTTCAAAATGGATGTCCAGTCACTATACACCTCCATCCCCCATCAGGAAGGCCTCAAAGCTCTCCACTTCTTTCTAGAAACCAGACCCAACCAGTTCCCCTCCGCTACCTTTCTCCTCCGTCTGATGCAACTAGACCTCACTGTCAATAATTTCTCCTTTGGCTCCTCCCACTTCCTCCAAACAAGTGGTGTAGCCATGGTCACTTGCATGGGTCCTAGCTATGTCTGCCATTTTGTTGGATACATGGAACAGTCTATGTTCCAAGCCTACAGCTCCGTCACCCCCAAATTTTCCCTATGTTACATCGATGACTGCAATGGTGCTGCTTCCTGCACCCATGCTGAGCTTGTTGACTTCATCAACTTTGCCCCCAAATTCCACCCTGCCCTCAAATTTACCCGGTCCATTTCTGACAGCTCCCTCCCCTTTCTCGATCTTTCTGTCTCTATTACTGGAGACAGTTTATACACTGATTTATTTTATAATCCCGTTGGTTCTCACGGCTACCTGGACTATACATCTTCCCACCCCGAACTTGTAAAAATGCAATCCCCTTGTCTTAATTCCTTCTAATTAATGTGGAACTGACTATAATGGGGAGATTCCTTTGGCCTTCAAGGCTACAGGTCTAATGGCTTGGTTTCTTCTAATTAATGGGGAACTGATTGTGTATGTGCGGACCTTTTTTCTAATTTTGTGTAAGGTATGGAAGCATCCAGGTCTAAGCAGAAACGCTTGAGCCCTGAAAACTGCTGGACTGCATGTATTTTAAGATATAAAAGACCTTGCTTAAATTTCTCTGACAGGTATTCATATCCATTCAGGACTCAGCCAATTTGGTCAGTGATGGGACTACCAAACCAGTTTTGGTCATGGATATGTAAATCAAGAAAGTCTGTGAATACTGGTATTACAAAGCAACACACACAGAATGCTGGAGGAACTCAGCAGGTCAAGCAGCATCTATGGAAATTAATAAACAGTTGACGTTTTGGGCTGAGACCCTTCTTCAGGATTGGAAGAAGGATCTTGGGCCACAGAGTCGACTGTTCATACATTTCCATAAATCCAATTCACGCATGTCTATCCTCACCCCATCCACCCACCACCCCACCAGGGTTCGGGTTCCTCTAGTCCTCACCTGCCACTCTACCAGCCTCTGCGTCCAGCACATAATTCTCCGTAACTTCTGCCAACTTCAATGGAATCCCTTCTTCCCCCCCTCCCATGCCACTTTTCACTTTATGCAGGGATTGCTCCCTACGAGACTCCCTTGTCTATTCATCCCTTCCCATTGATCTCCCTCCAGGTACTTATCCTTGCAAGTGGAAAAAGTGCCACACTTGCCACTAAACCTCCTCCTTCACTCCCATTCAGGGTCCTAAACAGTCCTTCAGGGGACACTTCACTGGGAATCTGTTGGACTCATATACTGTATCTGGTGGTCCCTTTGTGGCCTCTTGTATATCGGTGAGGCCTGAGATAAATTGGGAGAACGCTTTGCCGAGCACCTATGCTCCATCCGCCAGAAAAGCCGGATCTCCAGGTGGCCTTCCATTTCAATTCTACTTCCCATTCCTATTCCTACATGTCAGTCCATGGCCTCCTCTACTGCTGTGATGAGGCCACACTCAGGTTGGAGCAGTAACATCTTATATTCTTGGTAGCCTCCAACCTGATGGCATGAACAATGATTTCTCAAACTTCCAGTAATTGCCCCTCCCCTTCACCATTCCCTATTCCCATTTCTCTCTCTCACCTCATCTTCTTACCTGTTCATCACTTCCCTCCGGTTCTCCTCCCCCTTCCCTTCCCTTCCTTCCATGGCCTCTAACCTCTCCTAACAGATTCTCCCTTCTCCAGCCCTTTATCTCTTTCATCAATCAACTTCCCAGCTCTTTACTTCACCCTTCTCCCTCTCCCGGTTTCACCAAATCACCTACTACCTTGTACTTCTTCCTCCACTCCCCCCTCCTTCTTCCTTTGACTTCTTACCTTCCTTTCCAATCCCTATGAAGGTTCTTAGCCTGAAACCTCGACAATTTACTCTAGTCCATATATGCTGCTTGGCTTGCTGAATCCCTTCAGCATTTTGTGTGTGTTACTTTGATTTTCAGCACCTGCAGATTTTGCCTTGATTCTCTTGTATGGCATAATCTACCTGAATGGCATGCAAACAAAAGTTTTTCTCTGTATCTCAGTATATGTGGCACTAATAAACCAACAGACCAGTGAATAATGAATGGTTAATGTAGGATTAATGTAATAAGGTGGTTGATGGTTGCTGTGGACTCAGTGGGCCACGACTCCATAACTTAAACTCATTTCACATTCTTGATCTAACTCTACAGTGCAGAGATTCATTTGTGGAACAACTGGATAATTTGGGCTTGGACACCGAGTGGCGTTTGTGGAAAAACTAGAAAGCTTTTGTGACAGAATGTGACTCAACTCTTCCAGCCTCTTCTGAAAATTGTCACGAAAATTCTCATGGCTTGTTGATGCTTTTGGAAACTAAATGGAGATTTACGTTAGACTAAATGTTAGTCCTGACGAAGGGTCTCGGCCTGAAACGTCAACTGCACCTCTTCCTACAGATGCTGCCTGGCCTGCTGCGTTCACCAGCAACTTTGATGTGTGTTGCCTGGAGATTTTCTGCTTGTCGGGTGTACTATGTAAAGAGACTTAAAAACTGGTAAATACATATATTGGTTTATTATTATCACATGTACCGAGGTATAGTGAAAAACTTCTTCATGCCAATGTATCTTTACAGCACATTGGTACACAGGGCTAGTACAAGGGAAAAGCAGTAACAGAATGCACAATAAAGTGTTACAGTTACAGAAAAAGTGCAGAGCAGGCAGCTCAGAAATTGACACACACAAAATGTTGAGGAACTCAGCAGGTCAAGCAGCATCTATGGAAGTTAATAAACGGTCAATGATTCGGGCTGAGATCCTTCTTCAGGACTGGAAAGGAAGGGGGAAGACGCCAGAATAAAAAGGTGGGGGGTGGGGAAGGAGGATAGATAGAAGATGATAGGTGAAGCTAAGTAACTAGGAAAGGTAGAGGGCTGGAGAGGAAGGAATCTGATAAGGGAGGAGAGTAGGTTATAGGAGAAAGGGAAGGAGGAGGGGACCCAGGGGTAGGTGACAGGCAGATGAAAAGAGGTAAAACACCAATGTGGGAAATAGAAGAAGAGGGGTGGGGGAGGTAAAATTTTTTGCTGGAAGGAGAAATCAATGTTCATGCCATCAGGTTGGATGCTACCCAAGCAGAATATAGGTGTTGTTCTTCCACCCTGATGGCGGTCTCATTGTGGCACAAGAAGACACCATGGACGACATGTTGGAACAGGAATTAAATGGGAATTGGAATTAAAATTTTTGGCCACTGCTTTTGGCAGATGGAGCAGAAGTGCTTGATGAAGTGGTCCCCCAATTTACGATGGGTCTCACCAACGTAGAGGAGGCCGCATCAGGAGCACTGAGCAGAATAGGCGATCCCAGCAAATTTGCAGGTGAAGTGTTGCCTCACCTGGAAGGACTGTTTGGGGCTCTGGATGGAGCTGAGGGAGGAGGTGAATGGGTGGGTGTAGCACTTTGTTCACTTGCAGGGATGTGCCGGGCGGGAGATTAGTGAGGAGGGATGAATGGACAAGGGAGGGAACAATTCTTGTAGAAAGCGGAGAGAGGTGGGGGAATTAAAGATGTGTTTGGTGGTAGGATCTCTTTGGAGATTGTGGAAGCTGTGGAGAAATAAAGTGCAAGTCCGATAAAGCCGATAACATGCAAGTCCGTGACTAGATAGATTGCGAGGCCAAAAGTCCTTTGTAATGTACAATGTCTGGCCGTAGTCTTATAACAGGAGGATAGAAGTTATCCTCAAGCCTGGTGGTGTGTGCTTTCAGGTTTTTGTATTTTCTGCACAATGGAGGGCGGAAAAGAGAGAGCGAGTGGGGTCTTTGATTACTTGGAAGTTTTGTGAGGCCGTGAGATATATAAACAGAGTCCTTAGAGGGGAGGCTGGTTTCCATGATATGTGGTACTGCATCCACAACTCTCTGCAGCAACTTATGGTCATGGGATGAGCAGGTGCCTTCTGGTAGTGTGTTGGGACCAGGAAGCAGTTGAGAGGCAAATCAGTGGAGTGGGGGGGTATTGGTGGGAGAGAAATATCAGTGGGGGAGAGGTTGTCATTGAGGTGGCTGTGTCAGGAGGAGAGGGCTTTAATGGAGAGGTGTATCAGGAGGAGTTTAAATGAAGAGAGTTTAAGTCAAGATTTTCAGTACATTGAGGGTATTCGGTGGAGATTTAGCAAAGAGATGGGTATGCAGTATGTGAGGTTGAGAATCAGTGGTGAGTTGTATGTGAAAGAGAGCTATAGTCAGTGGTGTGAGCATATCAGTAGTAGAATGGGTATCAGCTGGGCAAGATATTAGTGGGGAGGGTTATCACCATGGGGAAGGTACATTAAGATACTGGTTGTGAATGAGGTATCACTGAGGAGTATTTACAGGAGAGGCATGAATGTTAATAGGGTTGGATATCAACAGAGACTGGGAATATCAGTGCCAATGAGCTCTTAGTGGAGTAGGATTATTATGGAAAGGCAGTGCTGGGGGAGGGCTATTGCCTGGGATCAATGTGGTATGGATATCAATAGGTAGTGCTATCAATGCTGACGGATAGTGATGTGAGGTGCTACCAGAATCCGAAGTATCTGTAGTCTGAGGGTATCGTAGAGATGTGGTATTATCGAGATGGGAGTTATTAGATGGGGAATCAGTGGGATGGGCTCTCAGTGCTTTTAGTTTTATCAGCCCTCAAATGTATCTGTACATTTGAACATCAGTTAGTAGGGATATAAGCTGCCCTTGCAAAGTCTTCCCCATAAACATCTGTAGATAGCTTCCTGGATGGTATTGTGCTTAGAGTCATTGGACCACAGAAACAGGCCATCTGGTCCATCTCATTCACACAGGCCAGTGGCAGCCTTCTGTATTAACTCTATTCCAAGCACTTGAGCCATGGTCCTCTATGTCTAAGCAGCTCAAGTGCTTTTCATATACTTCTTAGCTGCTGTCAGGGACCCAGCTTCCACCACTATCTCAAGCAGTGTTTGTCGGGTACTTACCACTTCCTGGCTGAAGAAGGTCTTTGAAGGCTCATAATGTTGTATACCCTTTAAACCTCCTGCAGGTAGAACAGACCCAACCTCCCCAGTCTCTCCTCCATCCTAGGCAACATCCTGGTGAATCACCTTTCCAGCGTTATCACATCCTTCTTATACTTTTGTGACCAAAACTGTGCACAGTAATCTAGCTGTGGTCTGGCCAAGATTTCGTAAAGTTGGGACGTAACCTCCCTACTTCAGTATTCAATCACCTGACTAATGAAGACCTGTATCCTGTATGCCTTCCTACTCACACTGCCTACCTGCATTGCCACCTTCAATGATCTGTGGACTTGCACTGAGAGTCTTGATCGTGTTCTCAAAGCACATCATCTCATATTTGCCTGGAATAAGCTCCATCTGCTATTTACCAGCCTACTTCAACAAATTATCATCATCTCCCTGTAGCCTAAAACTAACTTTCACATTATCAACAACTTCACCAATCCTTTTATCAACAGTGAACTTACTCATCTTCCTCCCACATCCACAGCTGAGTCACTCTTTTGTATTCCAGACAACAATGGTCCCAACACCATTCCACATGGGATACAATGCCACAGGCTTCCAATCCCCAAGGCAACCCTTTGTGCCTATTGCCAAGCCAGTCTTGGATACAGTTTGATAACTTGCTTTGGATTGCATAGGCTTTAATCTTTTGAACCAGCCTCCCATATAGGATCATGTCAAAATGCTTTACTAAAGTCCATGTCCTATTCTCGTGCTCTCATTGATATATAGAACAGAACAGCATAGCAGAGGGACAGGCACTAGAGCCCATGATGTCTGCACTGAACACAATGCACAACTAAACTACACATTGTTAACTCTTCAAAGAATTCGATCAAAATTGGTTGGATGGGATCTGAATTTGTCAAGGCCATGTTGATTGTCTCTGATTAATCCTTGTCTTTACAGGTGATCATTAATTTCCCTCACAATGTTTCCCAGTATCTTCCCTATTAATGATGTGAGGTTCATGAGCTTATAATTATCAGGCTTTTACTTGCTGCCTTTGAAAAATGTCCTGTCCTGAGATCTGTCACCTCAGTTGTGTCCAGTGAAGATTTAAAAATCTCAGAGTGCCAGCAATCTCTTTCTCGCTCTCCACAGCAGCCTGGAATAAATCCCTTCTGGTCCTGAGAATTAACACTTTTAAACTTGACAAGGAGTCAAGTATGACATCTATATTAATAGAGCTTCTGGTGAGTTGTTGGAGCTTCAGTCATCCAGGGAAGTGGAGAGTATTATATAAGACCATCATTATCATTATGTGTATGTGGATGACTTGAGCGATCATGGTCTTTAACCATTATTGTTCTTGGAAAATTCTTCAGAAAGTGGTTTGCCATTTGCCTCCTTCTGGGCAATGTCTTTACAATGCAGGTGACCTCAGCCATTTTCAATATTCTTCATAGATTGTGTCTACTTGGCATCATCAGTGGTCACATAAGCAAGACTTGTGATGTGCACAACCTGCTCATATGATCATCCATCTCCTGCTCTCATGGCTTCACGTGACGCTGATTGTGTTTGGGGGTGGGGGGGTGGGTTGGCTGAGGTTAAGCAGGTGCTACACCTACACCTTGCTCATGGCTGACCTTCAGGCTAGTGGAGGGAAAGAGCACCTTACGCCTTCTTTGGTAAAGACATATCCACACCTTGCTATCCAAATGTAAGACCAAAAGATATAGGGACATAGTGAGACCATTCAGCCCATCAAGTATGCTCTGCTGTTCAATCATGGTTGATGTATTTTCAACCCCATCCTCCAATTTTCTTCCCATAACCCTTAAACCCATCACCAATCAAGGACTTGTTAATCCCTTCATCATATACCTCCAAAGACATGGCCTTCATTGCCCTTTATGGCAAGAAGTTCTAGATTTGAATCACACTATGGCGGAAGAAATTTCTTCTCATCTCAGTTACAAAGGGACATCTCTTATTTTGAGGCTGTGTCTTCATATTCTACAGTTTCCTACTAATGAAAGCATTCTCTCAATGTTCTCTCATTCCAGACCTTTCAGCTTCTGATAGGATTCTATGAGTTTGCCCTCACCCTTAGGAATTCCATCAAGTATACGATCAGAGATATCAAGTGCTTTTCATACTTTTAGGCGTTAATTGTTGAGATCATTCTTATAAACCTCCTCTGAATCCCTTCCAGGGTCTATTGTATGCTTTCGCCATACTCTGTCTTATGCCTTTTAGATGGTGAAAAGGCTTGGGGTGTCGGGACGAGGGAGGGTTTCGCTGCAGAGTATCCAGGCTCTGAGCTGCTCCTATAGCCATAGTATTTATTTGGCTGATCCTTAGAGATTCTGCTCAATGGTGATCCTTGGGATGTTGTTGATGAGGATTCTTGGGGATTGTAATGCCGAAGGGGAAAAATTTGACTGTTTCTCTCCAGTCACAATCTCCCTCACAGTTGCTGCAATCTGCTGGTCTCTCCATCTCCTTGAACGTCCTGTAATTGTGCATGGCTGTGGATTTGTGCAGCCTGAACTGAGCCCCTGTCCTCAGACAGCAGAGCTAGCAAGATTGACGAAACTCAGTAAACACCAGAGTGGTGAAGTGTGAAGGAAAATGCTGTCTCAGTCTCAGACAAGTTCATCTGCAGAAGGTCCAACACCCAATCTGTTGATAAATCCTCCTTCACTGTATGTCAACTGAGGATGATTACTTCTTCACAATGAATCACAAGAGTCATCTTCACGACTGCAATAAATATAGCAGCGCACAGTCACTCTTTTTGAGGCAGCATTCCCTTTTATTTTATGCCTTTCTATCCATTAGGAGCAGCACAGGAAGTATAATAAGTGCAGAGGTTGCTTCTCTCCACCTCTGCTGCCTGAGGAGGCAGTGTCGTTTTGAGAAATGAAAGAAATACAGCATCCTTCAAAGAAATCTGTGGAGTTACAGGCTGAAGGAAGATTAGTCTAAGCACGACAAAGATCTAACTTAGAGTTACACTGGATTCGATGAACATTAGAAGGATTTTTTTTTGTTTCCTGTCATCGTGAGATAAATCATATGGCGATTTGATAGCCTAGGAAAGCAGTTACCAATGAGCCAATTACTCATTGTAAGCACTGATGATTCTCTCATTAAGGAAGGCATTAGGGATCGAAGAACGAGGGCATATAAAGAAAGAAAAATGTCCATTTATAAAGTAACATTTCAGGTCATGAAAAAGGCTCAAAGCATTTCACAGAGAATTAATTGGATTGAAATGCAATGGGTGTTCTGCTTTTTGAAATTAGCACTGACCCAGCACAGAGTGGTGCTGATAGTAGAGCCACTGTTCACAGCTCCCACAACCTGGGTTCAATCATGATCTCTGGTTCTGTCTGTGTGGAATTTGTATCTTCACCCTGTTTTTCCCCTGCTACCTTGCTTTCCCTCTACATCCCAAAGACATGTGGGTCTGCACCCAAATTGGCCATTGTAATTTTCCCCTAGTGTGGGGGGAGTTGAGAGGAATGTGGGGTGAATAAAAATATGGGATTAGTGTAAATGAATGTTTGGTTGTTAGTGTGGGCTGAGGGACCTGTTTCTATTCTATGTACCTCTAAGAATCTTTGACAATAAATTCCACAGACAGAAACACAATGTGTGGTCCAAATTCTGATGGTGGTGACTGAAAGGGGTGGTTTGTCCAGAATGACTTGCTCTCCATTGCTTAGTCACGGGATCTTTCGGGACCAAAAACAGCACACATTCTTCAGTTTAACATTTAGTCAGAGAGGATAAAAACAAACTGAGAATTTCTGATGAAGGGTGTTGACAAAAGCTGTTGGAGCCACTATAGAGTTACATGAGAAGACCTTTCACCAAAAATAATCTGAAGGAAGGTCATTGATCTGATCACAGTTTCTCTACCCACCTTTGCTGCCTGACTTGATTAGCATTTCCTGCAATTGTGTAACTGAAAATTAATGTTCTACAAGTTAATGAACTCTCCATCACTCTGATAGAATCAGGGTATGTGGAAGATAGTTACTGGCCTACCTCATGAGCTAAGTTGCCTAGTAACCTGCCTTCGGTTGGTCGTCCAACCACAATGTAGCAGTGGCACTGCTGCAGAAGTCAGTGGGATGAATCTCTAGGTAGTTCTGTGTATAACCCTGCTACTCCATTCCAAAGGGGAGTGCTGTCCATTTAAAAGTAACATTTCTTCCACATATTCTATCCTGCCATTATGTCTGTTGAAAGGTCCCTTAGCATGATTACATAGAATCTAAACATCGCAGTCTTCCTGGTTATGGCCTTGCACCTTATTGTCAGCCTGCACTGCACTTTAACTGCAACACTTTATTCTGCATTTTGTTATTATTTTCACTTGTACTACCTTGAGGTACTGATATGATGAAATAATTTGTATGGATGGCATGTAAAGCGGATATATTCACTGTACCTTGGTACATAAGGCCATAAGACCAGAAGACAATGGAGCAAAATTAGGCTATTTGGTCAATCAAGCCTGCCCCACCATTTCATCCTGGCGGATTTATTATCCCTCTCAACACCATTCTCCTGCCTGCTGCTCATGACAGAAATAGAAAATAAATTATAGGGGAGTTAGCACACACAAAATGCTGGCAGAACTCAGCAGGCCAGGCAGCATCTAGGAAAAGAGTACAGTTGATGTTTCAGGCTGAAATCCCTCTGCAAACCAGTATCTGCAGATTTTATCTTGTTTGTTATAGGCCAGTTAGCCTGACTTCAGTGATTGGAATGATGTTGGTCCATAACTAAGGATGAGGTTTTGGGGTACTTGTAGGAGCATGATAAAGCATGAGGGACTTCCAGATCCCTCAGGTCGGCTGACTTGGGGTTCCTGGCGGTCCCGCGATCTAAATTTAAGTTCAGGGGTGACCGCGCCTTTGCTGTTGTAGCCCCAAGACTATGAAACAGCACTCCCCTCCCTATCAGATCTGACTCCTCCATTGACTCTTTTAAGTCCAGGTTCAAAACTTACCTTTATTCACTAGCGTTTGAATCTTCCTGATGTGGCTGATTTTTGGCTTGTGCCTAGGCTCACGTGTTGTTTTTTTGTGCCTATAAGCTGTTGTTTATATCTGTGTTTCTTGTATTTGTGATTTTAGCTACCTGTAATGGTTTGTACAGCACTTTGGTCAACATGCGTTGTTTTTAAATGTGCTTTACAAATAAATTTTTTAAAAAGTAGACCGAACTCTGCTTAGTTTCCTTAAGGGAAGAAAGCAATATGCCACTGGTGTACAATACAAAAAGTAGCAATCCCAATATTGATCCCTGCAGAACACCACTAGTTATCGGCAGCCAGCAAGAAAAGGCCCCATTTATTCCCACTCTTATCCTCCTGCCAGTCAACCAATTTTCTGTTCATGCTAGTATCTTTTCTGTAATACCATGGGCTTTTGTTTAGCAGCCTCATGTCCAGCAACTTGTCAAAGGCCGTCTGGAAATCCAAATAAATAACTTCCACTAACTCTCCTTTGTCTATCCTGCCTATTATTTCCTCAAAGATTTCTCAGGCGTGATTTCCCCTGAAGGAAAGCATGCTAACATTCGTATTGTTTCTTTCAGAAGAAATGTTATCACGTGCCTTCAATGACCCAGAAACCTCACCATTAATAATAGACTCTAACACCTTACACCTCTAATAGCCTAGCAATGAAGTCAGGCTAACTGGCCTGTAATTTCCTGTCTTTTATCAGCCTCCTTCCTTAAGGAGTGGAGTAACAATAGCAAATTTCTAGTACTCTGGAATGTTTCCAGAATCTAGTGATTCTTGAAAGACAATTATTGATGCCTCCATAATCTCTTCAGCTACTGCTTTCCAGAACCATGTAGTCCATCTGGTCCAGGTTATCTAACCTCAGACCTTTCAATTTCCCAAGCTCCTTCTCTTTTGTAAGAGCAGCTACATTCACTTCTACCCCCAACACTCTTAAATTTCTGGCATATTGCCAGTGTCTTCCACAGCAAAGACTGATCCAAAGTACTTACTGCGTTTGTCTGCAATTTCTTTGTTCCCCAGTAGTACCTTTCCAGTATAATTTTTTAGTGGTCTGATATCCACTCTCAAATCTGCTTCACTCTTATATATTTGAAAAAAAAAATGGTATCTCTTTGAAAAGAATGGCTAGCTTACCATTATATTTCATCTTCTCTCTTCTTTCTGGTTTTTTAGTTGCCATCTGTTGGATTTTAAAAGCTTCTCAATCCTCTGGCTTTCATTAATTTTTGTTATACTATACACCCTCATTTTTGTTTTTATGCTGTCTTTGTCCTCATTTTTCAGCCATGGTTTCCTCATCCTCTCTTTATAATCTTTGGGATGAAGCTATCCTACTTCTTCCAAATTGCTCCCAGAAACCCCAGCCGTTGTTGTTCTGCTGTCATCCTTGCTGATGTCCTCTTTCAATAAACTTTGGTCAGCTCATTTCACATGCCTCTGTAATTCTCTTTACACCGCTGTAATACTGATGCATCTGACTTTTATTCTCCCCCTCAAACTGCACGGTGAATTCTATCAGATTCTGATCACTGCTTCCTAAGATTTCTTTTACCTTAAGCTCCCTAATCAAATCTGATTCAACCATAAGCTGGTCTAAAAAGACACCTCGTAGGCATTCTACAAAGTTCTTCTCTTGGGATCCAGCATCAACTTGATTTTTCCAATCTACCTGCATATTGAAGTCTTACCCCCCCGCCCCAACCCCGTCCCACGACCATTGTAACATTTCCCTTTTGATATGTCTCTTCTACCTCCATTGTAATTTGTAGACCCCATCCTGGCTACTTTTCATAGTCCTGGATATAACTCCCATCAGGTTCTTTTTACCTTTGCAGTTTCTTAACTCTACCTACAAAGATTCCACATCTTCCAATCCTATGTCAACTTTTTTTAAGGATTTGGTTTCATTTTTATCAACAGAGCCACCCCACCACTGCCAGCACAAGTTACAATGTATTTATTTACCTGAAGAAAAGCTACAGATATTGAAAATCTAAAATATAAATAAAGTATGAGAAATATTAGGTAAGTCAGCAGCATTTTATGGAAGGAGAAGCAGAGCTGACATTTCAGGTTGAAGACACTTTGTTAATTCTGAGCAGCTGTTCCAGGGATGAAGGTACTTAATTGCCCATGGAATTCATTCAGGCATTCAAGATGAAGGAAATGAAAATATATTTAAAAAAAACAGTAGATGCTGGAAATTTGAATTTATATACAGAAAATGCTTAAAACACACAGTAAGACAGAGAATATCTGTGGAAAGAGAAATAGAGCTACTATTTTAGGCCAATGACCTTTTAACAAAACCTTCCTGATTAATGTTTGATGACCTTATATACACCCTATTTTTTGTTGCCTGATCTACTGACTTTTCCAGCATTTATAAAGAAGCTCTTTAGCCAGAGATTTGTGAATCTGTGGAATTCGTTGCCACAGGTGGCTTTGGAAGCCAAATTATTGGGCATGTTTAAGGCAAAGGTTGATAGATTCTTGATTAGTCACTTGGATTTGTCTGCCTGACTCAAAATGTTTCTCTCATATCAGAGCCGAAAAGCCAGACTAGCGGGAAATTATAGAGTGTTTATATTTCTGCAATTGAGAATAACCCAATAAGATCATTCACACAAGTGGGAATATAAAAAGAGTAATGCATGAATTCCCTGCATGTCATTAATTTTTATATGAATCATAAAAAATGAGATCAAGTAAGCTAGAAAAATATGATTAATGATTCAGAAAGGTAGACTATGGGTGAACGCAATAGGGTGAACATGAATGAGTGCAGTACCTGGGCAAATATACAGCAAAGATAGAGCAAGCTAGTGGAACGTGCATTTACGTGGTACCACTTGTGAGCTAGACTGTTTTGCAGCCAGCAGATTTCCTTTGAAAGTAAATCACTGTTGCAATAAGAACAACATTCTGTTGCAAGGCAAGTAATATCATAGTTTAATATAATAATAATCCAGGGAATTATCTGAGTGAATTGAAATGCTGAGAAATTAAGATTTCACCTAATAATCTGGAAAATTGCTTCCAATAAAAATAATAAAAATGAATGTTTATCTATCAAGTTATTGTAAATAGCTATCTGGATCATTGATCTTTGATAGGAAAGGAAATCATCTCTCTTCAACCATCAAACCTGTTAAACTGATGGAATTATTTCACTTACTCAAGGTCTGGGACTTCCTGTTTGAATTGTTGATGGACGCAGAAACATGTCACTAAACCTAAATTTACATTGCCTCTTAAAGTCCAACCTTAAGTCCCTGTCGTGAGAGGTGGAAACAGGTAAGGCCGACCAACAGGGCTCCGGTGAAGCTGTGAAGGCCAATCCCCTGTACAGTGGATACAATGGATTACAGAAACATTGATGAACTCCAACCATACTATCGACTTTGGACGATGGAGACAGGAGGTCATCAGGAGGTCCACTGGGAGCGAAGTGCCCAAGAAGAAGAAGAAGAAGAATTTCACATTGGTAAGACTGCATTTTGAATATTCTGTTCAGCTTATGTCACCCTGCTATAGGAAAGGTGCCAGTAAAATGGAAAAAGTGCAGATGTATCCAATAGGCTACTTCTGCAGCTTCAGGTTTGTAAGAATCCATGACTCGTGGCTGTCCTACATTCTTTACTAGGAGAGCAATATTTCAGGCTTTAAAATTCAACCTGTTGGCATTAGAGGCATTTTGCATTTGGTTTTGATTTTCAGCAAAGCTCTGACCTGCATTACACAACGTCAAATACAGATGAAACTCCACAAGTACGCCTGACCCACAAAGTTCCACCAGTGTTTTGTTTGTTGGTCCCAACTTCAGAAAGGACAGTGCACATGCTCCTGTCTACATCAAGGGTGTTGAAGTTGAGAGCTTCTAGTTCCGAGGCGTGAACATCACATAGACAATTGTCCGTCCTGGTACAACTACATTGATGTCACAGCCAAGAAAACTTGCCGATGTTTCTCCTTCCTCAGGAGGCTAATGAAATTTGGCAGGTCCCTTTGACTCACATGAATTTTTATTAAAGCACCATAGAGATCATTCTGTCTGGCATATGCTCTCCACGTGACTACAAGAAACTGCAGAAAGTTGTGGACACAGCTCAACACATTACAGGAAACTTCTCTCCATGGATTTTGTCAATACTGCCTCAGTAAAGCAGTCAGCATAATCAAAGATCTCACCCACCCCGGACATTCTCTCTTCTTACCTCTCCCATCGGGTGGAACATTCAAAAGACTGAAAGCACTATCACCAGGCTCAAGGACAGCTTCTACCCGACTGTTATCAGACGCTTGAATGAATCTCTTTTAAAATATGATGGACTGTTTGCCTCACAAGCTATCTTGTTATGATCTTGCACTTTATCGTTTACCTGCACCCTTTTTGTAGATTTTACAATTTATTCTACATTGTTACCTTATTTTAGCTCAATGCACTGTGTAATGATTTGATTTGTATAAATTATTTTTCACTGTATGTCAGTACGTGACAAAAAATAAACCAATTACAATACTAATATTAATTTCTGTCTTTGACGCCCTTGACCTACAGAGACAAGCATACCATATGCTTTACTCACCACTCTGTCAATCTGTGTTGTCATCTTTAGGGAAGTTATTGCTGATTTGATTGATATGTTTGATCAATATGAGACTCCAGTCCTGTAGCAAGGAGATTCTCTCAAAGCACCTTGAAAAGAAGACTTAACATCATCCTTACAGGTCAAGCTGGTTGGAGCAATAAATTCAAGTTCTAACTTGTCAAGTAGCAAGAATGAATAATATTATGTCCTGGGCTGTGCATATGGCAATGACCCATAGACAGAACTGCGACAGACGCCGTTCATCACCAAAACCACAATAACTTCCCCCAAGCTTATTTCTCCAGAATGTCATAACAAACAAAGAAACATCACATCAGTTTTAGTCCTTGGTAGCAGTGTGCTCACCAGGGTCCTTTCGCAATCATTCACATTATGATCTCCAATTAGATGACCCGACATGGTGGACAAATTTCCAATGCTAGGGTAAAGTGGTGATGATCAGAGCTTCCCTGGAAGCTACTAGGGACATGTAAATTAGAAATTTGTTTCAATTATAGGAGTGTAGAGTTTCCTGAGCAGAAACTTTCCTTCGGGATAGTATTTAATTACGAAGGGTGATTGATAAGTTCGTGGCCTAAGGTGGAAGGAGTCAATTTCAGAAAACCTAGCATGTTTATTTTTCAACATAGTCCTGTCCTACATTTACGCACTTAGTCCAGCGGTCGTGGAGCATACGGATCTTGGACCTCCAGAAAGTGTCCACGGTAGGGCTGATTGATAAGTTCATGGCCTAAGGTAGAAAGGGATAAGTTATTAACTTCAAACTTTCTGCATAATCACTCAAAGAGTTGAAATTGCATGTGCATGTAACGACAGCTGTATAACTCATCTCTTTCCACCTTAGGACACAAACTTATCAATCACCCCTGCTGTGGGCACTTTCTGGAGGTCCAAGATCCGTATGCTCCACGACCGCTGGACTATGTGTGTAAATGTAGGGGGGGACTATGTTGAAAAATAAATGTTCTAGGTTTTCTAAAATTGACTCCTTCTACCTTAGGCCATGAACTTATCAATCACCCTTCGTACTTTATTTACAGAGCAGCATAGGCCCTTTCTGGTCCTTCGAGCCACACTACCCAGCAAACCCCCCCCTCCCCCATTTAACCTAATTACAGGACAATTTACAATAACCAAATAACCTACCAACATCTTTGGAGTGTGGGAGGAAACTACGGCACGCAGAGGAAACCCTTACGGTCATGCGGAGAACATAAAGCTCCTTACAGACAGTGGCAGGAATTGAACCAGGTCACCTGTACTGTAAAGCAGGGGTCCCCAACCTTTTCTGCTCCGCGGACCGGTTTAATATTGACAATATTCTTGCGGACCAGCCGACCCGGGGGTGGGGGGCGTATTGTTCAAGTAGGGTTAAACTCACCTCGACATGTCTTTTACAGTTAGGGTTGCCAACTTTCTCACTCCCAAATAAGGGACAAATACGGGACGCTTGTGTTTACCCCATGAAAGACTACTGTGACCATGAACCCTTGCGCAGACACCTGTGTGCACATGCGTGTCGATTTTTTTCCCCACAAATTGGTTTTGGTTTAATCTTCCCGACTACACTGTACATACATTATTTATACTTCATGTAGGCTATGTATTTATCATATCATTCCTGCTTTTACTACATGTTAGTGTTATTTTAGGTTTCATGTGTTATTTGATATGATTTGGTTGGTTATTTTTTGGGTCTGGGAACTCTCAAAAATTTTTCCCATATACATTAGTGGTAATTGCTTCTGTGCTTTACGCCATTTTGGCGCAAAAGGTTTCATAAGGACGCTCTACCTTAGCAGGGGAAATACGGGACACGTTTGGTATGGGACAAACCAATTTAGCCCAATAAACAGGATGTCCCGGCAAATACGGGACAGTTGGCAACCCTATGTTCAAGTTCAACAGTGCGTGACAGGGAATGAGGAAAGGTACAGCTGACTCATATCGTTTCCTCGCGGCCCGGTAGCACATGCTTTGCGGCCCGGTACCGGTCCACGGCCTGGTGGTTGGGGACCATTGCTGTGAAGTATTTTACTAACCACTACGCTACCATGCCACCCCACAGGTAATGGTTCTAATATTTGTAAATATAAATGAAGCTTTTTATTATATTCACATGGCTCCTTGCTGCAGATTCTCATTGTTTTGTTATGACCATTTCTGAAATATTTTCTTTCAAGTCATACAACACTGCTGCATCCAACATGCAATGTTATGTTCAGTTGTGGTCACCCTGCTATAAGAAAGATGTCATTAATGTGGAGAGAGTGCAGAGGAGACATATGAAGGTTTTGTAGAGACTCAAGACTAGGTAATGGAGAGAGGTTGAATAGGTTGGGATTGTCTTTACTGGAGTGTAGGAAAGTGAGAGGTGATCTAATTGAGGTGTATAAAATCATGAGGGACACAGATGGGGTCAATGCACACATTCTTTTCCCAGTTTGAAGAATCAAGAACTAGAGGGGATAAATTTAAGGTCAGAAATGAGAAATGCAACAGGAATCTGAGGTGCAATTTATTCACCCTGACGATGATCAGTAAGTGGAATGAGTTGTTAGAGGAAGTGAATGGGGCAGGTGTATTAACAACAATTAAAAAATACTTGGATAGATACAAAGATAGGAAGAACTTAGAGGGAAATGGACCAAATGTTGTCAAATGTGACTAGTTTAGCCGGTCATCATAGCCGACATAGACCAATTGGTTCCAAGAGCCAGCTTCCATGCTGTTTGATTCTATGACTCTGACTGTTGCCCATTTCTCTGATCTAAATGGTTGAATGGTCCTTTTGAGAGCCAATGGTTTTGGTGGGTCTGGAGTCACATATTGGCCACACTTTGTCAGGTATATTAGTAAATCAGATGGAGCTTTTGCTACAAACCATTTCTGAACTATCAAATTTTGAAATTTAGGTTTCTTTGTGGGTGTGTTGATGCAATTTGTTACATTACTGCACAGATCTGAGTTCAAATGTGGAAACAAACATGAGACCAATGATTGCAAAACTTTACTGCATTGCTGTGAAAACCCAGCTCATGCACTGATGAACTTCAGAAGAAGAGGAAGTCTGCCTGCTGATCTGCTTGGCTCTGCACATCACTCTAGGCTCATCCACCCTTTGTGGTTGTGCCTACTGACATAGCCCAGCATGCCACTTAACTGAAAGGCCATTAGTGATGGGCAATAGAAGATGGCAAGGCCTGGGAACACATATAACTGGATTTGAGAGAAGCTTCTATCTCACTGCTATTAGACTATTGAATGGACCTCCCATATGCTAAGAGATGAACCCTTTATAACCTAATATACCTCATCATGGTCCTTGCACTTTATTTGTCTACCTGCACTTTCTTTGCAAGTACAGCGTTACAACTGTCAGTGGCCACTTTATTAAGTACCTCCTTTCCCTAATATAGTAGCCACTGAGTGCATGTTCATGGTATTTTGCTGCTGTAGCCTATCCACTTGAAGGCTTAACATGTTGTGCATTTAGAGATACTGTTCTGCACACTACTGTTGTAATGGATGGTTGTTTCAGTTATTGGCTTCCTGTCAGCTTGAACAATCTGGCTTTTCACCTCTGACCTCGCCCATTGACAAGGCATTTTCATCCACAGAACTGCCACTCGGTGAATGGTTTTTGTTTTCACACCATTTTCTATAATCTCTATGGACTGTTGTGCATGAAAACCCCAGGAGATTAGGTCAAGTCAAGTTTATTGTCATTTAACTATATACATGTATATAACGTATATAACCATATAATGTTCATAAAAATGAGACAATGTTTCTTTGAACCAAGGCATGAAGTACAGTAGTACACATAACACACAATAACTTTTGAAGGTAAGGATAAAATCTGTGAATAAATCACACATAAATAACAACCTAAAGTGCACTGATAATAAATATTGTAAAATATGGAACAGATTAACTAGTGACACTTTGAATACGATGCAGCCGGGAGTTCAGAAGCCTAACGGCCTGGGGGAAGAAGCTGTTTGTCATCCTGACTGTTCTTGTGTTTATGCATTGTAATCTCCTGCCTGATGGTAGAAAGTCAAAGAGGATGCTGGATGGATGGGCGTGATCCTTAATAATACTAAGGCCCCTGTGTACGTAGCACTCCTGATAAATGATCCCGATGGATTGTAGGGAGACCCCTGTTGTCCTTTCAGGTGTTCACACTGTGCGTTGTCGGGATTTCTGGTCCGGTGCTCGGCTGCTCCCATACCAGATGGAGGTGCAGCTTGTCAGGACGCTCTCATGGTGCTCCTGTAAAACACAGTTAAGATGGGGGAGGTGGGAGCCTTGCTTGCCTCAACCTTCTCAGAAAGTGCAGGCACTGCTGTACCTTCTTATTCAGGGAGGTGAAAATAAGGGACCAGGTGATGTTTTCCATGATGTGATCTCCCAGGAACTTGGAGCACTTAACACTCTCAGAGCGGGATGGTTCATCTGCACCTTCCTGAAGTCCACAATGATTTCCTTTGTCTTCTCCATGTTCAGGCTTAGGTTGTTTTTCTCGCCCCAATCCACCAGCCACTCCACTTTTTCCCTATACTCCGTCTCGTCATCATTCTTGATAAGGCCAGCCACTGTTGTGTCATCCACTAACTTGATGAGATGGTTTGAGCTGAACCGTGCGACACAGTCGTGTCAGCAGTGTGAGCAGCAGGGGGCTGAGCACACGTCCTGAGGAGTGCCAGTGCTTAGCATAATGGGACGAAGGGTTGGCTGACTCTGGTCTTACTGTTAACAACTCCAGTGTCCAATTGCAGAGGGAGGTGTTGAGACCTAGCAAGGACAGTTTGCCCACCAGTTTCTGGGGTATGATGGTGTTGAATGCCGAATTGGAGTCTATAAACAGCAGTCTGACATATGAGACCCCATTTTCCAGGTGGGACAGGACAGAGTGGAGGGCGGATACTATTGTAGCATCAGTGGATCGATTTGAGTGATAAGCGAACTGGAAGGAGTCCAGAATAGCTGGGAGAAAGGCTTTAATGTGCTCCATGACCAGCCTGCCAAAGCATTTCAAAATGGTTGATGTTAATGTCACCACATGATAGTTATTTAGACAGGTTTCTGTCGCCTTTTTTTGCATTGAAGTGATGGTTGCTGCCTTGAAAACCAAGGGGACAATGGATTGTTCTGGAGAGGTGTTGAATATATCCATCAGCTGGGCTAAACAGTCTTTCAGAACCCGACCTGGTATGTTATTGGGTCCTGCAGCTTTGCGTGGGTTGACTCTGGCCAGGGTCTTCCTCACCTCAGCTTCAGCCAAATGTAGTGTCTGCTCCCCTGGGGGGAGGGGTGCCTTCCTTGCCAGCATTTTGTTCTGTGTATTAAACCAGGTGTAGAAGACATTCAGCCCATCTTACACCTCCTCGTGAAAATCCTTCCTGTCCCAGGGATAAGGTCTTTGCAGTTTCTGTTGGCATTTCTGTAGTTTCGGGTTTTTAATGGGATGGGGTTGCTAGCCCCATATCCAACCTTCCTCCTTTCGCAGGCGAGCTTGGGATCATCTGTGCTAGAGTTCATTTTTTCAGTGTTATTTATTTATTAATTCATTAAGATTTGTTTCTTTTTTGTATTCGTACAGTTTCTCTTCTTTTGCTTCTGTTGCTTGTCAGTCTTTGTACGCAGATTGACTCTGTTGTGCTCTCTTTGTTCCACTCTGAATGCTTGTAAGAAACCAAATCTCAAGGTAGTATTTGCTGACATTTATGTACTTTGATAAAAAATTTACTTTGAACTTTGAATGCAATGTAAAGGATTTCTTGCACCTTGCAACTCAACATCACTCTTGCCTTTCTCCCATCAGTGTGAGAGCTCCCGAGGAACTCTTTGAGCATGTTGTCCCACAGACCTGGTCAATATTACTTTATAACCATCATCAAAGTCAGGGTGAGGGGCACTGTGGGCATGTCAGTATTTGCAGAGGGTCACGTTGAGTGCGTTGTGAAGCTGCTTGCTGTTGAGTTCTTTATATTTATTCAGTTAGGTCACCAATAGTCTGGATTTGGGTGTGGGCATGTGGCCAAGTGGTTAAGGCATTGGACTAGCGACCTGAAGGTCGTGAGTTCGAGCCCCAGCCGAGGCAACGTGTTGTGTCCTTGAGCAAGGCACTTAATCACACGTTGCCCTGCGACGACACTGGTGCCAAGCTGTATGGGTCCTAATGCCCTTCCCTTGGACATCATTGGTGTCGTGGAGAGGGGAGACTTGCAGCATGGGCAACTGCTGGTCTTCCATACAACCTTGCCCAGGCCTGCGCCCTGGAGAGTGAAGACTTTCCAGGCGCAGATCCATGGTCTCGCAAGACTAATAGATGCCTTTGAGTCTGGATTTGACCTGGAATTTGAATGTTAATCCCTACGTCACTGAAAGTGAGCCTGAAGAAAATTTATAGGAACATTCAAAATGCCTCTATTTTTAAAATTTGGTTTCTCTATATTAGCTGTGAAATATTGGAATTAGGGACTGAAAGATAACCTCCAAGCAGATATCACTTTTTAAAAATGACAGTGGGAAGCATTCATCTCTCTGTCCTGTTGATGGCCTTGCATTTTATCTGTCTACCTACACTGCAGATTGTCTTTATTTACAACATGATATTCTCCCTTCCACTAACTTCTCTTTCCTTCCTTCCCTTCCCTACCCTCCTCTCTCCTCCCTTTCCCTTCCCTCTCCTTCCCTTTCCTCCCTTCACTCCTCTTTCTTTCCTTCCTCTCCCCTCTCCCTCCTCCTCCCCTTCCTTTTCCTCCCTTCCCTTCCTGCTTCTACCCTTCCCCTCCTTTTTTTCCCCTTCCCCCTTTGTCTCATCCCCTTCCCTTCCCTCCCCTTTCATTCCTCTCCCCTCTATCCCCTTCCCACCCTATCTCATCTTCTCATCCCTTTCCCTCCTCACTTCTCCAGGAACATAGTCTCTCCATACAACACAGATGAACTTGCACTTCCTCTAACCCGTGCACACAATTTGGCGATCACAATGTGGTCTCCTCTACACTGGGAAGCCAAGCACAGATTGGGTGATCACTTTGTGGATCTCATTCCACAAGGGTGATCCTGTGATTCTGAGAGGCTGAGCTAACACTTTTATTCTCTATCCCACTTCCACTCCAACCTTCCTGTCTGTGGCTCCCTGTACTGTAACAAGAAATTGTAAATTGGTAAAGCAGTTTGTCGCATGTCCCAATGTACAGAGTAAAACTTTGTTTTGTACGCCATCCATACAGATCGTGTTAAAAAGGCTTTTGTATCTCCTGCTGAACAGAGAGTGTTCGAGGTGGGTGGAATCTTTGATTATGTTGGCTGATTTACCAAGGTAGTGAGAAGTGTAGGCAGAGTACATGGGGTAGGGGGATAGTTTGGTTTCTGTGACAGGTTAAGCTGTGTCCACGGCTCTCTGCAACCTCATGTGGTCTCGGGCAGAACAGTTGTGTAACAAGACATGATGCATCCAGATAGGATGCTTTCTATGGTGTATCAATAAAATTTGGTGAGAATCAACAAAACTCAGTGCAAGCTCAGAACACAACTTGTATTATGGCCCAGTACGTTACTGCCTTCTGTACTCAATGTCAGATTCTCTGACTCTAGATATAACATTAACCATTAAGGGTAACCATTAAGTGATAACACCACACTCATCCCAATGATTCTAACCTGTACATTTTTGGATGTGGGAGGAAATCGTAGCGCCCTGGTGAAATTCATGCAGTCTCAGGCAGAATGTGTAAACTTTGCATAGTCATTTCCAGAGGTCAGGATTGAAGCTGAGTCATTGGAATAGGTACTCCATTCCTCCGTCTGTATCACAACTGGCCACTTCTCTGTAAATCATCCATCTGTGATTTTGACTCAGGTTTCTCTCTTCATAAGTACAGCCTTGATATGTCCCACAGCCCTGGAATTAACAATGTATAAAACACTCAAGAAACCCTCTGACTGCTCCCTTAATCAAATTTACTTGGTCTCATCTTACCACAACTATTCCCTTTGTCATCATCTTGATCTCCTCCAAATTTCTTCCTTAATCCTATTCATGAATTTATCACCTGATCTGGTGAACGTTTCCAATACAACTGATCTGTTGCCTCATTTTACTGGCCAATATGAGCCTTCTTCCGGTCCTCTTTTAGAACATAGGACAGTAAAATGCTAAATTAAAGGACAAGGCCTCTAGGGTTCTCCAGGACCTCCAGGATGACCTCAGGATTGCTACCCATGCCATGTGCGAGTGAGGTCAGAAATAAGATCATACAGTTTAACATGTGGCTAAGGAGTTGGTTCAGGAGGGAGAGTTTCAGATTTTTGGATCACTGAGCTCTCTTCCAGGGAAGGTAGACCTATTCAGTAGGGATGGTTCATACCTGAACTGGAGGGGAACTACTAACCTAGAGGGAAGCTGTGTGAATGCTGCATGGGGTGGGTGATTTTCATAGAAACATAGAAAACATACAGCACAATACAGGCCCTTCAGCCCACAAAGCTGTGCCAAACATGTCCCTACCTTAGAACTACCTAGGCTTTACCCATAGCCCTCTATTTTGCTAAGCTCCATGTAGCCATCCAGGAGTCTCTTAAAAGATCCTATCCTTTCCACTTCCACCGCCGCCGGTGGCAGCCCATTCCACGTACTCACCACTCTGTGTGTAAAAAACTTACCCCTCACATCTCCTCTGTACCTGCTTCCAAGCACATTAAAACTGTGCCCTCTTGTGCTAGCCATTTCAGCGCTGGGGAAAAGCCTCCGACTATCCACACGATCAATGCCTCTCATTATCTTGTACACCTCTATCAGGTCGCCTTTCATCCTCTGTCGCTCCAAGGAGAAAAGGCCGAGTTCACTCAACCTATTCTCAAGGCATGCTCTCCAATCCAGGCAATGTCCTTGTAAGTCTCCTCTGCACCCTTTCTACAGTTTCCATGTCCTTCCTGTAGTGAGGCTACCAGAACTGAGCACAGTACTCCAAGTGGGGTCTGACCAGGGTCCTGTATAGTTGCAACTTTACCTCTTGGCTCTTAAACTCAATCCCACAATTGATGAAGGCCAATGCATCGTACGCCTTCTTAACCACAGTCAACCTGTGTAGCAGCTTTTAGTGTCCTATGGACTCGGACCCCAAGATCCCTCTGATCCTCCACACTGCCATTAATGCTATATTCTGCCATCATATTTGACCTATCAAAATGAATAACCTCACACTTATTTGGGTTGAACTCCATCTGCCACTTCTCAGGCCAGTTTTGCATCCTATCAATGTCCGTTGTAACTTTTGACAGCCCTCCGCACTATCCACAATACCCCCAACCTCTTTGTCATCAGCAAATTTACTAACCCATCCCTCCAGTTCCTCACCCAGGTCATTTATAAAAATCACAAGAATAGGGGTCCCAGAACAGATTCCTGAAGCACACCACTGGTCACTGGCCTTCATGCAGAATATGACCCGTCTACAACCACTCTTTACCTTCTGTGGGCAAGCCAGTTGTGGAAGCTCTGGATCCACAAAGCAATGCAATGTCCCCTTGGATCCCATGCCTCTTTACTTTCTCAATAAGCCTGGCATGGGGTACCTTATCAAATGCCTTGCTGAAATCCATATACACTACATCTACGGCTCTCCCTTCATCAATGTGTTTAGTCACATCCTCAAAAAATTCAATCAGGCTCGTAAGGCACGACCTGCCTTTGACAAAGCCATGCTGACTATTCCTAATCATATTATGCCTCTCCAAATGTTCATAAATCCTGCCTCTCAGGATCTTCTCCATCAACTTACCACCACTGAAGTAAGACTCACTGGCCTATAATTTCCCTTTTTATTTTCTTGAATAAGGGAACAGCATCTGCAACCCTCCAATCCTTCAGAACCTCTCCCAACCTCATTGATGATACAAATATCATTGCCAGAGGCTCAACAATCTCCTCTCTCACTTCCCACATAGTCTGGGGTACATCCAGTCTGGTCCCGGTGACTTATCCAACTTGAGTTTAAACTAGAGTTACAGGGGGATAGGAACCATAGTGCAGATAGTGGTGTAGTTGGTGGCGATGTAGAAAGACGTTGTTAAGCCTACATACAAAGCCACGATTCAAAACATTGAGCATGGTAGGACTAATATTCTGAGCTGCATATGCAAGGAGAATTGTAGGAAACACGGATGAGCTTAGGGCATGGATCAGCACATGGAATCATGACATTTTAATTATTAGTGAGATTTAGTTGCAGGAGGGGCTGGACTGGCAGCTCAATGAAGTGATAGAGCAGGAGGAATTAAATGGGGAAGGGTGGCATTATTAGTCTGGGAAAATGTCACAGCAGTGGTCAGACAGGACAGACTGGAAAGCTCATCTAGTGAGGCTTTATGTGTAGAATTGAGGAATAAGAAATGGATGACAGTGTTAATGGGATTATATTATAGATCACTCAACAGTCCACAGGGTTTAGAGAAGCAAATTTGTAGAGAGATCACAGACTGTCACAAGAAACATGAGGTTGTAATAGTTCTCTTACTCTTACTCACTCTTCCTTCAGTTAGTCCTGACGAAGGGTCTCGGCCTGAAACGTCGACTGCACCTCTTCCTAGAGATGCTGCCTGGCCTGCTGCGTTCACCAGCAACTTTGATGTGTGTAGGTTGTAATAGTTGGTGATTTTAACTTTCTACATATTGGTTGGGTCTCCCAAACCTGTAAAAAGGCTGGATAGGAAAGAATTTGTCAAATGTATTCAGGAGAGTTTCCTTAATCAGTACATAAAAGTCCCATCTAGGGAGAGTGTGAATCTGGATCTCCTATTAGGGAATGAGACAGGGAAGGTGACAGAAGTTTGTGTAGGGGAACACTTTGTTTCTAGTGATCATAATGCCATTAGTTTTAACACAATTGTGGAAAGAGATAGGTCTGGTCCTTAGGGTGAGATTCTAAATTAGAGAAAGGCCAATTTTAATGGTATTAGAAAGGATCTAGCAATTGTTAATTGGGACAATTTGTTTTCTGGCAAAGGTGTACTTGGTATATAGGAGACCTTCAAAAGTGAGATGTTGAGAGTAGAGAGTTTGTATGTTCCTGTCAGAATAAAAGGCAAGGATAAAAGGATTAGTGAACCTTGATTTTTGAAAGATGTTGAGGCACTGGAAAAGAAGGACTTGCATAAAAGGTATAGATAGGTAAAACAAATGAGGTATTTATGGAGTGTAAGGAATGCAAGAGAACACTGAAGAAAGAAATTGGGGTGGGGGGGCAAAGAGAAGGCATGAGGTTGCTCTAGCAGACAAGGTGAAGGAGAATCTTACATGCTTCTACAGATATATTAAGAGTAAAAGGATAGCAAGGGACAAGCTGATCCTCTGGAAGATCAGAGTGGTAGGCTATGTGTGAAGTCAAAAGAGATAGGGAGATCTTAAATGTTTTTCTTGCATCTGTATTTACTTAGGAGGTGGACATAGAGTCCATAGAAGTGAGGCAAAGCAGCAGTGAGGTCATGGACCCTAAACAGACTATGGAGGAAGGGGAGGAGTATGCTGTCTTGAGTCAAATAAGGATGGATATATCCCTTGGGTCAGACAAGGTATTCCCTTGAACTATGTGTGAGGCTAATGCAGAAATTACAGGGTCCTGGCAGAGATATTTAATTGTCACAGATGAAATGTTGGAGGACTGGTGGATAGATAATTGATTAAGAAAGTCTCTAAGAATAAGCCAGTAAATTATAGTCCAGTGAGCCTGACGTCAATTAGTGGGAAAGCTATGAGAAGGTAGTCTAATGGACTATATGTAAGTATTTGGCAGGGACTGATTAGGGATAGTCAACATGGTTTTGTGCGTGATAGGTCGTGTTTTATAAATATTATAGATTTTTTTGAGGAAGTTACCAGGAAAGTTGATGAAGGCAAACTAGTGGATGTTGTCTATATGCTGTAGTTGATTGGGTGGAGTGGAGATGCTTGCCTCTCTGACTGGAGGTCTGTGACTAGTGAAGTGCCGCAGGGATTGGTGCTGGGTCTATTGTTGTTTGCCATTTATATGAATGATCTGAATGAAAATGTGGTAAACTGGATCAGCAAATTTGAGGATGACACCAAGTTTGGGGGTATGGTGGACATTGAGGAAGACTATCAAAGCTTGTAGCGGGATCAGAACCAGTTGTAAAATATGAGTAGAAAAATGGCAGATGGAACATAATGCAGACAAGTGCATGGTGTTGCACTTTGGGAGGACCAACCATGATTGGCCTTACTCTGTGAGCAGAGAGAACTGAAGGGTGCAGTAGAACAGAGGGGCCTGGGAATACTGATCCACAGTTCCTTAAAAGTGGCATCCCAGGTAGATAGGGTCATGAAGAAAGCTTTTGGCATATTAGCCTTCATAAAGCTATATATTGAGTACAGGAGCTGGGATGTTATGTCGAAATTGTGTAAGATGTGGTGAAGCCTATTTTGGAGTATTGTATGCAGTTTTGGTCACCAACCTACAGGAAAGATGTAAATAAGATTGAAAAAGTGCGGAGAAAATTTACAAAAATTTTGCCAGGACTTGAGGACCTGAGTTATAGGGAAAGGCTGAAAAGATTAGAACTTTATTCCCTAGAACGTAAAAAATTGAGGGGAGATTTGATAGAGGTATTAAAAACTATGAGGGAAAATAGATGTGCGGCAATGCCTTATTTGTAATCACGAGGAAATCTGCAGATGCTGGAAATTCAAGCGACACACATCAAAGTTGCTGGTGAACGCAGCAGGCCAGGCAGCATCTCTAGGAAGAGGCACAGTCGACGTTTCGGGCCGAGACCCTTTGTCAGGACTAACTGAAAGAAGAGCTAGTAAGAAATTTGAAAGTGGGAGGGGGAGGGAGAGATCCAAAATGATAAGAGAAGACAGGAGGGGGAGGGATGGAGCCAAGAGCTGCACAGTTGATTGGCAAAAGGGATATGAGAGGATCATGGGACAGGAGGCCCAGGGAGAAAGGAAAGGGGGAGGGGGGGAAAACCCAGCAGGTAGGCAAGGGGTATAGTGAGAGGGACAGAGGGAGAAAAAGGAGAGAGAAAAAAAAAATGTGTGTATATAAATAAATAATGGATGGGGTACGAGGGGGAGGTGGGGCACCTCCTCCACCGATCTCCCTCCCGGCACTTATCCTTGTAAGCGGAACAAGTGCTAAACATGCCCTTACACTTCCTCCCTTACCACCATTCAGGGCCCCAGACAGTCCTTCCAGGTGAGGCAACACTTCACCTGTGTGTTGGCTGGGGTGATATACTGCGTCCGGTGCTCCCGATGTGGCCCTCTATATATTGGTGAGACCCGACGCAGACTGGGAGATCGTTTCGCTGAACACCTACGCTCTGTTCGCCAGAGAAAGCAGAATCTCCCAGTGGCCATACATTTTAATTCCACGTCCCATTCCCATTCTGAATTGTCTATCCACGGCCTCCTCTACTGTAAAGATGAAGCCACACTCAGGATGGAGGAACAACACCTTCTATTCAGTTTGGGTAGCCTCCAACCTGATGGCATGAACATTGACTTCTCAAACTTCCGTTAATGCCCCACGTCCCCCTTGTACCCCATCCGTTATTTATTTATATACACACATTCTTTTTCTCTCTCTCCTTTTTGTCCCTCTGACTATACCCCTTGCCCATCCTCTGGGTCCCCCCCCCCCCCCTTTTCCTTCTTCCCGGATCTCCTGTCCCATGATCCTCTCATATCCCTTTTGCCAATCACCTGTCCAGCTCTTGGCTCCATCCCTCCCCCTTCTCTCCTCTTCTATCATTTTGGATCTCCCCCTCCCCCTCCCACTTTCAAATCTCTGACTAGCTCTTCCTTCAGTTAGTCCTGACGAAGGGTCTCGGCCCGAAACGTCGACTGTAGCTCTTCCTAGAGATGCTGCCTGGCCTGCTGTGTTCACCAGCAAATTTTATGTGTGTTCCTTATTTGTAATGGCAATTACGTGCTGGGCCCAGAACAAGTCCTCTGAAATAATAACACCAAGGATTTTAAAATTGACCCTCTCCACCTCTGATCCTCCGATGAGAACTGGCTCATGAACCTCCGGTTTCTTGTGGTTTCCTAGATTTGATGGAGGTACTGTATATAAAATAAAATTTTGGGGGGGGTGTTGCCAGCTTCAGTGCAAGCAGGCTTTTCCTGCTGAGGCTGGGTGAGATTACAATCAGAGGATATGAGATAAGATTGAAAGGTGAAATGTTTAAGGGGAACATGAGGAGGAAACGTCTTCACTCAGAAGGTGAGGAGTATGTGGAATGAGTATTCAATGCAAGTGGTGGATGTGGCTTCGACTCCAACATTTATGAGAAATTTGGATAGACACTGGATGGAAGGGGTATCATATCTGCCTCCACCATCAACCCTGGATGTGATTTCCAAATACCTACCACTCTCTGGCCAGAACTCCTCCTTTCAACTTACACCCCCACCATCGCCTCATCTTAAATGCATGCTCTCTAGTATTAGACACTTCAACTCTGGGAAGTGGATACCAGCTCTCCACTCTATCCATGTCTCTCATAATTTTATCATTATCTGTCATGCCTCCCCTCACAGAAAACAATCCAAATTTGTCCAACCTCTCAGTATAGCACAAACCCTCTGATCCAGACAGATCCCTAGTAAAGCTCTCCTGCACCGTCTGCAAAACCTCCACATCCTTCCTATAATGAGCTGATCAGAGCTAGCCTTTCTAATTTCTGTCACATCCCACCCAGCCACAGCCACAGAGTGGTGATTCAGTACCTGGTGTTTGAAACTTGAATCTACACTCGTATCTTTGTGTGATGAAACTCCAATCCTTGATCATAAACCTTATGGTCGGCTTTTACTTTACACTGACAGCTGTGTTGAATTTATGCCAGGATTTACAGCACGCCACACAAGTCAGGCCTTGCTCTCTCTGGTTACGTGGATTCCGTGTCAACTTGGTAGTTAATCACTCGTGCCCTGGTCGCCTTTCCATGCTTTTATCAAATGATTAAGCAAAACTCAGTCGGCTCCAGGTGGTTTGGGTCAGATTGTTACAGCGTGTGACAGACTCATTTATCACAGGTACTGCATTGGTTCTGGTGTAGTTGACAACTAAAGCCAGCAGAATAAGGTAGCGGCTTTGCATTCTGACTGAGTGTGAGGGGAGCAGGGCATGTAGGCTGACTGTGGAATGTCAAAGAGGTAGTGGGAGTGATGGGTGGGCATTCAGCATTAAAACCACTGACACTGAGGGATCAAGGGGTCCAAGTCCATAGGTCCCAGAAAATGGCAACACAGGTGGGTAGAGTGGTGAAGATGCCTTTATCACTTGTGGCATAGAGTATAAGAGTCAGGAGCCTTGTTACAGTTCTGTAAAACTTTGATGAGGCCATACCTGGAGTATTGTTTGCACTTCTGCTAGTACCAAGGAAGGATTTGGAGAGGATGTAGAAGAGATCTACCGGGGTGCTGCCTGGATTTGAGAGTATTAGCTCCAAGAAAAGATTTGACAAATTTTGGCTGTTTTCTCTGGAGTGGCAAAAGTTGAGGGGGAGACCCAATAGAAGCTTATAAAATGAGAGGCTTAGATAGGGTTGACAGCTGGAATCATTTTCCCACAGGGGAAAAATTTTGAATACTAGGAGGGCATGGCTTTAGGGTGGGGGATCTTGCTGCCTGGGGTGGCAGTGGTGGTGAAAGCAGAAACGATCGAGGTACTCAAGATGCTTTTAAATACAGTACTGTGCAAAAGTCTTAGGCACAGCATGGTAGTAATTGTATGTGTTGAACTGTACTACTGTCACCAAAAGAAAACAAATTTCATGATATATGTGAGTGATGATAAACCTGATTTTGATATGGGTCTTTATTCCGGACTGAGAGTGGGAAGGGGGCAGGGAGAGGGGAATCATGGTTGGGAAAAGGGGAAAGGAGAGGGGAGGGAGCAGGAAGCATCAGAGAGAGATTCTGTAATGATCAATAAACCAATTGTTTGGAATCAAATGAGCTTGCCTGGTGTCTCAGGACTGGGTGTGTCTGTACCCGCACCACCCCCACCCCTGGCACTCCTTCCCTGCCATCTGTTCCACACCCCTCCTGCAATGCGCCAGCCTCGCCATCCCCAACATCCTTTGCTCCTGCCAGGTTTGCAAACCTGCTCTCCACTCCACAATGACAAATACAATAACGTGTAAAAGTCTTAGGCATGCGAGCTACATATACGTGCCTAAGACTTGCACAGTAGTGTAGGCACACGAGTATGCAGAGAATGGAGGGATATGGATCACATGCTGGCAGAAGTGACTTAATTTGATTTGACATCATGATTAGCACAGGCTTAGTGAGTTGAAGGGCCTGTTCCCGTGCTGTACTGCTCCGTGTTGCATTTTCTATTTTGTTCCCGGGTTAATGGCCAGATGACCCTGAGCAGAAACTGGCTCTCTGAGGGCAGCACGATGGTACAACAAGTAAGCTTCTGTCTTAAAATTGAGCTCAGTTCTGATCTCTGGTACTGCCTGAGTGGAGATTGTACGTTCTCCTTGTGACTATGTGTGTTTCCACCAGGTGCTCCAATTTTCTCCAACTTTCCAGAGACGTGTGGGTTGCTGTTAATTAACCACTGTAAATGACCCTCAGTAGTTGGAGTAGTTGGAGTGGGCAAGGTTTGACAGACATGTGAGAGAGTAATAAATACGAGAAATATGTTGGGAATTCAGAGCAACACACACAAAAAAGCTGGGGGAACACAGCAGGTCAGGCCGCTTTCATGGAAATGAACAAACAGTTGACATTTTGGGTTGACGCCCTTCTTCAGGAATGGAAAGAAAGTGGGGAACACAGCAGAATAAAAAGCTACAGGGAGGAGAAGGTGATTGGTGAAACCAGGTGGGTGGGAAAAGTAAAGGGCTGGAAAGGAAGGAAATTGATAGGAGAGGAGAGAGGACCATTAGAGAAAAGGAAAGAGGACGGATACAGGGGGAGGTGAGAAGAGATAAGAGGCTAGAGTAGGAAATAGAAGAAGAGGGATAGGGGAGGAAAAAATTATTATATTGGAAGAAGAAATCAATAATTATGCCATCAGGTTGGAGGATACCGAAATGGAATATCAGGTATTGCTCCTCCACCCTGAGGGTGGCCTCACCATGGCACAAGAGGAGGCCATGGATCGACACGTCAGAATGGGAATGGGAAATGCAATTAAGATGTTCAGACACTAGGATGTTCCATTTTGTGGGATGAAACAATTTATAAATTTTACCTTCCTCATTTTATAGAATGGGGTCTCTGTAGTATGACACAAAGGTAGCAAAAACTTTGTAATCAAGATGGAATAGTGATATCAAACATTGAACTTAGTGTCTGATTAGTGCAGTATTGTGAAAACGTTGGTGTGGTAATAGGTAACGGTAAGAAGCTTAAAGCTTGTGTGCTATGGTAACTGGTCATGTGACAGAATGGACTTATCACATGACAGGATTTAAATAAAGAGACCTCAAATGATGATGGACGTCACCTTTGGATTGGTTTTATGAGCAGTACCTGTGGCTGTAGAGAACATGACGGTACATGTGCTTTTGCCAGAAGAGTAGAAGGAATGTAAGAAAACTATTTTGCTTGAGAACTTTTTTTTTACTTAGGTTAATTGTGTGGGTTTCCTTCTTGAGTTGTAGTCTTATGTGATGTTAAGGTCTATTAATGATTGTTGTTTTTGCTATCACCAGAGGCCTCTACTCACTGTCAGGCTGTGGAGTTGTGGTTACTTTCATGCAGCAAACTATTTTCTCCTGGGGACCAATTCATCAATAAAACAACTTTCTCCTACAGCCTGATAAACTGATGTTTAGCAAAAGTTCCTGGTCTTTTGATTAGTTGTCTGGTTGAGGTTGTGAAATGGTTGGACTGTGGTTCTACACTGTACCCTCTGGAGGCTGCTTGTTGACAGAACAGTGCAGTACAGTACAGCAATGGGCCATTTGGCCCATCATGTCTGTGCTGGCCATGATACCAATTTAAATTAGTTCTATCTGCTTGCATATATTCTATATCTTTGTGTTCACTTACCTTCTTAAATATTGCTATCATGTCTATTACTCACCTGGCATTACATTTAGGGCAGCTAATACTCTAAGAATTTAAAAAAAAACTTTTAACTCTCCTTTAAACTCTATCTTCCCCTATCCACTTGCCTTAGAATATATACCCAACAGCACTTGGCATTTCTATCCTGTGAAATATACTACCTATCCTATCTGTGCCTTTCATAAGTATATATAAATCAGCTTATGGTCCATTGAAAACAACCCAAGTGTGTCCACTCTCCACTTATAGCTAATGCTCTAAACCAGGTAAAAGTCTTCTGCACTTTCTCCAAAGCTTCTATATCCATTTTGTAATGTGGTGAGCACACTACTCCAAATGAGGCCTGTTTAACTGCAGCATAACTTTCTGACTTTTATACTTTGACTCACGAAGGCAAGTATCTTATGCGCTGACTTCACCACACTGTAAGTAAAAAAGAGGTGCATGAATATCCAGTGAATGGTCTGAGTATCTGTCACTCAGTAAATCCAGAATTTTATTGCATGGGAGAAATTTGACACTGCTTATGCGAAGTTGAGTTCATTGTTAGGTATACAAGTGAAATGAAAAGTAGAAGTGCTTGCTTCTATTGTTTGCATGATTTGTGTTTTTTTTTCTTTTCTCTTCACATTGGGTGTTGGTCTTTCTTTTTTTTATTGAGTTCTTTCCAGTTTCTTGTTTTGTAGCTGCTTGTAAGCAGACAAATCTCAAGGTTGTATAATTAATACATTCTTTGGTAAGAAATGTATTTGAATCTTTTTGAAACTTGCAGCAGCATTGCAGGTGCTTGGCATCATAGGAGCAGCAGTCACAAGAAGAAAAGAAACAAATTAACTATACGATGGCATCCGTTTGTCTCAAGGGGCAATGAATGTGTGCTATGGGTCTGTCTGTTGTAGAGCTGCCTGCCTGCTATAGCTGTACAGTTCAATTTTGGAGTGGCAGGTCTTGGGGCAATTTTACCAAGCGAATGTTGTGCCAGGCTGTGAAAGTACTGAGCCTCCCGTGTTGGTCCTGTTACTGCAAACAGTGGCACAAGCCTGGGTAGAGGGTATGGCGATCCCGTATGCCCAGTCATCAAGGTCCCCCTCTCTGTCTCAGCGGTGTAGTCCAAGGGAAAGGGAAGCAATATATTTGGCACCAGCTTCACTGCAGGAGGTGCTGGGAGGACATTCAGTGATGTCAAGCCGCCCTTGGTTCTCCACTCCAGATTTTCTGTCTGGATTTACTCCTGTAGCTTTTGTCTCTCCTGATGCTGCCCACAAGACAGTGGGGCTATTTACCCATAGCTGGGCTCTTGGCGAAGTAGCGCTACTTCCAACGTATAATAGAAATTAATCATATCATACATAATTTTTACAAAGAGGCTTCTTGTCGCTGGTACCAAGCAGCACAATTCCACCTAGCACCTGGTGTACCAAGTGTTCTGTCTGTGTTTGTTGAAAGGCAGTCAGTGACAGTATGGATGTCCAAGGGGTGATTGGAGCTGGTCCTTGCCTCAACACTAACAAATACTGCAAAGACATGATAGACTGAGCTGGTCACTGTTGAACTACATTGAGGTACAGGGAATGTTGGACAGAGAGTGGATACTCATTCACCTGGTATAAAAATAGAAACATAGAAAGCCTACAGCACAATACAGGCCCTTCAGCCCACAAAGTTGTGCTGATCATGTCACTACCTTAGAAATTACTAGGCTTACCGATAGCCCTCTATTTTTCTAAGCTCTATGTACCTATCCAAAAGTCTCTTAAAAGACCCTATTGTATCTGCCTCCACCATTGTTGCTGGCAGCCCATTCCAAGCACTCACCACTCTCTACGTAAAAAAAAAACTTACCCCTGACATTTCCTCTGTACCTACTCCCCAGCACCTTAAACCTATGTTCTTGTGGCAACCATTTCAGCCCTGGGAAAAAGCCTCTGACTATCCACAAGATCAATGCCTCTCATCATCTTATACACCTCTATCAGGTCACCTCTCATCCTCCGTCGCTCCAAGGAGAAAAGGCCGAGTTCGCTCAACCTGTTTTCATAAGGCATGCTCCCCAATCCAGGCAACATTCTTGTAAATCTCCTCTGCACCCCTTTTATTTTTTCCACATCCTTCTTGTAGTGAGGTGACCAGAACTGAGCACAGCACTCCAAGTGGTGTCTGACCAGGATCCTAAACAGCTGCTTGGCTTCTAAGTTCAATTCCACGATTGATGAAGGCCAATACACTGTATGCCTTCTTAACCACAGAGTTAACCTGCACAGTAGCTTTGAGCGTCCTATGGGCTCAGACCACAAGGTCCCTCTGATCCTCCACACTGCCAAGAGTCTTACCATATAGTATAAGTAGAAGGAGTAAGAGGGGAAAGGCACTTTTGCACCCAGGAGAATGAGAAACCCTGGCATTCTCTACCTCTGAGCACAGTCCATATTCAGGGTCAGTTTACATGACTTGAGAGCACCAGGGGGATACAGTGGTGTAGAAAATTTAGAAAGTGTGTTGGATCTAGATATATTATGATCCAGAGGATCATTAGAAGTTAAGAATAAGGTATAAACTTGGTAATTGCTGCTATTTTATTAGTTGTTATAAAAACCAAGAATGATTAACCCATGTCAATATTGTAAACCACTTGTGTGATGGCTTCAGTGCATTAAAAATAATTGATGAGTCAGCCACTACAGGGGCTTAGCTGTCAATACATTGATTAATAAGCCTGTAATCCACTGTTAGTGCCCAGATGCCATTTGTTTTTGCAACAGGCCAGATGGGACTGCTAGACAGACTGTGAGTTTTAATGGGAATCTCTTGTTTCTCTAGTTGGTTGACAATAGGAAAACAATCTTCCATAGTGTAAAAACCACTCCAATGTGGTTTCGTCAACCAGATTTGTTAATTAATTTTGGCAAAGTCTGGTTTCAGGCCATCCCAGAAAGTGGATCATAGTCAGATTCCTCTATTATCTTCATTTACCACTGGATCTCCTGAGAATCTCAAGTACTGTGTTCTGTAGCATCCCTCATATTCATAAATGTCTTCAGAACTCTTTTGCTTGTCAACTTTCTCCAGTCAGTCTGTATTGGGATCTGCTTTTCCAACCACATTGCAGATTGTGCTAATTATCTCCTGTGTCATTATCATCACTACAAGTCAACTGTTTGATTTGCTGAGGAGACAACATGGTAGTCAGAAGTTGAATGCCACTATATAGGTACAGGCTGTATTGTTGTCATTATGTGCCATGTCATGTGACATAGGCGATCATGGTCTTTCCATGACCGTATTTATTCTTGACTATTTTTTTCTACAGAAGTGGTTTGCCATCGCCTTCTCCTGGGCAGTGTCTTTACAAGATGGGTGACCCCAGCCACTATCAATTCTCTTCATGGTTATCTGCCTGGTATCAGTGGACACATAACCAGGACTTATGATATACACCAGCTGCACATATGACCAACTACCACCTGCTCCCAAAGCTTTTTAGACTTTTTACAGTTTCATACTGATTTTGTAATTTGTCAGTTTTCCTTTTCAGTTTTCACTTGTTCAGATAACACATTTTTCATCATACTGGCCTTCTAAATGAACACGTCCCTCCTTTTTTAACTGACAAGATTGTTAGCATCTGGATCTTACCCTAAGCCTTTTTAATATCACTTCACAGCAAAATTTCATTAGACTCAACATTGATGGTATATTTCATTCTGATTTCCTCATTAATCTTAGCAGTTGGAATACCTTATTTAAATAAGAACCTAAATCCTTCACCTGTTCACATGTAACAACTGGCAATTTCCTCCTTTTTCTGCAGAAGTATTCTCTACTTTAGCTATATCATCAAATCCCCTTTAAATTTCCTAGCGAGCCCTTGGTTTGTTTGCACTTGCTTGTATCACTAGATTGTAATTGAAATTCAATCCTATATTACTAAATCTGTGAGAGC
This sequence comes from Mobula birostris, assembly GCF_030028105.1. NCBI lineage: Eukaryota > Metazoa > Chordata > Chondrichthyes > Myliobatiformes > Myliobatidae > Mobula > Mobula birostris. The sequence continues at coordinate 123,215,783 of NC_092371.1, forward strand.
AAGCTCCACACCAATGGTACACAGTTGATTAAATTGATAGACTTTGCATAATTGAATTTTACAAGTTGACTTGTACAATAAACCAATCTCAGTGCACATCTAACTTCACCAAAGCAGAACAAAGTAAAATGGACCAGAGTATTCCCTTCACCCTTAGACTTCCTTTAAATAGAGTATGGAGTAAGAAATAGGTTCTTTTCTCACTCTCAGGAAGGTGAGGAGGAGGAGGATCTTACATAAAAATTAAATGTGTGCACTAAAACCTTCGGCTTCATCTAGAATTAGTCCACGTCCTTAGATCTTTGTAACCGTCCTGCACACTATGCCAAGTTGTTGCGTCTGGAGATGTTATGATCCACAGGTTCTTTGGAAGTCAGAAATAAGGCATAAACTTAGTAATTACTACTCTTTTATTGCTGTTATTGTAACAAGAGAGCTGTAGATAGTGGTGAACCAAAGGCAGAGTTAGATCTAGAATTAACTCAGACTTAGACTCAAGCAAGACAGCACAAACAAAATCCAAAGGCAAAGTCACAAACAGTAGTACTAGAAATGGAACTCCTACAATTGAGCACTGAGTGCTCAGAACAAGGCCTTTAAGTACAGTCTTTCTATGAAGGAATGTGGCAGACAGTCTGAGTCTTAATGGGACAGTGGCAGCTAACCAAACTCGGGGGAACTGGAGCACCAAAACATGGATGCTTGCTGCTGTTTTGTTGGGACCATGACAGTTGTAAGAACAAATAATGAAGAAAAGTCAAGAAAAAAGAAGCAAGAACAAATAAGTGACTGTATTCTTGTATAAGCTAGACAGATAAAGCACATTTAGTAACAAGAATTAACCTATGAAAAAGTTAGGTTCAGTGGCATGACACAGTGCAGTGAAACTTATAGAAAATTACAGAATCATCTACTCTGAACATTACTGAAAATTCACTAAAAATATGTCACAATTACACGCTTGTAGGTGACGACAAAATGCATTATAAGGAAGCACAGGGAACTATGAGACAAATAAGAATTTTAAACTCTAATTTAACAAGTAGTTCAGAGTAGGTGGTGAAATCGAATGGGACGTAGAACACTACCTCACAGGAGCAGTCAATGATGTTGTGCTGAATTAATTAAACAAGTAAATTAAGCAAGTAATTAAATGGCTAAATGAACTAATCCTTTCTGCCTCCACAAGGTTCACATTCCTCCATTACTTCTCCATTCTCTGCCTATCCATGAGCCTATGTAAGAGTCTCTTCGAATGTGTCTGCTTTCACCTCTACCACTGGCAGTACATCCAGGAACCCACCACTCTGTGTAGATTTAAAAAAAACAACTACACCTGCTCTGTGCATATCATTCGAACTTAACCCCTCTCGTCCCTTTTTATGCTCTCTTAAATAATTATACATTTTGACCTTGGCAGATAAATGGATACTGGCTGTCTATTCTGTCTATGCTTCTCATAATCTTATAAACTTCTATCAGATCTTCCCTCAGCCTCCGCCATTCTGGAGAAATAATATCTGGAGATAAATACTACATTTAAGACCATAAAATTTAGGAGCAGGATTGGGCCATTCAGCTCTCCTGAATAGAGAATTCCAAGATTCATTGCACTCTGAGGAATTTTTTTTCTCAAATCACTTTCTCTCCTAAGTGTCTGATCCATTATTTTGAGTCTGTTATCCCTGCTGCTAGACACATCTCAGGATAACTCCACATGAATCCTGTGAGAATCCATATCTATTCTCATCCTCTTAGTGAGATCAATCAATGAGATCTACACTTGGTCTCTAGTCATAGATCTAAACAACGTGAAAATCAGGCTATTTGGCCCAATTCCTCCATGGTAACAAATTCTGTTTACTTGCCCATCTATGGTATATTTCCCCACTACACGCCCTTGCTGCAACAGGAGACTGAAATCTAATTCCTAGAGAGCAGAGAGTATGCGAAGGAACTTTTGTTTAGAAATTGGATTTAATCTACTTTTAGTGCACTTTGTTAGTGCCAGTATCCAGTCAGATCCATTGGAGTTGGGGAAAGCAGGTAAGAACAGTACTATGGCATGTTGCAGTTGAAATCATGACCATTTTAGCTCCCACTGAGAAGTAAAGCTAATGCAGTGAACCAAAGCTTGGAGATCCTACCCCACTGCAGTATAGCTAACGCATTTTATATATTTTAATTCCACATCCCATTCTCATTCTGACATGTCTATCCACGGCCGACTCTACTGTAAAGATGAAGCCACACTCAGGTTGGAGGAACAACACCTTATATTCCGTCTGGGTAGCCTCCAACCTGATGGCATGACCATCGACTTCTCTAACTTCCGCTATTGCCCCACCTCCCCCTCGTACCCCATCTGTTAGCTATTTTTATACACACATTCTTTCTCTCACTCTCCTTTTTCTCCCTCTGTCCCTCTGAATATACCCCTTGCCCATCCTCTGGGTCACCCCCCACTTGTCTTTCTTCCCGGACCTCCTGTCCCATGATTCTCTCGTATCCCTTTTGCCAATCACCTGTCCAGCTCTTGGCTCCATCCCTCCCCCTCCTGACTTCTCCTATCATTTTGGATCTTCCCATCCCCCTCCAACTTTCAAATCCCTTAATCACTCGTCCTTCAGTTAGTCCTGACGAAGGGTCTCGGCCTGAAACGTCGACTGCACCTCTTCCTAGAGATGCTGCCTGGCCTGCTGCGTTCACCAGCAACTTTTATGTGTGTTGCAGCATAGCTAAACACCAGATTGCCAAACTGGGAAGAGACATGAGATTTTCCTGCCTGGTGTAAATCTCCCAACCCCCACCAAACAATGGCCTGCCCTCATTGAAAAGGTCCTTGGATGTGCTCAAAGCCCCTTGAAGAAATGCAACATCTCTGGCCCAATATTGCTGAACGTGAAGGAGGAATATTCAGGCTGACATTGGCATCCTTGGCCATGCACCAGGAACACTGTGGCCCTGTGTAAGTAACTACCTCAAAACTATGCACATACCCAACATATCGGACACCTTCTGCCCTATATGTGTAGTGTCTATAAATCAAAGCCAATTACCCTCAATACTGAAGCTCTTCCTGAGAAGTGAAACAAATGGATTCCCACTTAATTGTTGCACCTGATAACATGTCCTTGGAGTTGTAATGGAGGGAAGTATCTTTACAAGCAAATCCTTTACACATCACCTTCTAGCCTCTGTCACTAGCCCCAACCTTCCCTCCTCCACCTGTCTTGATCTGCCACTCATTCTTCCTCATCTATCTCCATCCCTCATCATTCTCTTGCCTTATGCATCCCTCTCACCCCTTTGTACTGGCTATCTCCCTGTTACACTTTCAACCCAAAGCATCAACAGTCCTTTTGATTCTATAGAAGCTGTCTGACACACTGCGTTCCTCCAGCAATTTGTTTCCTTTTTTTTTGTTCCAGATTCTAGCCTCTCCAGCATTTCGTTTTATCATAGAGCCATATAGTTAGACAGAATCCGCATCAGAGTTGGGGAATTAACACTGTCATTCTGATTACAGGATTAGTGTATTTGTAAGCCAGATAAGACAATATCAGAAAAAATGTATTTCCCCTTTATTGATGTACTGACAAATCCATGTAACCTCCTACTGTTGGATATGAATAAAGGTTTTCAGGCTTGGGGAAAACTAGAGAGGATTTTGTGAGCTAATTCTTTCATTCTCACTAATGTCTTTCTGTTTTCATAATAGAACGTTTTGCTTTTGCAGTGGAAACGTTTGATTGAAGAAGAATGGAGAAAGCCAGTGAAGGCTGGTAGATAATGAAGAGTTCTATTTTATTATAAGAAATAGGAGTAAAACTAGGCCATTCAGCCCATTGAGTCTGCTCCACATTCAATCATGACTGACTTATTATTTCCTCTCCATCCCATTCTCCCCCCTTTTTCCTATAACCTCTGACACTCTTACTATTCAGGAAACAATCAACCTCTTTTTTAACTGTACCTAAGGACTTGATTTCCACTGCTGAATGTGGCAATGAATTCCACATATTTGCCACCCTCTGGCTAAAGAAATTCTTCCTTATCTCTGTTCTAAAGGGATGCGCTTTAATGCTGAAGCTGTGCCCCCTAGTCCTAGATTCTCCTACTATTGGAAAGATCCTCTCCACATCCACTTTATGCAGGACTTTCAATATTTGGTTGGTTCACACGAGAACTCTCCTAATCTCCAGTAAATATGGGCTCAGTGCGTTTAAAAGCTCTACATAGTTTTCTGCCCTGGGATTATTCTCACTGAACCTTTTTTAGATCATCTCCAACACCAGCATATTAGGGTCTCAAAACTGTTCACAATACCCCAAATGAGGTCTGACCAATGCCTTACAAAGCTTCAGTATTAGGTACTTCCATTTTTAAATGATTGGACTATAAATGCATGCTTTTCTTTTCCTTGTTACTGATTCAACCCTCAAGTTATTCTTTAGGGAATCTTGTACTGGGACTACCAAGTCCCTTTGCACCTCTGATTTTTTAGTTCTCTCCTCATTTAGAAAATAGTCAGCACCATTATTCATTCTGCCAAAGTGCATGACCAAACATTTCCCTACACTATATTCCAACTTTCACTTTCCCTGTTCTCCTAACCTGTCCAAGACATTCTGCAAACTTCCTCATCACTAGTTGCCTCTTCACCTATCTATGTATCAACTGCAAACTTGGCCACAAACCCATCAGTTCTATCATCAATATTAACATGTAACATGAAAAGTGGTGGACCCAAAATCAATCTCTTGGGAGCACCAATTGTCACCAACACCCAACACTTTCCTGTGTCTTGAATGAAACCAGGATGCAAACAAGTACTTGATATTCTGCTGGGATGCTTAATAAGACTGGCAGTAATACGTTGTAGGGCCTATAGTTTCCTTATCCAACATCCAAGAATTATTGATTATATTATGTAAACTAACTGTACTGTATGACACACTAGCATACTGTCTTGTGTATAACACCCTGCTATGCTACTACATAATCATTGACCTGAAATGTTAACGATTTTTCTCTCTCCAAAGATGCTGCTTGAGCTGCTGAATATTTCCAGCACTTAGTGTACTATGCAGTAATGACAACAATCTCATGTTTTTTTATATATGACACCCTCTTGTATGACTATATAACTCACCATATCATTCTTCATTGTATGATACTCACACCTTCCTGAACAACACACCACCCTCCAGTACAATGCCACATGAAATAAAATGTAGCTTACCATTCCTTTATACATTGGAGGAGTTGGTTGAAATTGCGTGGATCCAGGTGGAGAAGAGGTGATTGGCAGATGGAGTGAAGTGGTGCAGGGAAGGGTGGAAGAAAGTGCGGAGCTGGCAGGTGATAGGTGAAGAGGTTACTTATAAAATCCACACATCACGGCATGGTACTCTGTCCACTCTATGACAAGACTCTTGTAAATAGTAGTATAAAAGGCCGCCCTATGACCCACTGTATGAAGCCCACTTCTGTACTTGTGCTGTGGATCATTGCGATGTATCACTAATACACACTAAACAGGCCTCTCCAATTTTCTCCATGTCTGAAAATCATTACTTTCATATCCAAAAGTGGGAGATTATGTGGATTTATCATCATCCAATATTTCCACTGGAGTATTGGCCCAATCCTGTGCCAAGGCCAAAGAGCAAAGTGCTGATCTGATTGATCCTTCATTAACAACAGGAGAGAGAATCTATTTACCTGAGAAGTGTGGTCATAACACATTCCCTGAATATCGATTTTTATAAACACCTTGAGAGGGTCCAATAACGATTCAATAATAAGTAACAGTCCAGTCATCATCACTGCACCAACCACCCAAAATCGTTACTGCCCGTCTAGTAATACAAGGGGATGTTATGCAGTAGACTGTGTACCTGTGTAGGTGCCATTAATTGGTGTATAGAACTGTTTGTTAAGAGTCCACACTATAACACTATTTATATGAATGACATCATTCCTTCTGCATGAACAACATGTTTTAACCCTCTTTCCCTGCAGTTTTCTGATTTCATCACCAAGTCTTGTCACTTATTCTTTCTGCTAATCCAGGTGCCTTGATACTCTGGAGCCAAATATGGAGTTTAACCCTGTTATTGTGGAAGCAATCCTGGAGGTGGCTTCATTATCTCCCAATACTTTACCTCTAAAGAATGTTGTGGACATTTAAGATTGGAGACCAGCTGTCTCCAAAAGAACACTACAGTGGGTTTATTGTGTCTTGTCTCCAGCCATGCCTGCAAGAAAAAGCTACCAATCAGTATTTGGTTTGGTGAAGCAGAACTACATATCTGTCTTGCCGTATGCTTTTGTGCTGTGATAACCATGTCAGCTCTGTGGTACTTTCTCCTATGCTTTAGGTAACATTCTAGTGCACACAATCATGTAGTTCTTTGTATGAAATCACTCATCATCATTTGGCCAGCTGGTGGCGTAGTGGCATCAGCACTGGACTTCAGATCCAGCTGACTCCCGTGCACGCTTTCCATCTGTGCTGGGTTGAGCGTCGAGCTAGCAACTCGGCCTCGTAAAAATAAAAAAGCCTGCTAAAAAAAACGCCATCATGACAGTGTCCAGACAGATCCACTCAGAGTTAAGGGCTTTCTTCTTCTACTCATCATCATTACGTGCTGTGTTGTATGATGTAGTCTTGGCAATTTTTTTTACAGAATTGATTTGCCATTGCCTTCTTTTGGGCAGTACCTTTAAAAGACTAGTGACCCCAGCCATGATCACTACTCCTTAGTGATTGTCTGCCTGGTGTCAGTAGTCACAAAACCAGGACTTGTGATAGGCACCATTTGCTCCTAAGATCATCCACCACCTGCTCCCATGGCTTTACTTCACCCTAAGTAAGTGCTACCCCTTGCCCAAATGTCACCTGCAGGCTAGTGGAGGGAAGTAGTGGCCTACATCTCCTTTGGTAGTGACATATCTCTACCCCACCACTCAAAAACCAGTCATGTTACTGTTTCCTAAGCCCTTCAAGCATCACTTCATGACACATGCATGGCTACTGTACAACATTGTAGCGCAGTCTGAATGAAATACCCATTAGTTTTACTGCAAAGATGGCATGCTAAATGCACTCCACTCCCTCGATTAATACTCTACTTCCAATTTAGGTCATGATGTGGATTCCTTGCCTTGTGTAATGGGTCCAAAAATCCCTTGCAAAATGCTGCTAACCTACACAGATTTGCTCCAACTGGTCTTGGTAAAAGATTCCACAATTCTTTGTTCAAGGTGTTGACAACAGTAGTAATCGGTTTGTGGAGTGGTTCTCAGTTTGTAGTCTGTTGGATCAGGACGAGAAAAAAGTATAATAAGGGAAAGGGGACAGAGGGGTACTGTTACTCGAAGTCTGAGAATTTGATGTTCGTTCCACCAGGTTGCTTGGGCAGAATATAGGGTATTGGTCCTCTACTTTTTATTTGGCCGGGATCTGTCTGCTGTAGACGCTATAAACATGTAAATGGGAAAAGATTAGAAGTTAGTGTCTCTCTTACAGACAGAGACAAATTAAGTTTATTTTAGAATAAGGAAATGGCTGAGAAATTAAACAAATATATTTTGTGTAAATAGGAAAATTCGTTTATTATTGTCAAATGTGCTGACATGCATGGAAAAAAACGTGCTCATATGGATCAATTCATTTCAACAGTGCATTGAGGTAGTACAAGTTAAAAACAATAACAGAGTACAGGATAAAGTGTTACTTTTGCAGAGAAAATACAGTGCGAGTAGACAATCAGGTGCAAGTGGAGGAGGCATAGGACAGACAAGTTGGTGTGGGAATGGCAGGTGGAATTGAACAGGCTGGCATGTGGAGATTTTCAAGGAGGTTCTTGATAGTACAGTCTGTGGGAGCTCATTGTGCACTTCAAGATGTGAATAACACAATCTAAATAGCACAATATAAATGAAAGTCTGTTAATTAAAAAAAAAATCAACTTGAGTTTGTCTTCTAATAACTTTGTTCCATTTTAATTCTAAGGATTAATCAATGCAGCACTGGGCTATTGAATCTTCTCCTCAGCCATTTCCCTCATCCGTAATGAAATCCAACCTTATGGTTTGTGCTGAAGGGGCCAATCAAGTTAATTTGGTGGATTTTGTTCTTGGCTGCAGCTTCCACTTAAGGAATCTCTGATGCGTTTTGATTTCTTCGTGCTGGAGCTGAACTCTTTCAGTGATGAACAAGCACGACAGCCATGAGCTGCCAACTGATAGTGGGAGAGTGACCCTGCTCAATGTATTATGACCCTGCTCAATGTATTATGCTATAAGCCTACGGACTCTCACGGCTACCTGGACTATTCCTCTTCCCACCTTGTCTCTTGCAAAAATGCCATCCCCTTCTTGCAATACCTCCGTCTCCACTGCATCTGCTCTCAGGATAAGGCTTTTCATTCCAGGACGAAGGAGATGTCCTCCTTTTTTAAAGAAAGGGGTTTCCTTTCCTCCAACAACTCTGCTCTCAAGCGCATCTCTCCCATTTCACGCACGTCTGCTCTCACTCCATCCTCCCTCCACCCCACTAGGAATAGGGTTCCCCTTGTCCTCAGCTACCACCCCACCAGCCTCTGGGTCCAACATATAATTCTCCGTAACTTCCGCCGTCTCCAACGGGATCCCACCACTAAGCACATCTTTCCCTCCCCCCCCCCCGCTTCCCGCAGGGATCGCTCCCTACACGACCCCCTTGTCCATTCGTCCCCCCCATCCCTTCACACCGATCTCCCTCCTGGCACATACCCTTGTAAGCGGAACAAGTGTTACACATGCCCTTACACTTCCTCCCTCACCACCATTCAGGGCCCCAGACAGTCCTTCCAGGTGAGGCAACACTTCACCTGTGAGTCGGCTGGGGTGATATACTGCGTCCGGTGCTCTGGAGACCGGATGCTGGCTGGGAGACCATTTCGCTGAACACCTACGCTCTCTCCGCTAGAGAAAACAGGATCTCCCAGTGGCCACACATTTTAATTCCATGTCCCATTCCCACTCTGGTATGTCTATCCATGGCCTCCTATACTGTCAAGATGAAGCCACACTCAGGTTGGAGGAACAACAGCTTATATTCCATCTGGGTAGCCTCCAACCTGATGGCATGAATTAACTTCCGTTAATGCTCCACCTCCCCTTCGTACCCCATCCCTCATTTATTTATTTATTTATTTATTTATTTATTTATTTATTATTTTCTTTCCCCTTTTTTTCTCCCTCTGTCCCTCTCACTATAACTCCTTGCCCATCCTCTGGGTTTTCTCCCCGCCCCTTTCTTTCTCCCTAGGCCTCCCATCCCATGATCCTTTCCCTTCTCCAACCTGGTATCCCTTTTGCCAATCACCTGTCCAGCTCTTGGCTCCATCCCTCCCCCTCCTGTCTTCTCCTAGCATTCTGGATCTCCCCCTCCCCCTCCCACTTTCAAATCTCTTACTAGCTCTTCTTTCGTTAGTCCTGACAAAGGGTCTCGGCCCAAAACATCGACTGTACCTCTTCCTGGCCTGCTGCGTTCACCAGCATTTTTTGTGTGTGCTGCTCAATGTATACCTTTTTTTAAGGACGTTTCTGATTCTATTTTGAACTGACCGCAAGCTCTTCTCTGCAGGATGAGTCTGGCTTTCACTGAGAATGAGCAGTGTCACTTCTGAGCTTGCTTAGATTTCTTGCCCTCAATGCAACAAGCACTGGTGCAGGGTTTTACTCAAAATATTGACAATTGCTTTCCTCCCACAGCTGCTTGACCCATTAAGTTCCTCCAGTAGATTGTTATTCCAGATTCTAGCATCTTCATTGTTTTGATACTCTCCTGTCCTCTGTATCTTGATGAGTTTGGCTCAACTTATGCCTGATAGCACAAAGAAACTGCAGATGCTGGTGTCTGGAGCAGCACATGAACGACTGGAGGAACTCAGCATCTGTGGAGGGAAATGGATAGTCAACACTTGGGTTGGTATCCTTCATCTGGACTGCTGCCATTGGCTATTCCTGGCACATCACCAATCCCGATTCTCCTTCCCTCGATAGTGCTGAGTTACTTGAGGATTGCTGGAGTTGACCTCATCCAAGAAATTGGCAAGTAATTGAGAAATTAATTTCAGGTCGGAATAACTATTATCTGAGTACTGTATTGCAAATGATAAGAGCGTAGGATATGCCCAACAGGTGAGTATGTACTAAAAATTCTGAACCTAAATGGTGGTCAAATTGGCATTGGTTTATTGTTGTCACATATTTAGATAAAGTAAAAAGCTTTTGTTTTCCTTGCCATCCATTCTGATCACGCCATACATAATTATATTGAGGTAGTAAAGAGAAAAAAGAATGCAGAATATAGTGGTGCACTTACAGAAAAAGTATAGTGCAGGACAACAACAAGATAGACAGGGCAATCAAGAGTTCATCTAACATAGACCTTAACTGCTTCTAACTGTCACATTAACCCTTGGTCTCACTCTATCTCTAACACTCCCCCCCAACTCCCTCTCCTCTGTCATCTAAATTAACTTACTTTCCCTTTCCAATAACTAATAATGGTTTCTCTTCAATAGTTGCTGCCTGGTATGATGAGTGCTTCCTATATTCTGTTTCTATTTTGGATTTACAATGTCTGCAGGTTTCAAATTTTCAGAATTAGAATCAGAATCAGGTTTACATCACTGGCATACGTCAGAAATCGTTTTGCTTTGCGGTAGCAATATATTGTAATATATCATTTAAAAATTACAAATTACAATAATTAGATTAGCTTAGATCCAACGTTATTGTCATTGTGCAGAGTATAGATACAAAGCCAATGAAGTGCATACATAAAAGTATACATTAAAAAATCAACTTAATTAAGTAGTGCAAAAAGTCAGAAAAAATAGTGAGGTAGTGTTCATGGGTTCATTGTCCATTTAGAAATCTGATAGCAGAGGTGAGGTAGCTGTTCCTGAAATGTTGATCGTGTGTCTCCTGTATCTTTTTGAAGGTGTCCTTGATACTGAGAAGTCTAATGCTCACGATGGAGCTGGCTGTGTTTATAATTTGCTGATCCTTTTTCTACCATCTGCCTACACCAGACAGTGATGCAGACATTTAGAATTCTCTCCATGGTACATCTGTAGAAATTTGCAAGAGTCTTTGGTGACATACCAAATCTCCTCAAACTCCCAATGAAATATAGTCACTGTTGTGCTTTCTGTGTAATTGCATCATTATGTTGGATGCAGGAGAGACCTTCAGAGATGTTGACACCGAGGAACTTGAAATTGCTCACTCTTTCCACTGCTGATCCCTCGATGAGGACAGGTGTGTGTCCCCTTGAATTCCCCTTCATGGCTGTACAATCAGTTCTTTGGTCTTACTGCTGTAGAGTGCTGGTGTTGTTGTGATACCACCAAAAAAGCTGATCTATCTCACTCCTGTATGCTTCATTGTCACCCTCTGAAATTCTGCTAATGATAAACTTACCGACACCATTTGAGCTGCCCTAGCCATACGGTCATGGGTGTAGAGAGAGTAGAGCAGAGTGCTAAGCACGCGTTCTTGAGGTGTGCCAGTGTTGATTGCCAGCAAGGAAGAGATGTTATTTTTGATCCACACAGACTGTGGTCCCCAGTGAAGAAGTCAAGGATCCAGTTGCAGAGGGAAGTACGGAGGCCCAGGTTTTGGAGCTTGTTGATTAGAACTGAGGTGTTGAATGGTGAGCTGTAGTCAATAAATAGCACCTTGACATAGGCATGGCTGTTGTCTAGGTGACCCAACGCTAAATGAGAGCCACGGAGATTGCATCTACTGTAGACCTATTGTGATGAAAGGTACTTCCTACTAAAGTGCATAGCTTGCTTTGCTGTGTTTACTTTGTCTGCAAAATATCTACTTATTTTGCTAATCTACACTCTCCGCTACCCTGTTACCACCCTCTTAATTACAATTACAATTTCCAGTATTTGAGCAATTGTGTATATATAATCTCTTGTTTCTAGTTTTGTCCTCTGAGATTAAGTTATGATCCAGAACTCCAAAAAGTTACTGACTGTAAAGCTAGCAATGATATATTGCTGCATGTTTCTATAATTCTACTCTCACATAATGTAATCAGTGTCAGCAATTTTAGAAAAAGAAATGCATTGTTTACAAATAGTAAAATTTCACTGATGTTGCAATACAATGCCAGTTAATGACTCTCAATGGGTGTAGAGAACAGAACAGATTCACATTAGCAGAAGATGTAAGAGAAACTTCAGAACGATCAGTAGAGGAGGTGAGAAATCTAACTTCCACTGTGTTGAACAAAATGAGGAAAACAGTAAAGATCAACATTTTAGTCAAACTATTCCTGTACTAATTAGTTTGTTTTAATCATTGAAGAATTCCGTTAATATACTGTATGTTTATTCTCCATGAGAAGGAAGCTCTGAAGTAATTATGACTGAGACAGATAAACGATGCAGAGAAGGAATAAATTGTGCCCATTCATCGCCAGTCTCACAAAAGGTCAAAGGACACCTTCACTCTCAGAGTGTGAGAGGAAATTGTCATTTACCGATGGTCTCACAGGGTTAGTGAGGACATTCACTCACTGACTGTTTCAAAAGGGCTGATGGGAGATGACCCTTGTTCACCAACCGTTTCTCTATAGAGCAGAGGATATTTAGACAGATATATGGATGAATCTTCATATGGCATTGATCAGATCTCACGGAGTATTATAAGCAGTTTAGGGCCCCTTATCTAAGAAAGGATGTGAGCGGATCCACAGGAGGTTCATGAGAATAATTCTTGGAGTGAAGGAATTAATGCATGAAAAGTGTTTGATGGCTCTCAGACTGTACTCGCTGGAGTTTAGAAGAATGAGTGGGGATCTCATTGAAACATATTGAAAGGCCTAGATAGAGTGCATATGGAGAGGATGTTTCCTATAGCAGGGGAGTGTAAGACCAGAGGGCAGAGCCTCAGAATATAAGGATGTCCCTTTAGAACAGAGATGAGTAGGAAGTTCTTTAGCCAGAGGGTGGTGAATCCTCACTGTCAATGGTCAAGTCATTGGGTGGTGAATCTGTATTGTCAATGGTCAAGTCTTTGGGTATATTTAAAGCACAGGTGGGTATGTTCTTGATTAGCAAGGGTGTCAAAGGTTCTGGGAGGAAGGCAGGCAATTTGCTTTGAGAGGGATTATAAATCAGCATGATGGAATGGTGGAGCAGACCTGATGGGCTGAATGGCTTATTCTGCTCCTATGTCTTATGGAAAGATTCAGAAGTGCAGGAGCTAAAAGTAGATAAATGGGACTTCTGTAGATTGGCATATTGGTCAGTATTGACAAGCAGAACCAAGGGACTAATTTCTCTCTAACACCATAGATCTAAGAATCCCACTCGGTGACTGTCTCATGGTGGCATTTGAGTAAGAACTTCACTCACTGACATTCTCATAGGCAGAACTTAAAGAAAAATACCCAGTCACTGATAGTGTTGTAAGATCATAAGACATAGGAGCAGAATAAGGCCTTTCAGCCCGTCAAGTCTGCTCCTCCATTCCATCATGGCTGATCCCTGATCCCAATCAACCCCCCTACACCTGCCCTCTTGCCATAACCTTTGATACCCCGACCAATCAAGAAACTATCAATATTCACTTTAAACCTATCAATGGTCTTAGCCTCCACAGTTGTCTGTTGCAGAGCGTTCCACAGACTTAACACTCTCTGGCTAAAAAAAATTCTTCCTTAACTCTGTTCTACAGGATTGCCCTTCAATTTTGAGGCTGTGCTGTCTAGTTCTGGACACCCCCACCAGGGGAAACATCCTCTCCACATTCACCTTATCTAGTCCTTTCCACATTTGGTAGGTTTCAATGAGATCCCACTACATTATTCTAAATACCAGTGAGTACAGGCCCAAAGCTGCCAAACCCATCTCATATGTTAATCCCTTCATTCCTCCTGAACCTCCTCTGAATTCCCTCCAATGGTAACACATTCTTTCTGAGATACGGGGCCAAAAATTGTTGACATACTGTCAACAGTCAAGCTGCTAAGTGCGGCCTGACTAGTGTCTTATAAAGGTCAGCGTTATCTCCTTCTTTTATATTCTATTCCCCTTGAAATAAATGCCAACATTGCATTTGCCTTCCTTACCACAGACTCAACCTGTAAATTATCCTTCTGGGAGTCTTTCATGAGGACTCCTAAGTCCCTCTGCACCTCTGATGTTTGGATTTTCTCCCCATTTAGATAATACTCCACACTACAGTTCAGTTTACCAAAATGCATCATCATACATTTCCCAACACTGTGTTCCATCTGAATAGCCTTATTTTTTGCCCATTCTTCCAATTTGTTTAAATCCTTCTGTAACCGCATTGCTTCCTCAGCACTACTTACCCCTCCACCATTCTTCGTATCATCTGCAAACTTTGTCACAAAGCCATCAGTTCCATTATCTAAATCACTGACAAACAATGTGAAAAGTAACAGTCCCAATATTGACCCCTGAGGAGCACCACTAATCACTGGTAGACAACCAGAAAAGGCCCCCTTTATTCCCACTTGCTGCCTCCTGCCTGCCATCAATTCCGCTATCTTTCCTGCAATGCCATGCATTTTATCTTGTTAAGCACCCTAGTGTGTGGCACCTTATCAAATGCCTTCTGAAAATCCAAGTAAATAACATCCACTGCCTCTCCTTTCACCACCCTACTTGTTACTTCCTCGAAGAACTCTAACAGATTTGTCAGGCAAGATTTCCCTTCACAGACACCATGTTGACTTTGAATTATTTTGTCATTAGTCTTCAACTACCCCAAAATCTCATCCTTAATAATAGACTCCAATGCTTTCCCAACCACTAACTGGCCTATAATTTCCTTTCTTTTGCCTTCCTTCCTTAAAGAGTGGAGTGATATTTTCTATTTTTCACTCCTCCGGAACCATGCCAGAATCAAGTGATTCTTGAAAGATCAAGACCAATGCATCTGTTATCTCTTCAGCAACCTCTTTCAAGACTTTGGGAGGCAGTCTATCTGGCCCAGGTGACTTATCCATCTTAAGACCTTTCAGCTTTCCTAGCACTTTTTCCTTTGTAATAGCAATGGCACTCAGTCCTGCTCCCTGACCCTCATGGACATCTGGCACACTGCTAGTGTCTTCCACAGTGAAGAATGATGCGAAATTCTTATTAAGTTCATCCGCCATTTCTCTGTCCCCCATTACTACCTCACCAGCATAATTTTCAAGCGGTCCAATATCAACTCTCACCTCCCTTTTACTCTTTATATAACTGAAAAAAAACATTTAGTATCTTTATATTATTGGCTAGTTTGCTCTCATATTTCATCTTTTGCTTCTTATTGCTCTTTTAGTTGCCTTTTATTGTATTTTAAGAACTTCACAATCATCCAACTTCCCACTAACATTTGCTACCTTTTATGCTTTTTCCTTGGCTTTTATGCAGTCCTTAACTTCCCTTGTCAGCCACGCTGTCTAGCCCTGCCATTTGAGAACTACTTCTGTGGGACATATCTATTCTGTGCCTTGTGAACTATTCCCAGAAACTTCAGCCTCCTCTGCCCTAACTTCATCCCCACCAGTATCCCTCTCCAATCCATTTGAGCAAGCTTCTCTCATGCCTCTGTACTTCCTTTTATTGAATTGTGATACTGATACATGTGACTTGTGCTTCTCCCTCTCAAATCGCAATATGAATTTGATCATATTATGATCACTGTCTCCTCAGGGTTCCTTTACCTTAAGCTCCCTCATAAAATCTGGATTATTACACAACACCTAATCTAAGACAGCCTTTCTTCAAGTAGGCTCAAGCACAAGCTGCTCTAAAAAGCCATCTCATAGGCATTCAACAAATTCACTCTCTTGCGATCTGACACCAACCTGATTTTCCCAATTCCCTTGCAGACTGATACCCCCATTACAATTGTGACATTACCCTAATTACATGCCCTTTCCAGCTCCTTTTGCAATCTCAGTCCCACATCTTGACTACTACTTGAAGTCCCATGTTGGTCTTTTCACCCTTGCAGTTTCTGGACTCCACCAACAAATTTTCAGCACCCTCTGACCCTATGCCATCTCTTTCTAAAGATGTAATTCTATCTCTTACCAACAGAGCCACACCATTGCCTTGCCTTCCGGCCTGTCCTTTTGATACAAGTATATCCTTAGATGTTAAGGGCCCAACCATGGCCTTCTTTCAGCCACGACTCAGTGATGCCCACAACGTCATAACGACTAATCACTAATTGCGCCACGTGTTCCTCAACCTTATTCAGAATACTACGTGCATTTAAATACAGCACCTCTGCCCCTGCATTCTTCACCCTTTTGAATTTTGCTTCTGCAGTACAATTTAGCTCTTTGAACTATCTGCACTTGTCCCCATTCATTGGCTTGTGTTTCCTTTCATTCATATTACACCTGCTGGCTCATGCTCAGTTCTATCATACTCCACCTGCCATGTTAGTGTAAACCACTCCCAACAGTTCTAGTAAACCTGACCACAAGGGTATTGGTTCTTCTAGGATTCGAGTCCAACCTATCCCTTTGGTACAGGTTACCCCTGCCCCAGAAGAGGTCTCAATGATCCAGAAATCTGAATCCATGCTCCCTGTTCCAATTCTTCAGCCACACATTTATCTGCCCCCTCATTCTATTCCTATCCTCACTGTCATAGGGTTAGAGAAGATTTTCACCCTTTGATCTTCTCAGAGGACTGATCACAGGACATCATCTCTCACCGACCATCAAACAGGGTTAGAGGAGACCTTCACTTAATGGCCATTAACCAGTATTAGGGTGCACTTATTCACTGCCATCTGAATGGATTCTTACTCACTGTAATTGGAGTACCACCTCTGTCATAACTGGGGTGCTGGGAGTGGACCCAAATGCAAGACACAGACACTGAAGTACAAGGAACAGGACTAGATTTGTCAAGAAAATAAGGGAAGTGGGGAAGAAATGACGCTGGACAAGACACAGGCCCTGGATGAGACTAGGATACAGGACCTGGGCGAGGACTAGACTAGGAAATGCAGGACCTGGATGAGGAACTAGGAACTTGGAACCTGGACAAGGACTCCGAGCTAGAGGTTGGACAGGGATCCGGAACCTGGGTTTTGACTCGAGCTCAGACTCCGGATCCAGCTGAGGACAAGACGTGGCTACAGGACTGGATGTGGAACTCCTGCACAGGACGAGGCACATGGACAGGACGAGAACCCAAAGCCTTGACTTGGTTTTGGCAGAACAGGAACATGGAACACAGAGCCGGGACCCCTCCTTGGGAACAGGACTTGGGGCTGGGGCCCTACATAGAGTCAGAAAGCCTCCTAGGGAGCAGGACATAGGGCCGGGACTCAGACACAGAACACTGAGAGACAGTTCTCCACTCAAAGTAGTGGCAAACAGCTGGACCTACCCAGTGGAGGTGAGGGCACAAGAGACAGTTCCCAACTCAAGGTAGCTGCAAATGGCTGGACCTACTGAGCGAAGGTGTGGACACAGAGACAGTTCCCAACTCAAGGTAGCGGCAAATGGCCGGACCTACCTAGCGAAGACGACGTCACAAAGAGACAGGTCCAAACAATGAAAGACAGTTCCTTCTCTAGACATAGCAAGGCTCCGGTCTTGCTCTGGCGGTAGAACTTGACAGTGATACAGGCGAGGATGCAGGTGAGGTTGCAGGCAAGTCTCCAGGCAAAGGCTTCAGGCAAGACTTCAGGAGGAAGGTGAAGGGAAGGGAACAGTCCAGAAACTCAAGATGAGCCCAGGAGCTGTTTATGTAGAGAGCCCAAAATGAGAATCATGTACCTCAATTAAAGCACCAACAGAAGAAGGGAAAACTGGAAAACCTGGAATAAGGATCGATGGACCAGTCCATGAACCGGAATGCGGACTTTACAGACCGACCATGACAACCTCACTAACTGACCATTTCCAAACATTATTGGAGATCCCAAAAGAGAAAAAAAAATTACTACAAAATAATGGAAACGGCCCAGTCCATTACAGGTAAAGCCCTCCCCGCCACTGAGCATGGATCGTATCGTAGGAAAGCAGCATCCATCAAAGACCCTCACCACACGGGCCATGCTCTTTTCTCACTGCTGCAATAAGAAAGAAGGTACAGGAGTCACAGGACCCCAACCACCAGGTTTAGGAACAATTATTACCCCTCAACCATCAGGGTCTTGCACCACTGGGGATAACTTCACTCACCCCATCATCTTCAAGGACTCTTCATCTCATGTTCTTGATATTTATTGCTTATTTATTTATTATTATTATTTCTCTTTTTCTTGTGTACTTGCACAATTGGTTGTCTTTTGCACATGATCTGTCTTGTTGGGTGCAGGATTATTATGGTTATTGGATTTATTGTTTATGCCCATAAGAAAATGAATCTCAGGGTTCTATATGATGACATTTTTGTACTTTGATAATAAATTTACTTTGAACTTTGAATACATCATTTTTACACTAACACACACTATAGATACCACCTATATCTTCATTTACTGGGATCCTCCACTGATTTCCCATCTCTGGGCTTCCTCTGACCTTCTCTTAATTTTCCTTTTCTGAGCCTCACCCCTAACTATGGTGATCAGTTTCTCTATTTCCCCCTGTCCTCACCTACCATTAGTCACCCTTTCATTATCTGCCGAGGGAATTTTCTACCATCAACCTGGTAGTGGTGTATATTTCACCTCAAGCCCATGTCAGGCTGGTCCTGGAGGAGCCGAGCTCCATAATCAGCAGGCATGAAACAGCACACCCTGATGCCTTCCCTCTCAACGTGGGGGATTTCAACCAGGCCAGTTTAAAGAAATCTCTGAACAACTACCACCAACATATGACCTGTGGATCCAGAGAAGCCACCACAATTAATCGCTGTTATACCACCAACAAGGATGCTTACTGTACCATCCCACACCCACAGTTTGGAAAGTCCAACCACCTGGCTGTGCTTCTACTCCCAGCTTATCGGCAGAGACTAAAGACTGCAGCACCAGTGGTGAGGACCAAGTAGGTATGGAGAAGGGAGGTGGAGGGGCACTTACAGGAGAGCTTTGATTGGTGGACTGAACAAAATTCAGGGATTCATCTTTGAATCTGAATGAATACACCACAGTTGTCACCGGCTTCATCAAGACCTGTGTGGATGTGTGTGTGCCTTTAAGAACAGATCAGACATACTCAAAGTAAAAGCCTTGGATGAACTAGGAGATTTGTAGTCTGCTGAGGGCAGGATCTGAATCGTTCAAGACTGGTGATCCAGAACTATCCAACGAGTCCAGCTGTGACCTACGGAAGACTATTTTAAGAGCAATAAAACAATTCCAGTTGAGGTGTTTCAAACCTGCTGAGCATGGGTCTTCAGGCTCCATACATTAGTAATAAGGAGAAGAGGGCATGTCCTGGATGATGAGCGCCCATAATGATGGACACTGTCTTCCTGAGGCACCGGCTTTTGAAGATATGCTGAGGTTTATAGAGAAATAATCACAGAAACCATACCCTTTTGTCCTCTGAGTCCCCACATGCCCACTTTGAAATGGTCCCACATTTATCCTAGTTTATTTTCCCTCAATTTCCCTGAACACCTACACATTTAGGACAATGTAACAGTCTGTATGTACTTGGGATGTGGGATGAAACTGGAACATCCAGGTGAAATAGAGAGAACGCACAAACTGCTAGAGACCAGTATTGAACCTGGCTTTCTGTACCCGTGAGGCTGCAATGCTTCCACCACTCTCCTTCCCTTGCTTTTGTTTTGACCCCCAAAATATGATATTACGGTTTTTAGTCAATCAACTCTAGGAGCTGGCAAGTCTTAGCTAGCTCACTGTGAAATCTGAATAGGTGGGAGGTTGGGAGGGGTAGAGGTGGAAATGAGACGTGTAACGCTATAATTTAAAAACAAAGAAGTAGATTATTTTCACCCATATGTACAATTATGTATTGTGTTATATATTATATCCAAGCAGGCAAAGATATTTACAAGAGGTTTGAAGTACAGTCTATAGTCTCAGCAGGCCTATGATTTTGTTTTCCAATTGCTAAATAATTACAATATATACTACTGGGAGTCGTTTATTATGACAGCCTTTTCTTGCCTTTGTAGTCTCCCTGAAACATCATCCTGCATAATCATTTGTCAGACATATGCATGTTATTAAAGATATTAGCTCCTCGCTGTTGTTTCCTAATAATTATATACTGTGGTTTCTGTCTTACTGGTCTTCAAAAATTTGCATGGACGTCGCAGGTTATCATTTAAGCTGGTTGAAGATGTGACTGATGAAGGATTAAAAGGGGTCATTGGAAGAAAGGAACCAAATTTCCAGGTGTATAATCCTATATGTTTAATGGAGCCCTTTCACTGTCGATTCTGGGATCATGCAACTTCCAAACAAAGTTCATTTTCTGCATGAATAAAGACATATGGTTACACCATGGAGTTCCAGTCCTCAGGAACATCTAAACACGGAATGAAGCAGGTTCAGCACCAGTTGATAGGCAGGTAAGTGCCATGACACTTTACACACAGTAATTTGCTTCCTTCCTTTGTCAATTCACTTGCTTTCACTGCGTGCGACAGTAACAATCAAATGTCATGTCGTGCTAGATCCTTAAACGTCTTTGAAGTGAATCATCAAATAACTTTAAACAAAGACAAGCTCTTGATGAAAAGATGCTGAATGTCTGAAACAAAATGTGCTGGAAAACATCAGTAAGTCAGGCAACACCTGCCAAATAGCCCCCATAAGAATCAATAACTGTTATGTTTTGTAACTCAAAAACATAAGAAAAAACTAATTGAAAGAAAAACATAGGAGCCTGTGATAACATGTATATGTTTAGTTTTACTTTAATAAGGCTCTCAGATATGACGTGGTGACATAATATCATGTGCCATTCACATACTTTTACATATAACCCGTAATGAATTATTTAAACAAAGAATGCTTAAGGAATATATTTACAATATTACTCAAATATTAAATAGACAATGCCCCCTCCTACTAAGGTATAAACTCCCCCTCAATATAGAATACAGCTCAACTTTTAAATTGTCCTATTGAGGCCGAAAGATTTAATCGCTGTGGAAGATTTCTTACTCTTTTGGGATACCGTCTTTCCTTTCCTGGGGGTGGTAGCCACTCTGCTTGGCAGGAGAGACATGTGGCTGTGAACAATTTCAAGTTCCGTAGCCTCCTCCATGCTGGTTATGGGTATTGTCTCTGGGACTGCAGGACATGGTTCTGACAGCTCTGGACACCTTTCTTCTCCAACAATGACTCTACTCTCCTCAAATGATCGATGTGTCATCTCCAGATGACAGTACACACAGTTTCCACTGTGCAGGAGAGTTGTCCAGTTCTGTCCTTAATCTTTCCAAGTATCTATTTATGATCAGCTCTGTAGTTCCTCGCCAGGACTGCTTTTCCAGGAGTGAAATATCCAATCTCCTTGTTTGAGGAGCCCTCAGTTTGTCTCAATTGTCTGCCCTGCACACTTGTTCTGAGATTGGGTTTTGAGGAGATCCAAGTGTGAGCACAAGGATGACCCAGGAACAGCATAGATGGTGACTTGTTGGCTGTGGAGTGTGCTGCATTGTGATATGCAAGGAGGAAATTGGTGAGCTTCTGATTCAGTGTTTGTGTCATGTGTTCTGCTGACATTGGGTCACAGTGTGTTCTTTAGACTCTGGAGAAACCTTTCTGCTGAGCCATTTGCAGCTTGGTGGTACGGTGCAGATGTAGTATCTCTTATTCCATCCATTTTTAGGAATAACAGAAACTGTTCCACAACTTTCCAAAGTCAACCTAGCCTCCACTACAGCCTTGCTGTTGATCAATTGAGAAACCTCTTCTCAAGGACTGGTGTTCCAGAACATTTAGTCATTGATTTTCTTGGCTATTGCATCCTCGCAGGAGGTGCAAAACCGCTCCCATCAAAAGCAGCCACTATTGTGGATTTCCCATTCCCCCGCACTATAAAAAAAACTGCAGGAGTTTTTAGGTATGGTAAATTTCTATCACCGCTTCATTCCAAGGGTTGCTGAACCTGTGCTTTCCCTGCCTAAAGGCAATACTCCTAATCAAGTGCTTGACTGGTCTGTGGACATGATCAGGGCATTTAATGATACCAAACAAGTTCTTTCTAACATGAACCTACTGGCTCATCCACTCCCCATTGCCATTATTACTGATGCCTCAGACAGTGCTGTGGGTTCTGTGCACAAGCAACTGGTCGGGTATGTGCGGCAGCCACTCACCACTTTCATTTTGCAGTTCTGTCCCCTTGAATGGAAAGTACAACATGCTTGGCCGTGAGCTTCCCAGTCTCTATCTGGCTGTCTGCCATTTTCATTTTCTTCTAGACGGACGCCATTTCACAGAGTTTGTTGACCACAAACCCCTTGTACATGTGATGGCCAAAATATCAGACCCTTTGTCTGCATGGCAGCAATGCCACCAGGCCTACATATCAGAGTTCACAATAGATATAAACATATCAAGGGGAAAAATAAGGCCGTGGCCAATTGTCTCTCATGGGCTGCTGTTGAGGCCGTACACATAGGGGTTGACTATGCTGTCATGGTATCCGACCAAGCTACTGACCTAGAGGTTGAGACTTACCGAACAGCAGTCACGGGCCTGTGGTTGGCTGACATTAAGTTCGGGGAAGCTGAATTTTCTCCCCTGTGCGATGTCTAAACTGGTTGCCCTCATCCCATCACGCTCGCAAACTGCAAACAGACTGTTTTCGACTCTATATGGCCCCTCGCATCCGAGCCAGAAAGCCTCACAGAAGCTGGTTGCACTAAAGTTTTTTTGGCACGGCCTCAGAAAGGATATGTGTGATTGGACTGCAGCAGGCAAAAATTAACCACCACGTCCAGGCACCATTGTCTCATTTTGAGCTCCCTGAGCGAAGGTTTGACCATGTCACTGTGGATCTTGTTGGTCCTCTTCCACCCCCACCCCACCTCCCCCCGACTGCCCGAGGTTTCATGCACCTTCTTACCATGGTGGACCGTGCCACCAGGTGGCTAGAGGTCGTCCTTCTAGCTTCAATGACGACAGCAGACGTGGCTCAGGCATTCATCAGCACTTGGGTTGCTCAATTTGACACTTCAGCTGATACTTTCTCTGACTGCAGTCTCCAATTCATTTCAGACTCTGGGCAGCAGCAGCCCAGAACCTTGGCGTTAGGCTACATTACACCGCGGCATATGCCTGCAGTTTCACCTCTCCTTAAAGGCTGCTCTGAAAGCTTCTCTGACCACTGAGTATTGGCATGATCATCTCCCCTGTGTCCTCCTGGGGCTCAAATGCTCCAAAGGTAGACCTGCAGTCGACCATGGCTGTTAGTTTCTTGTCAGACGTTACGAGTGCCAGGTGATTTCATTCCTGTCGCCACAATCGCCGGATCGGCTCGGCCTCTGAAGAGCATTCCACCCTCCTCAGTAAATTCAATTCCTTTTCCCCTGCCTTCATAGCATAGAGCACTCCTGTGTTCCTGATGACCTACATTCCACCTCGTTTGTTCTTGTCCGCCATTGTGCACACCAACATCCCCTTAGGCCCCCTAATGATGGCTCAATCTGCATTTTGGAACGGGAAGGAAAGAGGGGTAAACCTGAATGTATTTCGGTAGATCACCTTAAACTGGCCCACCAAGATTTGGAGTATTCCTCTGTCATGCCCCTGACACCACACCATGACCAACAGCATGAGCATGTCAACTCACCTCTAGACGAGCCAGAGGCACCTATGGTTCTTCTACCCCTGAGCCAGGCAGCTCACCCAAGCTCCAGACTGGCTCGCAATGTCAGTTTTAGTGAATTCTGGGGGTGGGATGCCTGTGTAGGGTAACGTAATTGGGAGAAGTGTACATAATTCACAACCACCGACAATGAGCTGGGGTTTCACCTTAAGAGGATGGTCTGACTTGATGTTGTTACATAAGATTTTTTTTTTAGCATACTTCTGTGTTTAGATTTTGGAGTTCTATAAAAGGTGTTGCAGATTTCTTTTTAAACATAAACACCTCATTTAGTTTTATTTGTGAAACTTACAAGAACACTCTTGGCCACTTTGTGGCTGCATCCATTGCTCCCAAGAAATCTTTGCCTATGATTGGTCTGGCAAAATCTACATGCATCCACTGTCAGGGCAGTGCAGGCCACTCTCGGAGATGGAGAGAGATTATTTTTGGCAGCTTCTGGATGTGCTAGCATCCTGAACAATGCATGGCAAGTTACTCAATCTGCTGATCTATCCCAAGCCACCAGACGAATCTTCGAGCCAACACTTTCACTTTGACCATCACTAGATGACTGGCACGTAGCTCCTCCAGCAATTTGGATCTCAGCCTGGATGTTACAACTCTCAATCCTCACAGAAGACAACCACTGTCAAGGCCAAGTTCATCCTGGTGTGAGTAAAAACAGGGGAAATGGAATTTTTCCTGCACCTTCCAGCCATTTTGTGTTGCCACGTTGACTTGAGATAGTGTGGGGTCTTTTCTGGTTTCCCTTTGGATCATCTTTGCCATAGTAGGACGACTTGATTTACATTAGGGAGAGTATGTCAAGTGGGTCCAATTTTGTGGATTTTTCAGGTACTTTCTGAAAACAGGACAATCAATCAGCATTTCCTTCATTAGTTGTCCTCTTGAAGTTGATCTTCTAGCTGTGTCTACCAAGAAACAGAGCCCATCTCTACATTTGTGCTGCTGCTGTTAGTGGAGCACCCTTCTGTGGACTGAAAGTGAACACTAGTGGTTGATGATCAGTAATGAGGTAAACTCTCTTCCATACATGTACTGGTTGAAACATTTTATTACCCACACCAGACTCAAGGCCCTTCTGTCAATCTGTGCGTAATTTTTCTCTGTAACCGTAGGGGAACATGCTGCAAAGCCTACTGGGTGTTCACTTCCATCACTCATAATACGTGCCATGACTGCACCTATACCATAAGGTGAGGCATCACAGACAAGCTTCAATGGAAGATATGGATCATAATGTGTGAGTACAGTGAACAATGTCACCATTTCCTTTGCCTTTTGGAAAGTTACCTCTCACTGCTTTGTTCATTGCCAGTTCTTCCTGACCTGCAGCAATTAGTTCAGAAGGTGGAGCATATTAGCTGGGTTTGACAGGAACCTGTCGTAGTAATTAACAAATCGTAAAAAGGACCACAACTGTGATACACCCTTTGGCCTTGTGACATCCACCACTGCTCGAATATTTTCAGCACACTTGTGTAATCCTTGTGCATCAATAGTGAGACCACAGTTAAGTGATGCTTGGTTTAAAGAATTCACATTTCTTGTGTCATGCCCTGAGCCCAGAATATAATCTTTTTAGCACTGTGTTGAGATTTTGGAAATGTTCCTTGTCAATAACAATGATGTCATCCAGGTAACACTGGGTGGCTGGGCCTCCTTGTATCACCTGGTCCATAGCTTTCTGCCAGAATGCAGATGCAGATGCTACTCCAAAAATAAGCCCATTATAGCGATAAAGCTCTTTAAGTGTTCATGGTGAAAAACTTTTTGGACTCCTCTTCTATCTCCATCTGTAGATAGGCCTCAGCTAAGTCCACTTTGCTGAACTGTTGACCTTTATCCAGTGAGGAAATAGTCCTTTCTGTTCATGGCCTTTCATTATGATATACACTTCCATTAGATCCTCCTCCCTTTAGTGCAACACAGGAACAGGCCCTTTTGCCCACTGTGTCCGTTTTCAGTGTTAGCTACCCAGAACAACCATTCCTTTAAGGCTTCCACTGCAATATCAAGCACTCTGAGTTGCAGCAATTGCCTGCTCAGAGCCCCTTGGAACAGAGAGGAGGACATCTTGGAAATTCACTATCTAGATGGCCTATGGAGGCTGAGTCCCAAAGCAGAGATCCTAGAATATAGAACAGTGCAACACAGAAACAAGCCCTTCAGCCCACAGTGTCTGGGTCAGCTATGCCTTAGCAATTCAGGTGCTCATTCAATTGCTTCTTAAGTTTACATTAAAGGAGTTGTAGAGGATTCTTCAATCATGTTTCAAAGATGAAGGCCGTTACTTATTGTAGTGTAGGTATAGATGAGTGCCAGGAGCTGAGCTTATCATGTGTAATGACCCTAATATATTCCTGTACCAGGCAAAGTAGTTAATAATTTAATAAGAAAGAGTAGATTAGTGAAGAGAAAAGAGGTTCATGCTAGAGAGATCTTAAACTCACTGCATGAAAGGATGATAAAGGAATTGTGTTTAAAAAGTACCTGAATTATCTGATGAGCTATGATCTGCAAGGCTACAAGTCATGATTTAGAAGTTGGGATTCGACTAGTAACTCTGAGTAGGGGATTGTTTAGCTTGAGAATGATTCCCTGTGTAGAGTAAGTTCTATTATTAGTTCTCCCTTGGCACAGTGTGACTTACAATGACTAGCTGGGACATAAAGACAGAAACAGCCCTTTAGCCCACCACCTTCAAAGACTGAGGCACAGATTTATAGAAGTGGGAGCATGTTGAAACTTGCCAAACTCTAGTTAGATTGCACATAGTTTGTGGTTTTGGTCATTCCACTAAAGGAAAGATGTGATTGCACTGAAGAGGCTGCAAAAGAGATTCACTCCATAACTGTAACATTTTATTCTAGAAACATAGAAAACCTACAGCACAACACAGGCCCGTCGGCCTACAAAGCCGTTCTTTAGAAATTACCTAGGGTTACCCATGTCCTTTCCTTAGAAATTACCTAGGGTTACCCATAGCCTTCTATTTTTCTAAGCTCCATGTACCTATCCAGGAGTCTCTTAAAAGACCCTATTGTATCTGCCTTCACTACCATTGCCGGCAGCCCATTCCACGCACTCACCACTCCCTGCATTAAAAAAAACTTACCCCTGACTCTGTACCTACTTCCAAGTACCTTAAAACTGTGCCATCTTGTGCTAGCCATCTCAGCTCTGGGAAAAAGCCTCTGACTGTCCACACAATCAGTGCCTCTCATCATCTATCAGGTCACCTCTCATCCTCTGCGCTCCAAGGAAAAAAGGCCGAGTTCACTCAACCTATTCTCGTGATGCATGCTCCCCAATCCAGGCAACATCCTTGTAGATCTCCTCCGCAGCCTTTCTATGGTTTCCACGTCCTTCCTGTAGTGAGGTGACCAGAACGGAGCACAGTACTCCAAGTCGGGTCTGATCAGGGTCCTACCCTGTACTCTGTTATTTATTTTTAAACTTTGTACTACCTCAATGCACTGTTCTAATATATTGATTTGTAATATTTGTATGTAAGACAGGTTTTTCACTGTACCTCAGTAGATATGACAATAATAAACCAATTCCCAATTTAGCAACAGCACACACAAAATGCTGGAGGAACTCACCAAGTCAAGCAGCATCTATTCAGGAGAATAAACAATGCTGGTTTTATACTGAGACTCGTCATGAAGAGTTATCCTAGCATTCATCAGGTCCTGATAAAGGATCTTGGCCTGAAATATCGACTGTTTATTCCCCTCCATGGACTTACTGCCTGATTTGCTAAGTTCCTCCAGCATTCTGTGTGCATTGCTCAACATTTCCAGTACCCACAGAATATCCTGTGTTCACCAATTTACAAGTTGCCCAGCCTGGATTGGAAAACTTCAATTAAAGGGAGAGATAAAAGAGCAAGACAGCGACTATACTTCATCAGTTCGAAGCGATTTGGCATGTCAACAAATACACTCATAAACTTCTATAGATGTACCCTGGAGAGCATTCTGACAGGCTGCATCACTGTCTGGTATTTGGGAGGGGGGCTACTGCACGGGACCGAAAGAAGCTTCAGAGTTGGAAATCTAGTTCTAGTCAGCTCCATCTTGGGTACTAGCCTACAAAGTATCCAGGACATCTTCAAGGAACGGTGTCTCAGAAAAGCAAATCCATTATGAAGGACCTCCAGCACCCAGGGCATGCCCTTTTCTCACTGCTAACATCAGGTAGGAGGTACAGAAGCCTGAAGGCACACACTCAGCGATTCAGGAACAGCTTCTTCCCCTCTGCCATCCAATTCCTAAATGGACATTGAAAACCACCTCACTTTTTAAAAAATATACAGTATGTTTTTTTGCACATTTTTAATCTATTCAATATACATATACTGTAATTGATTTACTTATTTATTTCTTCTTATTATTTTATTTAGTTCTGTTTTTCTATATTATGTATTGCATTGAACTGCTGCTTCTAAGTTAAGAAATTTCATGTCACATGCCGGTGATAAAAACCTTGATTCTGATTGGACAAGCTGGGCTTGTTTTCCCTGCCGTAAAGGAAGCTGAGGAGTGACCAGTCAGGGTTACATAAAATTACAAGGAGAATCTTTTTTTTTCCATGGTAGGGTTATCAAAAACAAGAGGGCATACATTTAAGGTGTGAGGAAGGAGTTCTGAAGAGGATTTGAGGTAAAAGTTTTTTTTGAACCATAGAATGCAATTGATATCTGCAACCACTGCTAGAGGAGGTGGCAGTATCTGGTACAATCCTAAATTTAAGAGAAATGTAGACAAGCACTTGTATAGGTGTGGCATCGAAACAACAAACCTACAATGGGAAAATATGGTTGGTGTGGATGGGGAAAAAGGTTTGCATTCATCATCATCCTATCTAGTAGTGTTTTTGCTTTTGGGGAACTATGGATTTGGACCCTGATGTCTTTTGTTCATCCTTTGAACCCAATCAGTTTCTATTTATTAATTTATTGAGATGCATAATGGAGTAGGCTCTTCCAATGCTTCGAGCTCAGCAACTCCAGATTTAACCCTAATTTAATCACAGGACAACTTACAGTGACTAATTGGGCTTTAGGAGGAAACCAAAGTATCTGGAGGAAACCCACGTGGTCATAGGAAGAGCATAAAAACTTCTTGCAGACAGCCACAGGAATTAAACCCAGATCGTTGGTACTGTAAAGCATTTTGTTAACCACTACACTATTGTGTCATCCTCATGTCTTAATATGTACTACCTTTATTTGACTTCCCAAAACAAATCACCATGCTCTTTTAAGCATTTAGTTCCATCTGTTAATGTTCCACACAACTTTTCTGTTGTATTCAGTCCTAGTCAAGCATCCTCACTAACCACATGGCCAGAGTTATTTTCTCAGCAGTAAGGAAACAAAGGAGATTCAGTGCAGTTGTATAAAAGCAAAAGAGGATTGGAGAGGGTGAGTCAGAAGGAGCCATTTTTCTGTGCAAAGTTGTCAATGAGCAGTGGTAGTACATGTTCCTGGTGCTAGATGTCGATGAACATTCTTTCACCCATTGAGTAGTAATGAGACAGAATCCCTCAACACACTTCACAGATATGTTGATGATAGCGCTCAAGTTCATAGACTTGACTTAGGACCAAACAGGAAGATCACTAAGTAATAGTGATCCCTTCACAATCAGTGATAGGGGATGTCTTATCCTATGCATTTGGGACCACTTACAGTAAAGGTAACATGACACACTGTGATCAATGCCACTCTGTAAGTGGACTGTTTACTGTTGGCAACAGGGACCCACTAATAGAGATGAAAAGCCTTCCATTTCAGCTGCCAACTTCTCTTTTGCGAGTGACTGAAAGGAGCTGACAATACAAAGAGAGTCCACCCTTTCCCTTGTCGACACAAGGCTGCAGAGATAGGGTAATGTTTTTTTTATACTCCTTTTTAAAACATAGGAAGTATTTATGACAAAGGCAATTTTTAACATTTGAACTCCAGATATATTTGAAAAGATGCATAAAAGTATCATATTGACTCCTTGCCAATCTCAAAAAATAGTAAAGATATAACATTAGTTATTGGAAGAGGTATACCTCATAACAAGTTTACAGCCATAAATAAGCCATAAGTACTAAACTGTCATGGACCTCTCATCCAGAAACCTTCTGTCTTTGATATAATATGTGCATACACACAATATTTTTCTGCTCAGCATCAATAATACATCACTCCCTTCTGCAATGCTTATCAACTTTCACAGTCCTCCGAGAGACTTCATTAGTAGCACATAAATGCTTCCTTTGAGCTTTGCTGTGATTCTGTGGAATCACAATTAGGAGTGCGGTCCCATTTGTTTCTCTGGAAACGGTTTGCAGGCAGCACAATTTTTAAGAGAGGATGCAAGATATGCTATTTCACAATGCCCATCACAACCCTAGGGATGTAACCAATGGAGTGCATGCTGAATGCTGGAAACATGGCCACTAGTTTTAGTTTCCACTCATATATGGGGATGTGGATAGATGCTGGTATTCACCATCAGTCCAAATCTTCAGTGAACTGAGTGGTGTCAACTACTCTTGCAGGCAATGGCAACACAAGAAAATGATAGCAGATATAGGTCACTTGGCCCATCAAATCTGTCCTGCCATTCAATCGTCGCCATGGCTATCCCTCGAGGTCGAGGATGATGGTCTTCGTTCTGTTGATCTACTTATGGCCTCTCAAGTGGCTTATGAGTCCAATCTTGGCTTTGAAAGTTCTTCCACATTCAGGACAGGTAGTTCCAAATGGTAGATTGGGCTTCGGTTGTTGCTGCCTCTTTTTCCATTTTCTTCTAATTCTGCACATCTGTTGGCTTCGAAAGTTGCTGTTCCTTCTCGGATGATGGCTTGCCAGAGTTTCCTGTCCTTGGCATTGGTTTCCCAGTTGTTGATGTCAATGCTACATTTCTTCAATTTTGGCTTTTAAGACATCTTTGAATCTCTTCTGTTGTCCACTTCTTTTACGTTTGCCTTCTTTAAGCTGGGAGTAGAAGTTTTGTTTTGGCAGACGTTCGTCTTTCATCCGAACAACATGACCACTCCATCTTAGTTGGTTCTTGATGACATAGGCTTCAATGCTTGTTGCTTTTGTTTTGTTTAGCACACTGACATTGGTTCTTCTATCTTCCCAGCTGATATTTAAGATGTTTCGAAGACAGCATTGATGGAACTTTTCAAGTGTCTTCAAATGTCGTCGATATGTTGTCCATTCAATACGATCATTGTTAATCTACCTCTTCTCTACCAGCTCCGCATAACTCTCATGTCACCAATTTTTCAATACCATATCTACCTCCTCTTTAAATACTCCCAACGATCCAACCTATACAATCCTCTTTGGTACAGAATCCAGGCATTCGAGAAGACATTCCTGAGCACCTTATTGTTAAATGACTGCCTCTCATCTTGCAGCCGTGCACACGGTCTTGAGCTCTGTATCAGGGAAATCAAGAACTTGAGGGCAGAGATTTACTCAGGACCTCAAGGTCAAACTTTTCTCCCAGAGGGTGGTCCTTATGTGGAATGATCTGCTGGTGGACAAGACAGGAACTTTAATAACATTTAAAAGACATTTGGACAGGTACATAAATAGGAAAGGCCTAGAGCAGGGTTTCCCAACCCTTTTTTTTATGCCATGGACCAATATCATTAAACAAAGGAACTGTAGACCACAGGTTGGGAACCTCTGGTTTGGAAGGATATGGGCCAAATATGAGTAAATGAGACTAGCTTAGATAGACACCTTGGTCAGCATGAACCAGTTAGACTGAAGGACCCACAGCATACCATGCTGTATGACTCCATGACTCTAACCATGCCCCTTCTCCTACCAGTAGAAACATCTAAGCAGATATTTTATCATGCCTCATGATTGAGTCATAGGACATATAACAGTACAGTACTGGAACAGAACTTTGGCCCATTAAGTTGTGCCAAAACTAATTAAGTTAGTAATAAAATGCACAAGTAAACTGATCCCCTCTACCTACACAATGTCCGTATTCTTCCAATTGCACATCATAAGCCTATCAAAGAGCATTTCTCATTCTTGCCTCCACTGTCGCATCTGGCAGCACATTCTAGGCAGCCACCACTCTCTGTCTAAAAAAAAAACTTACCTCACACATCTCCTTTGAATTTCCCTTTCTTTTACCTTAAAGGCATGCCCTCTGGTATTAGACATTTCAGTTGTGGGGAGAAAAAGCTACTGGCTATCCACTCTATGCCCCTCATAATGCTATAAACATCTATCAGATCTCCCCTCAGCCTCTGCCACTCTAAAGAAGACAACTCAAGTTTGTCCGTAAGACTGTAAGATATAGGAGCAGAATTAAAACATTCAACCGATTGAGTTCACTCCACCATTCCATCAAGGCTGACTTACTGTCCCGCTCAATCCCATTCTGCTGCTGTCTCCCTGTTGCCCTTACTAATCAACAACCTATCAGCCTCCACTTTAAACACACCAATAACTTGGCCTCCACAGCTACCTGTGGCAATGAATCCCACAGATCCACTATTCTCTGGCTGAAGAAATTCCTCCTTATCGCTATTCTAAGGGACATATTTCTATTCTGAGGATGCTTCCTCTGGTCCTAAACTGCACCACTATAGGAAACGTCCTCTCCATGCCCACTCTATCCAGGCCTTTCAATACTCAATAGTTTTCAATGAGATCCACCAATCTGTCCTTACAGCCCCCTAATCCAAGCAGCATTCCAATAAATCTCTTAAGCACTCTATCCAAATCTTCCTCATCCTTCCTGTAATGGGGCAACCAAAAATGTATGGGACACTAATGGAACAAGTTGTGTTACAGCTTTACAAAGCTCCAATTAGGCTGCATCATAACTTCACAAATCTCGAACTTAGTCCCTCGCTAAAAAGGCAAGCATACCATATGCCTTTTTGACAACCCTATCAAACTGTGTAGCCACTTTCAGAAAGCTATGGATCCCAAAATCCCTCTGCACATCAGCACTATTAAGGGTCATGCCTTTTACAATGTATTATCCCTTTACATTTGGAACACCGTTAGTCACAGATGTCCAACCAGAAAAAGTCCCATTGACCACAAACTTCTTTCTATGGTCAAGCCAGTTCGGAATGCAAACGGTCAATTCCCATGCATATTCATCTTTCAAATGTGCCCCCCCCATGAGGTACCATGCCAAATGTCTTACTAAAATCTCCGTACGTGGACTGCATTTATATCTCTACATTCATCAATCACCTTCATCACTTCCTCAAAAGCTCAATCAAGTTAGTAAGACATGACTTGCCCCACACAAAGCCATGCATGATGTCCCTAATTAGATCATGGTTTTCCAAATGTTTATAAATCCAGTCCCTAGGAATCTTCTCCAGTAATAGCTCTACCACTGACGTGAAACTCACTGATCTATAGATTCCAGGATTATCCCTAATAATGGAACAACATTAGCTACTTGCCAGGCAAGGTTCCAGAGGACTGGACAAAATTCATCTCTTGTCTTTCTCAATAGCCTAGTGTATATCCCCTCAGAATCTGGGGAGCTATCCACCTTAATCAAAGGTTAAAGGTTCATTTTATTGTCAAAGTACGCATATATAATACAATTTTGATATTTGTCTATTCCAGATAGCCATTAAATGCAGAAAGACCATGGGTGTTGATGAAAGAAAAGGCATCAACTTCTCCCCAACAGGCACGAAAAAGAACAGAAACAAAACTCAGACCCCTCCAAACCCCCCTTGCCCATAGCAGAAAAACAGCCACAATAACAATCAATAACAATAACAATCTATCCAAGTCCTCCACATCCTTCCTGCAATGGGGCAACCAAAAATGAACGGGACCCTAACATATCAATCCCCGACCCTTCACTCGCAGAAAAGGACAGTGACAGTATCACCAAACCCCCAACCCCACTACACATAAAAAAATTAATAGATCACCCACTCACCAATCATCCACAAGAAAACACCGAAAAACTGAAGAAAACCAATGTAAAGTACAAACCAATAACCATATAAATCTCAGAATACAGGAAACGTCTTTTTGCTACATATATGAAGAGCAGTCGCACGATCGCAGACCTTCCATAAAGAGTGACTGCCAACCTGGGTCCGAAGGATGCCGACCTGGGTCCAAACACTCCGATCCGGCTGCTGAGCATCTTAAAACTTAAGGAGTTGCCTGGCCAGGCTCATTACCTAACTCCATGTCTAGTAGGGACTATCTCCTTGTTGGATTATTTTAAGAAACCCTCCTGGCTGCAGCTAACAAATTCTGATCCAGCTAAGCTTCTTGCACTATGGAGGTCCCAGTCAATCTTAGAGAAGTTGATGTCACCCACTACAAAAGTCCTGTTACTTTACAACCTTTTCTGTATCTGCCTATGTTTCTGTTCCTTGATGTCCTGGTGACTACTGGGAGGCTGTCCAACCTTGTTTATTTTTGAGTTCTACTCATACAGACTCAATGGATGGACCCTGCTTAATGTTCCTTCTGAGTGCAGCTGTGGTACTGTCACCAATTATATTTCAATTCCCTTTTGCTCTCTTTTACCTCCTCCTCTATCTTTACTGAAATATCAAATCCATGGAACATTAAGCATCATTACTATTCCTCATGATCTTATACAATTCAGTCAGATCACCCCTTATTCTTCTAAACTTCAAGGAATATACATCTCCACAAACATGAGGAAATCTGCAGATGCTGGAATTTCAAGCAACACACATAAAAGTTGCTGGTGAATGCAGCAGGCCAGGCAGCATCTCGAGGAAGAGATTTACTCTCTTACTAGCTCTTCTTTCATTTAGTCCTGACAAAGGGTCTCGGCCCGAAACATCGACTGTACCTCTTCCTCGAGATGCTGCCTGGCCTGCTGTGTTCACCAGCAACTTTTATGTATGTTGTTAGGAATATACATCTAAAGCTTTCATGATGGGACAGCACAGGAATTAGCCTTGTGATTTGCCTTTCTAAATATTGTGACCAGCAAATGCACAATACTCCAGTTTGGCCCCACCAACACCCAGTAAAGCTGTAACAATGCTTCCTATTAATGGGATCACATCACTAGTGAACACAAGTGAGATTCAGATCCGAACCATGTTCTGTTCCCTGAGATCCATCATGATTCCACTATCCCTTTGACCTGAAATCACCTTTGAGTCACAAATAGAAGCAGGATCCCTTTATTCACCCCTGCTAACCCTGTAGTGTTGGACATCCCTCTTGTCAAACTTCTTTAGATGTGTAGTGGAGAGTATATTGTCTGGCTGCATCACAGCCTGGTATGGAAGCACCAATGCCCTTGAATGGAAAATCCTACACAAAGTAGTGGATATGGCCCAGTCCATCACAGGTAAAATCCTCCCAACCATTGAGCACATTAACATGAAACACAGCCACAGGAAAGCAGCATCCAACCTCAGGGTGTCCCACCACCCAGGGCATGCTCTCTTCTCACTGTTGCCATTAGGAAGGAGGTACAGGAACCTCAGGACTCACACTGCCTGGTCCAGGGATAGTTACTACCTCTCAACCATCAGACACTTGAAACCAAAGAGGATAACTTCACTCAACTTCACTTGCCTCATCATTGAAATGTTCACACAACCAAGGACTCTTTATCTCATGTTCTCAACATTTATTCTTTATTTAATTATTATTATTATTATTTATTTTTCAGTTTGTTGTCTTCTGTAATCTGGTTGAATCCCCTAGTTGGGCGGTCTTTCATCGATTCTATTATGATTATTATTCTATAGATTTATTGAGTATGCCCACAAGAAATGAATCTTGAGGTTGTGTATGGTGATATATATGTACTTTGATAATAAAGTTTACTTTGAAGTAACCATAGAAGAGGCAAGCAACAACATTTTTGTCACTTTTAAAGAACATCTAGAAATACGAATAATTTTTCAGCTTGAATTTTTCAAGTAGGTGTCTGAGCAGAGGAGTACAAGACCTAATCTACCTTTGATATTTATCCTTTTGGAATTTTGGTTGGTAGTTATCATGTTGCTTCTTTGAACTCATTATTTGTTGATCTATTGAACAACGTGGAATGACATAGACCGCAAGACGCTCCGCTGTCTGTAAGGAGTTTGTCCGTTCTCCTCATGACCACATGGGTTTCCTCTGAGTGCTCTGGTTTCTTCTCACAGTCCAAAAGATGTACTAGATGGTAGTTTAGTCGGTCATTGTAAGTTAGGCTAGGGTTAAATTGAGGATTGCTGGGTGGTGCGACTTGAAGGGCCAGAAGGGCCTATTCTGTGCTGTACCTAAATAAATTAATAAAGAACACAAGAAGCGGGAGCTGACTATTTAATCTATTGAGGCATTCACAAAATTATGCCTGATATACCTCAGCACAATTTTCATGCTTTAACGACATATTGATTGAATATGCAGAAATTCACCAGTTCCTGTTTTGAATGAACTCAGTAACAAAGAATCCACAGATCTCTGGAGCAGAGAATTCCACGGGCAAAAAAACCAAGGTCGCGTTTGCCATTATTTGCACATGTACGCACAGGTGCAGTGAGAAACTTTCTCACAGCAGTATCACAGGCACATAGCATCAGATATGCAACGTTCATAAGAAAAACATAAATTAAACATTAACTTTGCACCATTTTTAGAAAAAAGCACAATTAAGACAAAAAATGTCCTTTGTAATGCCACGAGATAAAAGTGGACATAGCCATGGAAACATCTTCCCCATATCTACCTTGTCAAGCTGTTACAATAGAAAGCATTCACCCTATTGTATTTGGGCTGACTCATCAAAAGTCCTTTCCCTTCCTTTCTCCCTACCAATGCTTAATTTTGATGAAATGCCTGCACTCTCTTAACCCCATTATGCTCTATTTTCCTTTGTCATAAGATCACAGAAAACTACAGCATATAGTGTGAAATTCATTCCATCATGTTTAT
The DNA here is from genome assembly GCF_030028105.1 of Mobula birostris. Taxonomy (NCBI): domain Eukaryota; kingdom Metazoa; phylum Chordata; class Chondrichthyes; order Myliobatiformes; family Myliobatidae; genus Mobula; species Mobula birostris. The sequence goes on from NC_092371.1 coordinate 123,252,580, forward strand.
GTGAAAGAAGAGTTATCCAATCATTCTTCCCTGCCACAGTTGGTTTGTGTCCCTGTGAATCACTGCACTGGGAATGTGGGGGGAATAGGATAAAGGGAAAAATTTAGTGGGAGAATGGAATTGCTGAAAATGATTCAGAGTCTTCCACAACCAGAAGCCCCAGATGAACCAAGAGATCCATATTGTTCAGGTCTGGAACCAAGTAAACTACAAGAGGCGCAGGTATGGCCTTCGGAAAGCCATCTCACATGCAGAGTGGCAACTCCAGACTAACTCTAAGCACGGAAGGGTGCTTAACAAGTTGTGGCAGGGCTTGAATGCTATCACCTCCTGCGAAGAGAAACCAAGTGACATACGTGACAAAAAGACTTAGCTCCCACGTGAGCTCAATGCCTTTTATACTCTTTTTGAATGACAAAACATGGAGGCATCTTCTTGAACTACCATAGCTCCTGATAATCCTGGGATCTCAGTAAGTCTGATGTGAGGGCATCCTTTAAGATGGTGAAAGCACGGAAAGCATCAGGCCCAGATGGTGTACATGGCTGAGTACTGAAGACTTGTGCTAATCATCTTTAACCTTTCACCTTGACAGTCTGAGGTACCCCACCTGCTTCAAGCCGGCTTCAATCATACAGATGCCCAAGAAAAATGTAGTAACCAGCCTCAACTAACTATAGTCCAGTTGAATTTACGTCCACTGTGATGAAATGCTTTGAGAGGTTGTTCATGAACCACAAGGCTGTGCGCTTAGCCCCTTGCCCTACTCACTTTATACTTCTGACTGTGATTCAAAGTACAGCTTCAACGCCATATTTACAAAATTCCCAAAAACTCCAGTGCTCCCCTCTCCTCAGACACTACTAACTCTCTTCCCCTCTCTGCTCCCACCGCTTCACAATCTGCTCTGACCTTCCCTTCTCTGAGGCAGAATGGTCTGCCCTCAGTAAGGGCCTCACCTTTGTTCCCCTGCGCCCACACCTCAGTGAGTTCTGTGCCTGCCGTGATGCCGAGCTCTTCTTCTACCGCCTGTCTCCATGCCTACTTCTTTGGCAAGGACTCTCCAGCCCGCACTGATGACTCCTTCTCCCATCTTCAGCCCTCCTTGTCTTCCTGGACATCCCGCTCTGGTCTTCAGCCTGCTCTGGATCTTTTCATTGCTAAATGCCAATGAGACATCAACCTCCTCAACTTTACTACTCCTTTCTCCAATTCTAACCTCACTCCACCCAAACGCTCAGCTCTCCACTCTCTCTGCACAAGTCCTAACCTCACCATCAAACCTGTAGGTAAGGGGGGTGCTGTAGTAGTCTGGCAGACTAACCTCTATCTCGCTGAGGCCAGACGACAACTCTCAGACACCTCCTCTTACTTACCCCTAAAAAAGGATCCCACTACGGAGCACAAGGCCATTGTCACCCACAGCATCACTGGCCTTATTAACTCTTAGATTCTCCCAGCCACTGCCACCAATCTCATAGTTCCCTTAACCTGCACCTCCCATTTCTACCTCCTACCCAAGATCCACAAACCTGCCTGTCTAGGTAGACCCATTGTTTCCGCTTGTTCCTACCCCACTCAACTTATATCTGCGTACCTTGACTCTGTTTTATCTCCCCTGATTCAGTCCCTTCCTACTTACTTCTGTGACACTTCACATGCTCTTGATTTGTTCAATGACTTCAACTTCCCTGGCCCTGATCGTCTTATTTTCACTATAGAGGTCCAGTACCTCTACACCTCCATCCCCCATCAGTAAGGCCTCAAAGCTCTCCGCTTCTCTCTGGACACCAGACCCAACCAATCCTCCTTCACCTCCACTCTCCTCCATCTGGTGGAACTGGTCCTCACTCTCAATAATATCTCCAAAGATGTAGCCATGGCACTCGCATGGGTCCCAGCTATGCCTGCCTTTTATTTGGCTACGTGGGACAGTTTATGTTCTAAGCCTGTGCTGATATCACTCCCTAACTTTTATTACACTACATTGACAACTGCATTGGTACTGCTTCCTGCACCCAAGCAGAGCTCGTTGATTTCATCAACTTTGCCTCCAACTTCCAACCTGCCCTCAAATTTACCTGATCCATTTCTGACACCTCCCTCCCCTTTCTTGATCTCTCTGTTTCAATCTCCAGAGACAGTTTATCTACCGATATCTTATATAAACCCACTGATTCTCACAGCTTACTGGACAATACCTTTTCCCACCCTGTCACTTGTAAAAATGCCATCCCCTTATCTCATTTCCTCTGTCTTCGTTGCATCTGCTCTCAGGATGAGGCTTTTCATTCCAGAACTAATGAGCTGTCCTCCTTCTTTAAAGAAAGGGGCTTTCCTTTCTCCACCATCAACGCTGCCCCCACCCACATCTCTTCCATTTCATGCACATCTGCCCTCAACCCAGCCACATGCTACCCCTCCAGTGATAGGGTTCCTCTTGTCCTCATTTACCTCCCCACCACCCTTGCATCCAGCACATAATTCTCTGTAACTTCCGTCATCTCCAACGGGATCTCACTTCCAAACACTTTTTCCCCTCCCCCCTACTTTCCACAGGGATCACTCCTGCTGTGACTTCCTAGTCCATTTGTCCCCACTGATCTCCGTCCTGGTACTCAACCTTGCAAGCGAACAAGTGCCACGCCTGCCCCTATACCTCCTCCCTCACTACCATTCAGGGTCCTAAACAGTCCTTCCAAGTGAGGCAACATTTCATCTGTGAGTCAGTTGTGGTCATCTACTGTATCTAGTGCTCCCAGTGTGGCTACCTGTATATCAGTGAAACTTGATGTAGATTGGGAGACCGCTTTGCCGAGCATCTACATCTACCAGAAAAAGTGGGACCTCCCATTAGTCATCCATTTCAATTCTGCTTCCCATTCCCATTCTGAAATGTCAGTTCATGCCTCCTCTACCACCATGATGAGTCCACACTCAGGATGAAGGAGCAAAACCTTATATTCCGTCTGAGTAGCCTCCAACTCGATGGAATAAACATTGATTTCTCAAACTGCCGGTAATTTCCTCCCCCTACCTCTCCTTCACCATTCTCCATTCCCATTTCCCTTTCTCACCTTATCTCCTTACCTGCCCATCACCTCCCTCTGGAGTTCCACCTCCTTCCCTTTATCCCATCGTCTCCTGTCCTCTCCTATCACATTCCCCCTTCTCTAGCCTTTTACCTCCTTCACCAATCGACTTCCAGGCTCTTAACTTCACCGCTCCCCCTCTCCTGGTTCCACTAATCACCTACTACCTTGTACTTCTTCCTCTTCTCCCACCTTCTGATTCTGACTTCTCATCTCTTTCTTTCCAGTCCTGATAAAGAGTCTCAGTGTGAAACATTGACAATTTACTACTTTCCATAGGTGCTACCTGGCCTGCTGAGTTCCTCCAGCATTTTGTGTGCATTAGTTTGATTTCCAGCATCTCCAGATTTTCTCTTGTTTGTAATGCCATATTTAAGTTTGTTGACAACACCAGAGTTGTTGGCTGAATCAAAGGTGGAAACGGATCAGCATGTGGGAGGAAGGTTGGGAATCTTGCTGAATGGTGCCACAACAACAACCTGTTACCCAATGTCATCAAAACGAATGAGCTATTATTGATTACAGGAGGAGGAAACTGGATGTCCATGAGCCAGTCCTCATTGGGAATCAGAGTCGGAGTGGGTCAGCAATTTTAAATTCTCTGGTGTTATTGTTTTAATGGATCCGTTCTGGGTGAAGCACGAGCCATTACAAAGAAAGGACAGCAGCACCTCCACTTTCTCAGAAGTTTGTGAAGATTCGACATATCATCTAAAACTTTGATAAACTTCTATAGAAGTGCAGTGGAGAGCATACTGACTGCTTGAATTGCCCTTGAATGGAAAAGTCTACAAGAAGTAGGGGATGTAGCCCACTCCCTTCCTGGTAAAGCTCTCCCCACCATTGAGCACATCTAAAAGGAGTGCCGCCACAGGAAATCAGCATCCATCATGAAGGACCCCCAGCATTTAGGCTATCTGGAAGGAGTTACAGGAGTGGCAAGTACCTACACTGCCAGGTTCAGGAACAGTTATTTATCTGTTTATTGAGATCTATCGTGGGGTGGGCCATCCCAGCCCTTCGAGTCGCATCATTCAGCAACTGCTGATTTAATGCTAGCCTAATTACTGCACATTTTACACTGACCAATTAATCTACCAACAGCTACGTCTTTAGACTGTAGGAGGAAACCCAAGCCGTAATGGGGAGAATGTAAAACTCCAGAGGTGGGGATTGAACCCTGGTCACTGGTGTTGTAAAACGTTGTGCTAACTACTATGCTACCATGCCGCCTTACATTCTGTGTAAGGAAGAATATTTAGCCTGAGTATCTCTTTTCCATCATCACATAATGAGTTATTGCCCCTCAACCTTGATCCAGAGTGGATAACTTCACTCAGCTTCACTCCACCCCATGACTCTACTGATTCCACAACCTATGGATTCACTTCCAAGGACTCCTTAACTCATGTTATTTATATTTATTGTTTTCTTTTCTTTTTTGTATTTGCATACTTTGTTGTTTTTTGTCAGCCTTCATTGTGTGGATTTATTTATTGATTCTATGGTAATTCTTTGACTTTATTTTGAATGCCTGCAAGAAAATTAATCTTGGAGTAGTATATGGTGACATATATGTACTTTGTTAATACATTTATTTTGAACTCCTGCCTGAGGAGCAACTTGGATCGGCTCTAATTTGCCTACTCATGCAACAGGTCAACAGCAGATGTTATTTGGTGGACCTTTCTTCCACCCTGGAACATCTGGACAGTGAAGACTCGTACATCAGGATGCTCTCTGTTGACTGCAGCTCAACACTGTCATCCCCTCGAAACAAATCAACAAGCTCCAAAGCATAGACCTCAATACCTCATTGTGCAACTGGTTCTTTGATTTCCTCACATGCCGGTCCCATTCAGTATCTCTTGGCAACAATATCTCCTCCACAATCACCATCAGCACAGTGCACCTCAGAGCTGCATACTTAGCCCTCTGCTTTGTATTTATAACTGTGAGGCTAAGCACAACTCCAGCACCATAGTTAAGACTGCTGTTGACACCACTTTTGCTGGCTGAATCAAAGGTGTTGACAAATCAGCAAATAGGAGGAAGATTGAAAATATAGTTGAATGGTGCCACAACAACGCCTCACTCAATGTCAGCAAGACCAAAGAGCTGATTGTTGACTACAGTAGGAAGAAATCTGGGATCCATGAGTTAGTCCTCATTAGGAGATTAGAGGTGGAGAAAGTCAGTAATTTTAAATTCTGGGTCCAGCAGAGACTGATAGGTCTCTGATTGATCGATAAGAGATTACAGGGAAAAGATGGGAGACTGTAGTTGAGAAAAAAAAAATCAGCTGTAATTGAACGGCAGAACCCTTACAATTGGCCAAATGGCATAATTCTGCTCCTATACCTTATGGTCTTATGGGGATATTTGCGCACACACATACATATTTTAATAGATGCACATGTGAGCTCTTATTGTTATGGACGTGCATAAAAGAAATTGACTTAAACAAGCGAAGAAAGTCTATAATTTCAGAAAATTATTCAGTGCCTTTCAAAGTAATAGTGCACTAATTCTTTAGTGTCTGCTTTTTGGCTGAAAGAAGCTTTTAACAAAAGAGCACAATTATCAGATTGGTGTGGAAATTGAAAAGCAAAAAAAAATAAGGCCAATCCTCAAACAGGGAACGAGGCTCTTTGAGCCTGTTCCGGAGATCTGAAAGAGGTGCAGTGCGAGTCTCACTTCTTGCTCTTTCCCCAGTGATGTATATTCTTATTTCTTAAATCTGGAGTTAATTTGGGCAGTGGCATGCCTACTTGCTACATAAAACAACTCCACAAAAACTCTCCCCATTTCTGCTTTGTTTCTCTGGTCATTCAGCAAAGAGCCAAACTCTTTAGCCCCTGACCAGCAACCACACATTTATATTAATGCTATGTTAATCCTATTATACTCTTCAGTTCCTCCCTTGTGATTCCTCTCTACAAAGCTGGCACAATTGATGGTGGTCATTCAACTCACCTGCCCGCACTTTGGAGTGTGGGAGGAAACTGGAGCACCCAGAGGAAACAGATGGTCTGCTAAACTACGCAAGCCAGCACACTTAGAACAATGGCGCGCGATTGGTGTTCATCACCCAATTTACTGATCTTGCCACAATGCACCCGAAAATGCTTTCTTTGTGGAACCTAGCAGAATGTTTTTTTAAAAGCATTGAAAGTATTGATGCCCATATCATATAAAACACAATTTAAATTCTTTCTTGGAAATATGATAATATCATTACCTGTTTCTGAATTAACCCCCACACTCAAATATCTCAAAGCCACCATCTCATCATTACTACTAGTTAAACTCTCACCTATACCATTAGTAACATTAAAACATCAAACACAGAGGACAAACCAGCATAGCACATGCCCTTCGGCCTGAGATGAGTGCCAACCTTTTGAACTACTCTAAGATCAAGCTATCCCTTCGCTCCCACACAGCCTTCCATTTTTCTTTCATTCATGTGCCAATCTAATAGTCTCTTAAATATCCCTAATGTACTTGCCTCTACCACCACGCACAGTAGGAGATTCTAAGCACCCACCACTCCATGTTAAAAACCTACCTCTGACATCCTGGGTGTCAAATTCTGTGAAAATCTATCCTGGGCCCAACATAGCGATACAATTATGAAAAGGCATGGCAGCAGCTATATTTTATTAGGAATTATGTCACCAAATACTCATAAGTTTCTATGGATGTGCCATAGAGAGCATACTGACTGGTTACATCACTGTCTGCTATGAAGGGGCCACTGCACAGGTTCAGAAAAAGCCGCAGAAAGTTGCAAACTCAGCCAGCTCCATCACAGCCACTAGTTTCCACAGCACTGAGGACATCTTCAAAAAGCGATGTCTCAAAAAGGTGGCACCTATCATGAAGAATCTCCATCACCCATGATACGCCCTCTTCTGGATTGCTACCATCGAGGAGACTGAAGACAAACATTCAGCATTTTAGGATCAACTCCTTCCCCTTTGCTATTGGACTTCTGAATGGACACTGAGCCCATGTACACTACCTCATTAATTTTTCTCCTCTTCTTTTGCACTACTTACTTAATTTAATTATATATATATTATTGTAATTTATTGTGTTTTTTTTTGCGTAGTACTGTAACTAAACAAATTTCACAACATATGCTGCTGATAATAAATCTGTTTCTGATTGCTTCCCAAACCCCCTCATATTAGCTATTTTTACCTCCTATCATCTTGTACATCTCTATCAGGTCACCTTTCATTCTTCGTTGCTCCAAAGTGAAAAGCTCGAGCTCACTCAACCTTTCCTCGTAAGACATGCTCTCTAATTCAGGCAGCATCCTGGTAAATTTCCTGTGCACCCTCTCTAAATCTTCCACATCCTTCCTATAATGAGGTGACCAGAACTGTAAACCAGGACAGAGCGCCAGAGGAAGCAGGATCTCCCTATGGCCACACATTTTAATTCCACGTCTCATTCTCATTCTGATATGTCTATCCACGGCCTCCTCTACTGTAAAGATGAAGCCACACTCAGGTTGGAGGAACAACACTTTATATTCCGTCTGGGTAGCCTCCAACCTGATGGCATGAGCATTGACTTCTCAAACTTCCGCTAATACCCCACCTCCCCCTCATAACCCATCTGTTATTTATTTATATACACACACTCTTTTTCTCTCTCTCCTTTTTCTCCCTCTGTCCCTCTCACTATACCCCTTGCCCATCCTCTGTGCTTTTCACTCCGTTCCCCCATTTCTTTCTCCCTAGGCCTCCTGTCCCATGATCCTCTCATATCCCTTTTGCCAATCAACTGTCCAGCTCTTGGCTCCATCCCTGCCCCTCCTGTCTTCTCCTATCATTTCGGATCTCCCCCTCCCCTGCCCACGTTCAAATCTCTTACTAGCTCTTCTTTCAGTTAGTTCTGACGAAGGGTCTCAGCCCGAAACGTCGACTCTACCTCTTCCCAGAGATGCTGCCTGGCCTGCTGCGTTCACCAGCAACTTTGATGTGTGTTGCTTGAAATTCCAGCATCTGCAGATTTCCTTGTGTTTCCGCATTTCTGTTGTGCATTTCCCTGAGTACATTTATTCTCAATTTACACTCCCACGTTCCTGCCTAATAGTTTCATAATTTTCCCTCCTCCAATTAAATACTTTCCTATCTACTTTTATCCCTCTCTAGGTTAAGGCAAAGGTTGGGGAGTTGTGGTCACTGTCTCTGAAATGTACACCCACTGAGAGATCTGACCAGGTACATTGCCCAGTACCAGACCCACTATGACCTGTCCTCTAGTTGGCCTGTCTACATCATTTGTCAGATTCAGATTCAGTTTCATTTTATGTATCACCTGGGCTAGAAATCACAATATAAACACCTTCTAAGACATACCTAACAAACAGAGCTCATCTAAACCTTTTGCACTGAGACGGTGCTGGTCAATGTTAGGGAAATTGAAGTCACCCATAATGACAACCCTATTGTTTTTGCATCTTTCCAAAATCTGCCTCCCAATCTGTTCCACAATGTTTCTATTGCTATTGGAGTGCCTATGCAATCATCCCAATAATATGATTTCTCCCTCCGTTTCTGACTTCTACCTACACTGACTCAGTAGACAATCCCTCCACGACATCCTCCCTTTCTGCAGCTATGATACTATCCTCGATTAGCTATGTTTCACCCCCCCTCCCGCTCCAGTATCTTATCACTTTCTCTGTCCCTTTTGAAAAATCTAAACTCCTGAACATCCAGCAGCCGTTCCTGCCCTTGTGGCAACCAAATCTCTGTAATGATCATTACGTCATAGTTCCAAGTACTAACTCATGCTCTAAGTTCATAGCCCTTGTTCTGGATAGCTTACACATTCAAGTAGACAGGCTTCAACCTATCTAACTGACTGTATTTTTACCTGCCTATCCTTCCTCACAGTCTCTCAACATGTTGCTGTTGACCTAATCTGAGATATCCCTAACCATGGTAGCTGGGAGGCAACATACAGCCTGGAGGTCTCCTTCACATCCACAAGATCTCCTGAATGTTCCCCTAACTATTGAATCCCCTCTTACCACTGCTCTCCACTTCACCTCCTTGCCCTCCTGAGCCACAGTGACCTTGTCTCAGTTTCCTGGGAAGGCCATTCTCCCCCAACTATATCCAAAGTATTCTTGAGGGGACTGGCCACAGGGATACACTGGACCATCTGCCTTTTCCCTTTTTTTCTCCTGACAGTCCAACCACCTGCCTCCTGAAACGTAGGTATGACTACCACCCTGTAGCCCTGATCTATCACTTCCTCATTCTCTTGGAGTGATTCAATGGGCACCCAGCTCACGTTTCATTTCCCTAACATGGTCTGTAAGGAGCCAAACCCAAATTTACTTCTCACAAATGGAGCAATCAGGGAGCCCAGAGATCTCAAACGAGAGAAAATCAGCAGATGCTGGAAATCCGAGCAACACACACAGAATGCTGGAGGAACTCAGCAGGCCAGATAGCATCTAGGAAAAGAGTACAGTCGACGTTTTGGGCCAAAATCCTTCGTCTTTTCTTAGATGCTGCCTGGCCTGCTGAGTTCCTCCAGCGTTTTGTGTGTGTAGCCCAGAGATTTCTCACAGCTCCGAAATCTTGCATGAGGAGCATACCACTGACCTCGTGACTCTAGATGAGCACAAATAGACAAAGAAAGGGAAACCTGACAGAAACTTCAACCTAGCCCCTGCCCTTCGTCACTGAAGCCTCTTGAGCCACAGCCTCTGTTCACCACTCTAACCCTGTCCCCTCCAACAATCAGTGCTCTCACAATGATTGCTCTGCTTAAACCTAACTTCTTTTTATTGGCCCTTGCCAAGAGCCTATAAATCCGAATGATCTCAATCACCACAGAAAATGCAGTATAATCAATATCTTTATCACCAAAACCATAAATCTGATCAAAGCTATTAAGACCATCACAATGACACATTATTTCAAAAACATTAAAACTGTCCAGATCATCCATCTGAATGCTGCCTCAACCTCTTCTTCTGGCAGCTCGTTCCATAAGCCTTGAGCTCCATGAGTCTGAAAAGGACATAGAGGAATGTGGGGAAATCACAAAAGGAGTGGGGCTGATTGGGGAATACCTTCAAAGAGTCAGAATGACATGACTGGCTGAATGGCCGACTTCTCTGTCAGGTGATTCTACATCTATGGTTCTTTGAGTCAATTTTTTTTTTTTGTTCACGTTATTAAGTGATTGGCATTTATTGTTCAATCTCATTTGTCCTTGAACTGAGCCAATTAAGAGTAATATCTAGTCAGATGAGGCAAAGATGGCAGATCTCCTTGCCTTAGGGATAATAGGAGGGCAGAGGAGTTTAATATTGTGTCAGTAAAGATTTGGGAATGATCCCATCTGAGGAATTACTTTATAGCTTTTTCCTGCTCTTTATAGTGTACATTCTGGGTTGAAATGAAAATATTAGAGTGTTAATACCCAAAAGAAAACACAGGGAAGGTGGCCGATCGCACACAGATATTGCTTGGTTCCTTAAAAGCAGGGGCACAAGTCTATTTGTAATATCAGAGGCTGCTTTACATCTCACAACTCTGTTCACATCGTGAGGCAATAACAAGATAAATTAGGAAAGCTACAGCATATTCATTGTACTGAGCTATTAGTAAGAAACTTTTCATTACTTGCACACAGGAATCAGCCATGGAGCCTGCTAATTAAGTGATTATTAAACATCCAGGTCTATTATCAAAGACTGCAGCTTTGCAAGAAGAACTAGTCACAATGGAGAGAAAATAATTCTTGAATGCCTTATTCCATTGTTCCAGAATTTTCTGCAAGGATAATGTAAAATGATAATGATCTACTAGCTTTTAAAGAGTTTTGAGCTGGCAGATTTAAAGAGGATGCAAGTGAACAAGCCCTGCGACACAGTGGGTGGCAGTAAAGTCATTACCACACATCTAGTCATCTCAGCACTATAACCAGGAGGCTCTTGCGGTGACCTTATTCAATCACGTATCCTTAGGCGGTTTAACAGGGCAGATAATGAGATGAAGACACAAGGGACCAGATACTGGAATCTGGAACATCAATCTCCTGGAGGAAACTTCGAGCTGTGCAGCACCTGTGGGAGGAAACCATTGACATTTTGGAGTTGAAACCCTGCATCAAGACTCTGCCCAATAGCTTCCTCCAACCCTTACAGATGATGTTTGACCCAGTAAGTTCATCCAGCAGATTGCTAAGGGTTTTTATTATGAGAGTCATGAATATGGGAACATAGTCAGAAAATAAAACGTCAGTGATCTTAAACTGTCGTGCATGAAAATTTCTTCTCTCAGAGGGTAACGAATCTGCAATTATCTGCTTTCTGAAGGTGATGGAAGGCAGACTACAAGACATATTTAAGGTAGAGGTATTCAAATATTTGAAAGATTAAATCATTGGCCTTGATCATATTGAACAGGAACATTGAATAGCCAACTCTTACTCGTAATTTCAAATAGTTCTGACTACGACTGTGATTTTTTTATGGTTCATTTGTTGGGCAGCAAGGTGGAATGTGATGGGGTGGGTCAGTTTATAGCTTCTGCAGGGTCAGTGTAGACTCTGGTCCTGGAGTAATTCTATTCAGGCTTCTAAAGTGACTCCCCGGAACTTCTCTGTGGGCTTCTTGTCACTCCTCCCCTTACTGAAGGGCTCACAAAGAAAATTAATCCCATGACCTCCCCTCTTAATTGGTTTGAGCCCTAAGGCTCACTTCCAGGAGATGGAGGTTGGGTGATTCAATGGTGCAGCTTGTTAAACCACTGCCTTGGAGCTCCCAGCAATATGGGTTTGATCCTGACCTCAGGCACTGTATGTGTGGGGTTTCCATGTTCTCCCCTTTGTTTCTTCTTACATGTGTGGGTTATTTGTCACTGCAAACTGGCCCTAGGGTGTAGGTCACTGTTAGAATCTGCAGGAAGGTTATTGGGTGTATGAGGGGAAGAACATCAGATTAATGTAGAATTGATACAAGAGGTTGATGTTTGTGTGAGTCTAGTTGAGTTTCTTTTTGTGGATACAAATACATGCATGCACAGGTGCAATGATGATTTACCTGTAGCAGCATCACAGGCACGTGGCATTATAGAAACAAGAAAAGCGTAAATTAAACATAAAGTTATACAAGAAGAAAGAGAATTATAGCAATAAAACAAAGTCCATTGTTGTGTAGAGTGATTTAAGTGGTCAGAGTGTTACTATACTGAGGTAGTAATTAGGGTTGGTTCAAGAAGGGAAGTAGCCATATTTCGATCTCTGATATGATTCTGTTCATGCTGTGGGTGTGGGGATTTTCTATAGTCAATGGAGATTGGGTGGAAGAACAACTGCATTGTGAAAGGTGTGCATGGCAAGCTTCTTCTCTCCTCTTGTCTCCACAAAAAGTTATGCGTTCATCCATTAATAAAAAATAGCTAACAACACTAGTTAGAAGCTCTGATTAATCTCACATCAGGTTATTGAAGAGACTTCCAGCCATTGAATGGCAGCTACTTCCAGTTTGTGATGAATGCCTGGAATATCTAAATAACCAGACGATCTAATAGGCACAATGCATTCTACTATTAAATGACAAGGCAAGTGAACAGACCTCACTGGCCTACCAGATAAAGAATGTACCCATTTTATACCTGAGCATTTATTTTTCTCGCAATATCGGATGTTCAAGTTCAAGGTCAAGTTCAAGTTTAATTATCATTCAACCATACATGAACATAGCCAAATGAAACAGCGCACCACTGAGGCCAAGGTGCAAAACTCATTACCAACAGCACACAGCACATTGCAGTTAGCACATAACAAAAATAGCACATATGATTACGATTACAGAAAAACATGCAGTCATAAACTAAAAGAATACAGCCCAAGTCCTTGCGTATCCAGCTTGTTCTTCCATCAAGTGAACATGGAAGAGCAGCACCGAGCAAACACTGGAGAGCAATAGTGATGGAGGGTCGAGCCTCCGCAACCCAGAACAGATTTCAATATGCCCCATAGAGGCTCTCCCACAGTTCCTCTGTGTCCCCCCTCCAGACCAGCTGCAACAGGCAACCCTGCGTCTAGTCTAGTCCTTGCCACAGCACGAGGCAATGCAACTCTCCCACCATCTGACTCACCAACGAACCAGTGAACTGGACTTGCAGTGTTCTACCTTACCGATATCCAACAGGGACTTGCAATTACAATAAAAACATTCAAGACAATCACTTGCACTGTGTGTCATCCAACTGTGTCTCAGCTTCTCCCTACTGTAAAAGGTGGATGTGCAGAAACTTCTGAGCAGTTGAAGAATGTTTAGACTCTCAAGATGACTCTGTTATTCAATGTGATCATGGATGATCTATGAGATAATCTGAGCTAATTCAAAACACTTGCCTTTTTTCCAGATCCTTTCTTAATATCGGTATTAGTATTGGTGCATTATTATTGTCACATGTATTGAAGTACAGTGAAAAGCTTGTGTTATAAGTGACATCCAGACAGATCATGCCAATCATATTTACACCAAGGCAGTGAAACAAACATGGGATGTAGTATATAGAGCTACAGTACAGAGAAAGTTCAGTACAGGTGCCAAGTAAAGGGCTGCAATGCAGCAGACTGGGAAATCAAGAGTTCAGGAGTTCTGATTTTAGCATATGAAAAGTCTGTTCTAGAGTCTGATAACTGTGAGATAGAAGCTGTCCTTGAGTATGATGGTACATGCTCTCAGAATTTTATCCCTTCTGCCTGTTGGGAGGAGCCCTCACCATCTGGGGTGTGGCCTTCTCTCATTCCTACAATTGGAGAGGAGGAACAGGAGCTTGAAGACACACACTCAGTGATTTAGGAACAGCTTCTTCCCCTTCACCTTCAGATTCCAGAGCAGTCTATGAACCCATGAATACTACTTTGCTATTACTTTCTGTTGCACCCCTTAGTTATTTTACTAATTTATAACTTTTTATGTCTTTTCACTGTACTGCTGCCGCAAAACAACAGATTTCATGCAGATGGCCGTGATAAATCTGATTCTGATTTCGATTTCCTTGGCCTTCTGAGGAAGTAGAGATGTTGTTGAATGCTTCAATAAATATCTTTCCATCTCATACTTATCAACACCATCAGCTATTTATGTGCCAAATTTGTTCCACTCTGAGACTGAGAGGCACTTCCTATTTTGTTCCTGAAATGGCCAACACTCATTCCTTTGGTTATAATGCCTCCCCCACTTCCTCAACCAGTAGAATTAGTTTCTATTCATCTATCCTTTTGATTCCCACTGATTAAATCAGCCTCATTCAAGTGAACAGTTCTCCATTTTGTGGAATCCGTTTCTACAACTTGACCCTTGCTGATGTGTTTCTGCAACAGGTGAGGAACAGCAGTCACCTATCACTGGCATTAGAGCTGTTGAGCAAGAGAACAAGAGCAAAAGCTTAAAGTTTAAAGAGGAAAAACAACTTCATTCAGTTGAAAACCAAACTGTCTCAGCTAGATTTAATGGTTTAAATAGTAAAAGGCAAAGAACATGGAGCAGAAAGCAAACTGCTGGGGGAACTCAGCAGACACACAGCATCTCTAAAGGGAATTGGACAGCCAGCATTATGGTTTCAGATCCTTCGTCTGAACTGAAGGAGTAGAGGCAATATAGCTAGGATGCAGAGGTGAAGGGAGGGGATGGGGCAAGCTATAGGTGGATCCAGGTGAGGTCGAGGGAGCATAAGCCGATGATTGGAAATGGTGACAATAGCATGGAGGAGAAATTTGAAGGCAAAAAGGGCTGCAGATGATGGAATCTGATAAGAAATGAAGGTGGGGCATTGGATCAAATAAGGGAGGTGTGGTTGTTGGTTGGGATCCAGTTGGAGGAGCAGGTACCTGACTGGCAGATGGAGTGTCCCAGAGGAAGGGAGAGAAATTAGGTGATAGGGGAATGGCGGTGGTTTGCATACATGTTGAAGGAACTGGGTAGATCAAGAGGACAGAGAGAGATGAGGTAAAAAAAAATGGAGAACTCTATGTTCATAATGTCAACATGGATCCTTTTGCTTCTTACTAGCCCCACCAAATGGCTATTTTGCCTCTACATTTTCAATCCAAGGGAAGGGTCATGATCCAGAATGTCAACTGTTGACTACCACTAAACACATCTTTACCTCTCACTCCCTCTCCACTTTTTGCAGTGATCACTTCCTCCACAATTTCCTTGTCCATTTGTCCCTCCCCACTAATCACTCTCCAGGAAGGGGTGGGAGCAGGTGGCCAAAGTGCTACATCTACCTGGTCTCCTCCTCCCTCACCTCCATTCAGGGCCCCAAACAGTCCTTCCAGGTGAGTCAACACTTCATCTACGAATCTGCTGGGATCATCTGTTGTGCTCGGTGCTCCCGATGCAGCCTCTTCTACATTAACGAGACCTGTTGTAAATTGGGGGACTGCTTCGTTGAGCACCTCCGCGCCATCGGCCACAAGCGGGACTTCCCAGTAGCCAAACAATTTAATTCCGATTCACAGTCCCATTCCAACATGCCAGTCCATAGCGTCCACCTGTACCGTGATGAAACCACCCTCAGGGAGGAGAAGCAACACCTTATATTTTCTCTGGGTACCCTCCAACATGATGGCATGAATATCGATTTCTCCTTCTGGTAAACAAATTTTTCATCCCCCTCCTCCCACTTCCTCTATTCCCCACTCTGAGCTTTTACTTCTTCTTACCTGCCATTTACTTCGTCCTAGGTCCCCTCCTACTTCTATGGTCTGCTCTCCTCTCCTATCAGATTCTTTTGTCATAAGGGGCGCATTGGTGGCAGACCCAACTGCAAGACGCAGACACTGAAGTACTAGGAACAGGAGTAGGTGTGTCAAGAAAGCAAGGGAAGTGGGGAAGAAAGGATGCTAGACATGACACAGGCCCTGGATGAGACTAGGATACAGGACCTTGGCTAGGACTAGACTAGGAAAGTGGGACCAGGACAAGGAACTGGGAACTAGGAGCCTGGGCTTGGACTCCAAGCCAGAGACTGGACAAGGACCCAGAACCTGGACCTTAACTCGGGCTCAGACCCTGGAACAAGGCAAGGACAAGACGTGGCTACAGGACTGGACAAGGCTTGGATTCTTCGAGGCTTTCCTGGGCAGGACGAGGTACTCTTGGGCTGGGCGAGAACACGAAACCTTGACTTGGTCTTGGCAGAACAGGAACTCAGAGATTTGGTCTTGGCAAAACAGGAACTCAGAGATTTGGACGAGGACTGGACACTCGGAGCCTAGGTCTACAGCATGGCAACACAGAGCCTTGGACTTGAGAGACAGGAACATGGAACACAGAACCAGGACCCCTCCTTGGGAACAGGATGTAGGGCCGGGACTCAGACACAGAATGCTGAACACGAAGAGAGTGGTTCTCAACACAAGGTAGCGGCAAACGGCCAGACCTACCTAGCGAAGGCGTGGACACAGAGACGGTTCTCAACACAAGGTAGCAGCAAATGGCCAGACCTACCTAGCGAAGGCGTGGACACAGAGACAGTTCCAAACAATGATAGAGAGTTCCTTATCTAGACACAGCAAGGCTCTGGTCTTGCTCCGGTGGTAGAACTTGACAGCGATATAGGCAAGGTTGTAGGCAAGGCTTCAGAAGGAAGGGGAAGGGAACAGTCCAGCAAATGAAGCTGAACCCAGGAGCTATTTATGTAGCCAGCCCAAAATCAGAATCATGTGCCTCAATTAAGGCACACAACAGGACAAGGGAAAACCGGAAAACCTGGAATACAGATCGATAGACCGGACCGTGAACCGGAATGTGGACTTCACGGACCAGAACATGACACCTTTCTCTATAGCCCTTGACTTTTACCACACAGCTGGTTTCACCTATCATCCTCCTCCTTCCCCTCCCCCAACTTTTTTTATTCTGGCACCATCCCCCTTTATTCTTAGTGCTGAAGAACGGTCTCGGCCTGAAACGTCGTCTATTTATTCATCTCCATAGATGCTACCTGATCTGCTGCGTTCCTCTAGCATTTTGTCTGTGTAACTATTGATTTCCCTCTACGGTTGCCTCCTGACATGCCGAGTTTGTTTTCTCGCTTCAGATTCCAGCGGCTTTCACCTCTTGAGTCTCCGATGGGAAAGAGGAAGCGATTGACAGGAGACCTTCAGGTGCAAGTTAGACACAGTAGGGATGACTATGTTTAGAGCTCTCTAGATAACCAAAGACACTGCAATTAAAATGGAGTGGAAAACGAAGGCTTGTGATAAATGTCAAGCTTGTAATAAAAAGCGGAATACAAAGAGTGTGGGATTTATGTGGGAAAAGATAATGAAACTGAATACATTAGTGGATAGCAAAAAAAAAGGCAACTCAAAAAAATCTCTGATGAGTTAGCTCACCTTTACAGTGCTTTGTGAGCTTATATTAGAAGACTAGTTTAATTTATCACATATGGGGGATTTTCACAGCTGCATTAATCTCAGCTGTCAAACAACATCTGCATAATGTTGCGATGGCAACAGGATGCTTACAATAACAACTGCTTCCCTTAAGTTATCCCTTAAACATTTGACAGATACTCAAGTGCCTTAGATGGCAACAGAACTGAAATAGCTGAAAGGAACAAAGATATGAACAAGGAGTCACAAATTAGAAAATTAGAAGAGGTGAGCAGTTTGGTTGAAAATGAGTTAGAGCCACAGAGAGATGTAGAATTACTGAGGAATTCAACATGGAAACCAGCTCTTCTGTCCTTCTTGACCAAAATACACAACTGTGCTTGTACATTTGATCACATTTAGTTAATATCCCTGTAAGGCTTTCCTATTCATGCACATATCCAAAAGCCTTTTAAATATTATTACTGCACCTGCCTCAACTACATTCCATACTGTATATGCACCACCTTCAGTTCCATTTTAAATATTTCTCTCTTCACTTTAAACCTGTCCCCTCTAGTTTTTGGTTCCCTTTCCATGGGAAAAAGACTATAGGCAGTCACCATATCTATGCCCCTCATGATTTTATATGCTCCTATGCAGTCACCCTTCATTCTCCTCTGCTCCAGGGAATCAAGTTCTAGCCTGCCTCTAATTCAGGCTCCCAAGTCGCAGCTGTTATGTTTTGTAACATCAAAACATTAAATTAATTCAAAGGAAACACGGGAGACTGTCAATGCGGGTCTGGCTTCATCTTTACTTTAATCAAGGTGCGCATGTATCACATGGTAGCGTGACGATGTAAGCAATTAACGTGTTTTTACATATAACCCATTATTAATTATTTAAACAAACAAGAATGCTTCACCATTGTGTGTGTACATACACAAGACTACTCAAATATTAGTGAAAATGTTAAATATAGAACACCAGCAACATTCTTGCAAGCCTTCTTTGCACTAAATGCAGTTTAAGAGCATCTCTCCTGTAAGATCGCAACTCAAACTGTACACAGTTTTTTTGCCATGGTATTGTAGTGGTTAGAGTATTACAGCACCAGTAACCATTATTCAGTTCCTGCTGCTGTCTGTAAGGAGTTTGTACGTTCTCCCTTTGACTGCATGTGTTTCCTCCGGGTGCTCTGGTTTCCTCCCACATTCCAAAGACATATATTGGTAGGTTGATTTGTCACATTGATGTAATTGGACTGTGCTGGCTTGTTGGGCTGGAAAGGTCTGTAATTGTGCTGCACCTCGAAATAAAATTAAATTCTAAAGATGCCGTTGCACCTTCCTTGAGATTGCATCCATGTGCTCGACCCAGGACAGGTATTCTGATATGTAAACACCCAGCAATTTAAAGTTGCTGACTCTCTCCATCGCCATTTCCCCAATGTAGATTGGTGCATGCTTGGAGTCCTTCCCCCTCAAGTCAACTGTCAGCTTAATATTTCGGTGTTATTTTACTATCAACTTGTACACTTGCAATTCAATAGTTTATATGGTTCCTGACATTTAAATTCATCCAACTGAGTCTATACCAACACGTAATCTCATTATGGCATTTATTTTCCTGAAACTTGCTTTCATTCACATCTCCAACCCACCTTCCTTTTTCCTCACATATCTCTGGGAATCTTTAGGCCATCTAACCTCTCTAATATTAACCACAAATCTAGTATGTTTATCTACTAACAAAAACAGTGAGAGGTGAGATGAATCACTTGATCTACTTGCTACGTAGATGGTTGTATAGATACATACCAGTGGCTGTAGGGTGCACCATCTACAAAATACACTAGTTTGGTAGCACCACCCAAAACTTTGGTTTCTACCATGGAGAAGGGCAAAGGCAGTAGACTCATAGGAACACCACCGCTTGAAGAGACCTCTTCAACTTGTACATCATCCCAAATGGGATGCATATTGCTGTTTCTCTTTTTGAATCTTTGCCTAAATTCTGGATTTCCGTCCCCAGCCATGGGAGCACTTTCACCAGAAGGACTGCAGCAGTTCAGAAGGGTGACTCATCTTTACCTGCCCATGGCCAGTAAAGGGTGAGCAATAAGTCAGGATTGGCAACAATTAAAGTATCCCAACAAAAAAGAAACAAGTAAAAAGTAGCATTTGAGATAAAATATCCTTTTCCTACTTGTAGCAATTTTGCTTCAGAGTCAAAGAAATACTCTAAGGTCACCTGCAGGCATGTTGGTGACAAACGAGGTAATGTTGGTTGGTTGGTTATTTATTATGGTAATAAAAAAAAAGATTGATTTCCAATCAATTACTACCTGAATGCTAACAGGTTCCAGCACTGTACCATCAATGCTGTTTGGATAAACCTTTTTTTAATAAAAGACCCAGCCGTTCAGGGAACAGATGTTCAAACATGTGCAATACCTTTTGCCCCTTTCAGAAGTGCTCTTAATCAAAGTCAGGCACGAAATTTTATGGAGTGATGCCGGAGGAAGGCAATCATGTCGAGCACAAGTCTGGTTGGCACTGATGTTGATGTATTATCCTTTTCCCTCCAACAGAGGCAAACTGAAGCAGCGCATTAAGCAACTAAAATTGAAAGTGATACTTGAGAGAGAAAAATTGATATGTTCCACCTAAAGATAGATGCAACATGGGTTTTCTTTCTATACACCATCAATAACCATGGAAGGAAAAAACACATTTTATATTCTGTCTTCGATCCTCAAGTCATCCAAAATCTTCATAAGCAGTGATGCCTTACCGAATTCATTTGAGGCATTTAGTGAGCAGGCATGAGAATGGGGGGACATATAGACCAGGGGCCCCCAACCTTTTGCACACCGTGGGGCGGTTTAATATTGAAGATAACTGTAATCACTATTGTATTGTGTGAGAGATGGCAGCCACATTCTGCATAGCAAGCTTCCACAACATTAAGTTGTTAAAGTCAGCCATTCTATTAAGCTGCTGCTTGTAAATAAATGAGAACCAAAACTACTGAGAGATAATCCCTCCCCTTTCTAACTACAGGGGGTCAATTGTTAAACTATACCTAAGATTATTAATGGAAGTACAGTGAAAAACTGTACAGATCATTTCTCTGCACCAATGCACTGAGGAAAGCAGTAAGAGAATACAGAATAAAATAGGTCAGGTGCAGTGTGGGCAGATAGTAAGCTGCAAGGCCTTAATGAGGTAGATTGTGAGGTCAAGACTCCATCTTAACATAGACATTATAGATGTAAGAGACTGCAGATGTTGGAATGTAGTAATAAAATGGCTTGCCGGAGGAACTCAACAGGTCAAGCAGCATCCGTGGAGGGAAATGAATAGCTGACATTTTCTGATGAAAGATATTGACCTGAAATCTCAATTATCCATCTTCCTCCACAGATTCTTATGGAGTTCTTTCTTCTTACCTTTCAATTTACGTTATTTTTTTTTCTCACGGTAGCACGTCGAAGCTGCACCCTCTCTAACATGCTGGTAGAGAGAGTTTTATTTGGGTTTTCTTTAGCGCTGGAAATGGTTACATCCCGACACGTGGGACAGAAGCAAGGTCGCATTGTGTATTCCACGGACCAGCAAATACCGGCCGGTTTAGTGAACAGAGCGGCAGACACCCCTGCTGAAATCCGGAGGAAAACACACAGAGGATGCAGAGGGGGATCACAAAGCCCAGGAAAGAGGACCGGGTCGAGACACAGAGACTTTTGGAGAGTAGGAGTTCGGTGGGTAATACTGTTCCGGCTGACCGGAAGTGCACTGAGAGCGGTAAGCGTAAAGGAGTTGGGTGCTTACTGATCTGGTTAACAACGGATGGTGCAATCCGGGGTATATTACGATCGAGGAACGTGTTTGCAGACCGGATATTGAACTTTTTACTTTTGGACTTCGGCCATATTCCACCATGATACAACACTGGGCGGTACGGGAGGTCGTTCCTGCCTGTGGCCATTGAACGTGCAGCTCCTCCCGTGGAGGGTCAGACACCCTGAGCCAATGGACTGGTCCTGGACTTATTTTCCATCTGGCATAGTTTGCATTTTGTTGTTTGATTGTTTGTGTTTTTTGTATTGCTATATTTACGCTCTATTCTTGGTTGGTGCGGCTGTAACGAAACCAAATTTCCCTCGGGATTAATAAAGTATATCTGTCTATCTATCTACCTGTCCTCAAGCAGTTTGTTGTTTGCCTTTAGGAATACAGCAAGCCCTGACTGAACAGTTCATCTTTTGAACAGTGGTTTTAAAAGTGCAAGTATGAACCTAGAGTGGTAATAGAGCCATAACACTTTGGAGTCCTTTTCTTTCTTTTAGGTAGCTCCTCAGGATGAAGAATAAACTGCCTTCTCTCTGGTTTTATGGATTATGATGTGCTTGATTACCAGGCCTTTCCACTGGTGGGTCCAGCGATACTGGTGAGGTGGTGCGTTCCTTCTGTTGTTTATTAAGAGCACTAACATGTGATCTCAAGGTTTACAATTCCACACAATGCTCCAATTTGACTTCAGTAAGTCACAGGTCAGAGATTTTCAGGAGTCACAGAGGCACACAGCATGAAAACATGCCCTTCGGCCCAACATGAGCCAAAGGGATGTTGTAATTTTTCATGGAGGCTTTGAATACATCCAGTATCTTTCTCTCATTCATTGGGTCATCTGCCGTTTGTGATAGAACTCAGCAAAGAGTATTTCATTTTGGAATCTGGTGCTGGTCATCTAAACAACAGAATCAGCCAAACGTAACTAACATCAGGCGAGGTTGGACAAACTTGGATTATTTTCTCTAGAGCATTGGAGCTGAGTGGAGACCACATTATTATAAAACAATGGAAGGCATAGTTAGGATAGGCAGCCAGAAACGTTCTTCCAGGGTAGAAAACTCAAGTACTGTACTAGAGGTTACGCACTTAAGGTGAGATGGGGCAGTTCAAAGGAGAAGTGACGGCTAAGTATTTTTACACAGAGTGACAGGTGTCTGAAATGGGCTGCTGGGGATAGTGAGGGAGTAGGCACAATAGTGGAATTTAAGAGGCTATTAGTAGACACAAGAATGTTATAGGGAGTTGAAGGATATGGATATACAGGCAAAAGGGATTACAGTAGTTTAATTTGTATCATATTCAGCAGTGACATCAAGGGCCAAAGGGCCTGTTCCAGTGATGTACCTTTCTAAGCTATATTTTCAAAGATTATGGTTGCATATTGAAGCTGATGGTCCATTTCATTATTTGTCTTTGCTGAGTGGAGTCTCACAATAAAGTTCTTGGGATTCAGGTTCTCTATGTAAAACATTGTTCTGGGATGATAATGTTGATCCTCATGGGTAGGTAGGCAGAAGACCATTACCTTATTAATGTTAAATATAGGGCCAATTATCTCAGGAGCTTCAGAAGTTGAGTTAACAAAAGATTGGTGCTCACCCTCTGAGTACGCCCGCATGCGATAAATGTCTGCATTCTCAGATTACTGACTTTGGTGTGATTTTGATTTTGGAATGCATTTAAATAGTTTCCCATTAGTTCTAAAGATTAGCTCCACTTCTGCAAGAAGTCTTTTGGAGTTGAGGTACCACATTGTGTTGAAAATGTATTGGGGCGATGAGAGAGCATCCATTGACACTGGTCTTCTCCATTAAGATTGGTTCTGTTCTCGACCCAGATAGTAGTTAAGATCATTAGTTATTTCTAATTATGAAGCAAATTAAGATAAAGATGATTTTGTTGTCTTTTGACCAAGGCAAAGAGAATGCTTGGAACTTCTTTTTTGCTTGCTGAATTTGCATGTGAAATCTCAGAGAGTCTTAGAATTCTTATGTATAAATTACTGAAAGTCAACTTGTAGCTACTGGGTAGAACAATTTCAACCCATAAACTTTTGCTAAACCTTGCTGCCAATTGAGTTGCAATCAAGCCATTTGTTTAGTGGGAAGAAGCAGGAAGCTGGTTATATTTAGATAATGGCAGAGAAGGGAAGGGACTGATTCCTAGATTTACGGAAGTTGAAAAGGAAATGTAACACACATCAAAAGGCCATGAGGTAAGTTATTTGCAGCCATCCTTAATTTTTCCCGTTGCAAAAGGCCTCCAGCATTGCTTGCTCATTCCTTGCATGGAAGACAGGGCTATAGGCTTTTAATTCTGTAGTTCAAATATACTGATTTATTTTACCACTGCTATTCTTGCTTCAGAGAAAGAAATTACAACACTGCGAAGCAAATTCCTAAACCCAACAAAAGGATTACATCAGCTAAGGACTAATCTTTAGATTCACATTCAGTGGGAGTGTATCCCAAGAGAAAATAGCTATGGTTGATTCTGAAGGCAATTGCAGACTGTCTTCAGAGAGAGTCTAACTCCGTGCTGCAGGTGGAAGATTGAATTATTTGGCATCTCCCCGGAGGGTAACTGGAATGGGAGCTTGTCTAAATAGTCCAGATAGCCTTGATGCCTGCACAGATATTACTTTTTGTGATTGAAATTGAAGATCCTATTTGGACTTGCTCGAGACGGTTCTATCAAATAACCGCTGCAGACACAGAGCAGCTCATGTGCCTTGGATCCAAAACCATTGCAGCCTCTGACACCAATTTAGCTGTTGTTAATTACATTGGTGAGCTAAAGGAGATGCTGGCAGTAGATACTGAAAATTCAAAAGGGATTTACCAGCACAGGACATGCTATTGCCCTGCGAATCAGCTGCTAATCCAAGGGCATGTAAAACTTGCCAGACTTTTTCTTGCTGTCTGTAAAGACAACTTGCACTCTGTAGCTTTCTTAAAGTAAAACATTCCTTGAGATGTGGCACAAAAAAGCCTAATCCCTTCCCAGGGAATATATTTAATCAGAACGTGCATTTTGAAGGATGTAATGCTGAGTCTTTATAAGGTTTTGGTCAAACCGCACTTGGAGTTCTGTGAGTAGTTTTTGGCCCTATCTAAGAAAAGATGTGCTGGCATTGGAGAGGGTCCAGTGGAGGTTCATGAGAGTGATTGTGATGTGAATGAAAATCTGTCGATGAAAGGGTTTATGTATGAGGAGAGTTTGATGGTTCTGGGCCTGTACTCTTTGCTGTTTAGAAGAATGAGGGGTGGGGGATCTCACTGAAACCTATTGAATATTGAAAGCCCTAGACAGAGTGGAAATGGAGTGGATGTTTCCTATAGTGGTTGAGTCTAAAACCAGAGGACACAGTCAAAGAATGCAAGGATGTACCTTTAGAACAGAGATGAGGAGGAATTTCTTTAGACAGAGGATGGTCCATCAAAAGAGGAGGGGGATTGAAAGACTGACTGAGTGGGGCCACAACAATAACCTCTCTCTCAATGTCAGCAAGACCCAAGGGGCTGATTATTGATGTCAGGAGGAGAAAACCAGAGATTCATGAATCAGTCCTCATCAGAGGATCAGAGGTGGAGAGGGTCAGAAACTTTAAATTCCTTGATATTATCATTTCAGAGTATTTGTCCCAGGCTCAGCACATAAGTGTCATTATGAAGAAAGCACATCAGTGCAAACTTCCTTAGAAGTTTGCAAACATTCAGCATGACATCTAAATCTTTGACAAACTTTTATAGGTGTGAGGTGGAGAATGTATTAATGGTTTGCACCAATGGCCTGTTATGAAAACACCAATGTACTTGAATGGAAAATCATACAAAAAGCAATGGATATAACCCAGTCTATCATGTGCATCGCCTTCCAGCATTGAGCATATCTACACAGTCTCAAGAAAGCAGCATTCAAGGACTTCCACCAGCCAGGCCATGCTCTGTTCTTGCTGCTTCCATCAGGAAGGAGGTACAGGAGCCTCAGAACTCACACCACCAAGTTCAGGAACAGTTATTACACCTCAACCATCAGGTTCTTGAACCAGAGGAGATAACTTCACTTGTCCTCTCAATGAACTGTTCCCACAACCTACGGACTCACTTTCACTGACTCTTCGTCTCATGTTCTCAATATTTATTGCTTATTTGTTAATTAAAATTATTATTAATATTATTGTATTTGCACAGTTTGTTATCTTCTGCATGTTGTTCATTTGTTCTGTTGGCTGCTGTCTTTCATTGATTATATAATGTTTCTTGGATTTACTGTGTATGCCCGCAAGAAAAATTATCTTAGGGTTGTATACAGAGACATACATGTACTTTGGCAATAAATTTACTTGAAATTTAAACTTTTGGTGAATCAAAGTCAAAGTCAAAGTACATTTATCAAAGTATGTATACTTTATACAACCTTGAGATTCATCTTCTTACAGGCTGCTACGAAACAAAGAAACCCAATAGAATCCATTAAAACCAAAGACATCTGTCGAGCACCCACTGTGCAGGGAAAAATAGAAAAAAAACACATACAAACAATAAAAGTAAGCAAAAAGCATTCACAACTGAAGTTCACATAAGTGAGTCCACACCATGATAGGTACAGGCCACAGCAGTAAACCTTGTCGAGCCCCAATCTGAATCAGCCTGTGTCACGCCTCTGGTCTCGACACCCTGTCATTTTCAATCTGTGCCAGTGCATAAATCTCCCAGACCTTGCTCTCAGAACTGGGCCCTGCCGCTTTGACCCGGTCTCGGCCCGTGAACAACTTTTCCAATTCGGTTTGGTGCTTAAACCGATCAAACTTCAGGTCTTTCCACACTCTCAGGCCTTGCCGCTTCAACTCTGCATTGCTTCTGTTCTTCCCACCTCAGGTACGGTGAATTGAATTGCCTCCAAACTCACTCTGGGAATGGCCAAACATTGGCTTATTCCCAACTGTCCAGTCCAGACCTCACCACCTTGATTCAGACTGTATGCACCACGCTGCAGCCGTCTTGCAACTTTGAGGCTCCATTTCCCACCGCAAAAATGTCAGGCCAGATAGGCAGTCCAAAAACTCAACTCGGACAGGGGAGTTACAGTCTATTGTTTGCCGTGATTGTTTAGCAGAAAAAGTGTAATTAATGAAGTATTTAGTTGTTCCCTTTGTTTTATTTGCCACCAGCAAGCAGTCACTGAGCTTCACCAGTGACATCTTAAACTGTGGAATCCATTGCCACAGATGGCTGTGGAGGCCAGGACATTCAGTATACTTACAGCAGAGATTGATAGGTTTCTCAGTAGTAAGGATGTCAAATGCTACGGGAAGAAGGGGTTGAGTCGGATAATAAATCAGCAATGGTGGAACGGTGGAGAAGACTTGATGGGCTGAATCGACTAGTTGTACTCTTATGTCTTATGGTCTCTGGGTGTGGTTGGTGAGATGCCTGAATGCTCTACTTAGTGCTCAGGTGAATTGGTGGTGACTAGGTCTTCAGGTAGGGCATTAGAGCTCAGAGCACAATGGGGGACAAAGAGCACTCTGTTGAAATGATGAATTTTGATAATGACTGGAATAGCGCAGGGACTGCACCTTTGGCGCATGATATTGTGCAAACTAATTAAACTAGGAATTGTACACCTAACAGCACTGATCCCTTCTGCCTACATTAAACCAGATCTCTACATATTTATATGCGTAACTAAGAGCCTCTTAAATGTATGTATCATATCTATGTCCCACACTTCTCTGAACTTACCCCCTCTTATGGTAAATGCATACTTTCTAGAATTCATCATTTCAGCTCTGGGAGAAACATACCGACTGTTGATCTACAACATAGACATAGAAACATAGAAAACCTACAGCACAATACAGGCCCTTCGGCCCACAATGCTGTGCTGAACATGTACTTACTTTAGAAATTACCTAGGGTTACCCATAACTCTCTACTTTTCTGAGCTCCATGTACCTGTCCAGGAGTTTCTTAAAATACCTTATTGTATCTGCCTCCACCACCATCGCCGGCAGCCCATTCCACGCACTCACCACTCTCTGCATGAAAAACTTACCTCTGACATCTCCTCTGGACCTACTTCCAAGCACCTTAAAGCTGTGCCCTCTCTCCTCATTTTATAAACTTCTGACATCTCTCTCCCACTGTAGAGAAAACAACACTAGTTTTGGACTCCTTTGTACAACAATTACTAAAATAAATTGTGTGAATGGAACTATATTGTTGATGTTCGTAAGTGCAGATTATACAAAAGGGAACCTCAATCCAGTCAAATTCATTGATGCTGGAGAGCCTCCCTGACACAATCCACGAGTTGTATCTTGTCAGTAAAACAAAGAAAAAGTTTGACTCAGAATGATTTAAAAAAAATTGCAGATGCTGAGTGTCTCAAACAAAAGATAAGAAAATGTTAGAAAATACTTAGCAGGTCAAGCCTCATCTGCGGGAAGAGGAAAATAGATAATATTTCAGATTGGGGAAGAAAAAGCTGTCTTAAGATAGAACATAGATCATAGAACATTAAAACACTGCACAGGCCCTTTGCCCCAAGACATACCATGAGGAATCACCACTGCTGGTGGAAGCCACGGCCATCTCACCAGCCAACTCCACAACAATCCTAAATCAAAATATAAATGCTGGAAGTAGTCAGTAGGCCCAGTGCATCTGAGGTGAAACATAGGCTACGTCCACACGAGACCGGATAATTTTGAAAATGCCGGTTTCGCATGAAAACAATAGGCGTCCACACCAGGTATTTTTGAAAACAGTTCCGTCCACATTAAAGTGGGATTTTGGGTGAATCTCCTCCTACTGGGCATGCACAGGACACATCTACAGAAAACAAGTGAAGAGGAAAAGGTATACTTGGTGCTCGTTCGTCCAGTTACAGACTAGAAAAACTTAAAAGGAAATTGCCAAACGACGGACACTGTTGGCTCTCGCGCAGGAGGACGTAAAAGTGAGAAAACAAATACTGGAGCGTATGGAGGCAACTGACAGGGAGTTCATGGACAGTATGACGCGGCTGACGATGAATATTGAAAAACTGACACGATACCAGCCTCACAGCCACTACAATAGCTACACATATGGACACACAGACCCCCGGTTGGCCCCACCAACATCTTCCCCACTCCCACAGAGGGGTCACCCTGGAAACATTTCCTACAGCCATAGTCTCTTCACCGATGAAAGGGACGACAAGTTTTTTTAAACCTCCTGGTACCCCGTACATACTACAACGTACAACCAGCATTTTCAGGTTTAAACACTCTGAGAGCGTTTTAGAAAAGCTCCGTTTTCGGGGAGGAAAACACCGTTTCAGTGTGGATGGAGAGCCAAAACGAAGAGAAAAAGCTTCAGTTATGGATTTTAAAAACACAAACAACAGGAATTCTGCAGATGCTGGAAATTCAAGGGTCCTGACAAAGAGTCTCAGCCTGAAACGTCAACTGTACCTCCTCCTAGAGATGCTGCCTGGCCTGCTGCGTTCACCAGCAACTTTGATGTGTGTTGCTTCAGTTATGGATTTATCCGGTCTAGTGTGGATGTAGCCACAGTTAATACTTCAGTGTAAGAAAACCTTTACCAGAACTGGGAAGGAGATGAAAGAAGTTTGTAAACCTGCAGAGATGGTCATGGGAGGGTGTGTCTCTGAAAGGGAAAACAAAGGAGGGTGTTAGAGTGGATTTCTTTTTGGATAGATGATTTGTTAACACTTAAGTGACTTTGGCCACCAGATTTCTATTTTAACTGTTTGACAAAGGAGAGTGGATTGAGTCCACCACAATGAGCTTCCTAAAAGGTGTAAATACCAGATGCTGCAGTTTCGAAGACAGTCTTATGTATACATTATAAATATTAATTGTCTTCTATGTTAGCACGTAAAGTGCCAAATAAATGTATTGTGGATTGAACTAAAGGCTGTGGATACCAACACAGACATGTTGGCGTCAGAAGGAAAGGATGAAATCCGAAGGTGTGATGTTTGTATGTAACTTCAAAAGGAAGCATTGTCTGTAACTTTTTTAAGTAGCAATTGGCTTTGTGTTTAGCATATAAATATCGAGCCCACATTTTAGCTAGCAGACCTTTTCTGGGGAAAGCATCTCCATCCGTTAAGATGCCTGCTGTACCTTGTTGTGTCGAATAAAGAAGCTGCTTTGTATCTACCAGTGACTCTGTCTATCCGGTAATTTCATCCACGCTACAACAGAGGGTGATAATGGGTATAAACTATCAACAAGGTTAGCTAGTCACTGAGCGAATAGGAGCAATTTAGATTAAGAACACAGGAAAAAGAAAACAGGCCAAAAGAATGTGCAAGTTGCAAAATACAGCACTCCCAGAGAAAACAAACAAGCTGAGCTAATATTACAGATGGCTGATTGCTATGGACTGACAAATCAAGTTACCTGAAGCTGCGGGATTCAATGTTGAGTCCAGAATGCTGCAACGTGCTCAGGCATAAAATGAAGTGACACTCCTCCAGTTTGGGCGATTGCTTTGTGGAACACCTATATTCAGTCTGCAGGGATGTTCCGATGCTTTCAGTTTTCATCTGCTTTAATTCCTCATCTTACTCTCACTCTGACCGTTCAGTCTTTAGCCTTCTGTACTATCACAGTGAGGTACAGTTTCAGGTAACTTCAGGTAAAATTGGCTACGTTATTGAGCTGGCTGGACATTTAAAGTACAATATGTATAACTGTAAACTCAATCCAAAAAGCTGTAGGTGCTGGAATTTTGGAATAAAATCAGGAAATGCTGGAAGTACTGTATTTATTGCTGTATCATTGCTGTACCCAATGACTTGGCCTCTACAGCTGCCTGTGATAATGAATTCCACAGATTCACCACTCTCCGGTTAAAATTGCTCCTCACCTCCATTCTAAATGGATGCCCCTCTATTCTGAGGCTGTGCCCACTGGTCTTGGACTCACCCACCATAAGAAACATCCTCTCCATATCCATTCTCTCGAGCTTTTCAACGTCTGCCAGTCAGCCAGATTTTCATTCTTACTCCTATATGCTGATAGCTGCATCCTCTGGCTCAATAAATTCCTCTCATCTCTGTTCTAAAGGTACATCCTTATATTCGGAGGCTGCGCCCTCTGGTCTTAGACTTCACCACTATAGGAAATATCCTCTGCATTTCCACTCAAACTAGGCCTTTCAATATTCAATAGGTTTCAATGAGCTCTCCTCATTCTTCTGAGTTCCAGTGAGTACAGGACAAGAGGCATCAAACGCTCCTCATACGAACACTCACAACACGCTGGAGGAACTCAGCAGGTCGGGCAGCATCCGTGGAAAAGATCGGTTGACGTTTCGGGCCGGAACCCTTCGTCAGGACTGTAGAGGGAAGGGGCAGAGGCCCTATAAAGAAGGTGCGGGGAGGGTGGGAAGGAGGAGGCTGGTAGGTCCCAGGTGAAAAACCAGTAAGGGGAAAGATAAAGGGGTGGGGGAGGGGAAGCAGGGAGGTGATAGGCAGGAAAGGTGAAGAAGGAATAGAGGAAAACACAATGGGTAGTAGAAGGAGGCGGAACCATGAGGGAGGTGATAGGCAGCTGGGGGAGGGGCAGAGTGACAAAGGGATAGAGGAAGGGAAGGGGAGGGAATTACCGGAAGTTGGAGAATTCTATGTTCATACCAAGGGGCTGGAGACTACCTAGACAGTATACGAGGTGTTGCTCCTCCAACCTGAGTTTAGCCTCATCATGGCAATAGAGGAGGCCATGTATGGACATATCTGAATGGGAGTAGGACACAGAGTGGGCGGCTACTGGGAGATCCTGTCTGTTGTGGCGGACGGAGCGGAGGTGCTCGACGAGGCGGTCCCCCAATCTGTATCGGGTTTCACCGATGCAGAGGAGGCTGCACCGGGAGGACCGGATGCAATAGATGACCCCAACAGACTCACAAGTGAAGTGTTGCCTCACTTGGAAGTAATGTTTGGGGCCCTGACTGGTGGCAAGAGAGGAGGTGTAGGGACAGGTGTAGCACTTGCGGCAAGTTCAACTCAGGTTGGAGGAGCAACACCTCATATACCGTCTAGGTAGTCTCCAGTCTCTTGGTATGAACATAGAATTCTCCAACTTCTGGTAATTCCCTCCCCCTCCCTTCCTGTATCCCTATGTCACTCTGCCCCTTCCCTCAGCTGCCTATTATCTCCCTCATGGTTCCGCCTCCTTCTACTACCCATTGTGTTTTCCCCATTCCTTCTTCACCTTTCCTGCCTATTACCTCTCTGCTTTCCCTCCCCACCCCTTTATCTTTCCCTTCACTGGTTTTTCACCTGGAACCTACCAGCCTTCTCCTTCCCACCCTCCCCCCACCTTCTTTATATGGCCTCTGCCCCTTCCCTCTACAGTCCTGACGAAGGGTTCCGGCCCGAAACATCGGCCGATCTTTTCCACGGATGCTGCCCGACCTGTTGAGTTCCTCCAGCATGTTGTGAGTGTTGCTTTGACCCCAGCATCTGCAGAGTATTTTGTGTTTATGTTCCCCATATGATAAGCCTTTCAGTCCCAGAATCATTTGCGTGAACCTCCTTTGAATCCTCTCCAATGTCAGCATATCCTGTGTTAGATAAGGGGATCAAAACTGTTCGCAATGCTTCAAGTGAGGCCTCATCTATGCTTTATAAAGCTCCAGTATTATACTCTTGCTTTTATATTCTTGAAATGAATGCTAACATTGCATATGGAGGGGTGTTTGAGTACTGCTGGGGGGGGGACAGCTTACCCAGGGGAAGCAACAGTGGCCGTGCCTCCGGCACAGAGTCTGGTCCTGTAGCTCAGAAGGGCAGGGCAAGGAAGAGGAGGGCAGTTGTGATAGGGGACTTGATAGTAAGGGGGTCAGATAGGCAGTCCAGAGGCCCGGATGGTAGTTTGCCTCCCTGGTGCCAGGGTCCGGGATATTTCTGATCGTGTTCAAGATATCCTGAAGTGGGAGGGTGAGGAGCCAGAGGTCGTGGTACATATAGGTACCAATGACATAGGTAGGAAAAGGGATGAGGTCCTAACAGGAGAATATAGGGAGCTAGGAAGGGAGTTGAGAAAAAGGACCGCAAAGGTAGTAATCTTGGGATTACTGTCTGTGCCACGTGACAGTGAGAGTAGGAATGCGATGAGGTGGAGGATAAATGCGTGGCTGAGGGATTGGAGCAGGGGGCAGGTATTCAAGTTTTTGGATCATTGGGACCTCTTTTGGCGCAGGCGTGACCTGTACAAAAAGGACGGGTTACACTTGAATCCTAGGGGGACAAATATCCTGGCAGGGAGATTAGCGAGGGCTACTGAGGTGACTTTAAACTAGAATGGTTGGGGGGTGGGAATCAAATTAAAGAGGCTAGGCGAGAGGAGGTTAGTTCACAACAGGGGGATGGGAATGAATGCAGAGAGACAGAGGGGTGTAAAGTGAGGGTAGAAGCAAAAAGTACTAAGGAGAAAAGTAAAAGTGACAGGCCGACAAATCCAGGGCAAGCATTAAAAAGGGCCACTTTTCAACATAATTGTATAAGGGCTAAGAGAGTTGTAAAAGAGCGCCTGAAGGCTGCGTGTGTCAATGCGAGGAGCATTCGTAATAAGGTGGATGAATTGAAAGTGCAGACTGTTATTAATGATTATGATATAGTTGGGATCACAGAGACATGGCTTCAGGGTGACCAAGGATGGGAGCTCAATGTTCAGGGATATTCAATATTCAGGAGGGATAGACATGAAAGGAAAGGAGGTGGGGTGGCGTTGCTGGTTAAAGAGGAGATTAACGCAATAGAAAGGAAGGACATTAGCCAGGAAGATGTGGAATCGATATGGGTAGAGCTGCGTAACACTAAGGGGCAGAAAACGCTGGTGGGAGTTGTGTACAGGCCACCTAACAGTAGTAGTGAGGTCGGAGATGGTATTAAACAGGAAATTAGAAATGTGTGCAATAAAGGAACAGCAGTTATAATGGGTGACGTCAATCTACATGTAGATTGGGTGAACCAAATTGGTAAAGGTGCTGAGGAAGAGGACTTCTTGGAATGTATGCGGGATGGTTTTTTGAACCAACATGTCGAGGAACCAACTAGAGAGCAGGCTATTCTAGACTGGGTTTTGAGCAATGAGGAAGGGTTAATTAGCAATCTTGTCGTGAGAGGCGCCTTGGGTAAGAGTGCCCTTAATATGGTGGAATTCTTCATTAAGATGGAGAGTGACATAGTTAATTCAGAAACAAAGGTTCTGAACTTAAAGAGGGGTAACTTTAAAGGTATGAGACGTGAATTAGCTAAGATAGACTGGCAAATGACACTTAAAGGATTGACGGTGGATATGCAATGGCAAGCATTTAAAAATTGCATGGATGAACTACAACAATTGTTCATCCCAGTTTGGTAAAAGAATAAATCAAGGAAGGTAGTGCACCCGTGGCTGACAAGAGAAATTAGGGATAGTATCAATTCCAAAGAAGAAGCATACAAATTAGCCAGAAAAAGTGGCTCACCTGAGGACTGGGAGAAATTCAGAGTTCAGCAGAGGAGGACAAAGGGCTTAATTAGGAAGGGGAAAAAAAATTATGAGAGAAAACTGGCAGGGAACATAAAAACTGACTGTAAAAGCTTTTATAGATATGTAAAAAGGAAAAGACTGGTAAAGACAAATGTAGGTCCCCTACAGACAGAAACAGGTGAATTGATTATGAGGAGCAAGGACATGGCAGACCAATTGAATAATTACTTTGGTTCTGTCTTCACTAAGGAGGACATAAATAAGCTTCCAAAAATAGTAGGGGACAGAGGGTCCAGTGAGATGGAGGAACTGAGTGAAATACATGTTAGTAGGGAAGTGGTGTTAGGTAAATTGAAGGGATTGAAGACAGATAAATCCCCAGGGCCAGATGGTCTGCATCCCAGAGTGCTTAAGGAAGTAGCCCAAGAAATAGTGGATGCATTAGTGATAATTTTTCAAAACTCGTTAGATTCTGGACTAGTTCCTGAGGATTGGAGGGTGGCTAATGTAACCCCACTTTTTAAAAAATGAGGGAGAGAGAAACCGGGGAATTATAGGCCGGTTAGCCTAACGTCGGTGGTGGGGAAACTGCTGGAGACAGTTATCCAAGATGTGATAACAGCACATTTGGAAAGCGGTGAAATGATCGGACAAAGTCAGCATGGATTTGTGAAAGGAAAATCATGTCTGACGAATCTCATAGAATTTTTTGAGGATGTAACTAGTAGAGTGGATAGGGGAGAACCAGTGGATGTGGTATATTTGGATTTTCAAAAGGCTTTTGACAAGGTCCCACACAGGAGATTAGTGTGCAAACTTAAAGCACACGGTATTGGGGGTAAGGTTTTGATGTGGATAGAGAATTGGTTAGCAGACAGGAAGCAAAGAGTGGGAATAAACGGGACCTTTTCAGAATGGCAGGCGGTGACTAGTGGGGTACCGCAAGGTTCAGTGCTGGGACCGCAGTTGTTTACAATATATATTAATGACTTGGATGAGGGAATTAAATGCAGCATCTCCAAGTTTGCGGATGACACGAAGCTGGGTGGCAGTGTTAGCTGTGAGGAGGATGCTAAGAGGATGCAGAGTGACTTGGATAGGTTGGGTGAGTGGGCAAATTCATGGCAGATGCAATTTAATGTGGATAAATGTGAAGTTATCCACTTTGGTGGCAAAAATAGGAAAACAGATTATTATCTGAATGGTGGCGATTAGGAAAAGGGGAGGTGCAACGAGACCTGGGTGTCATTATACACCAGTCATTGAAAGTGGGCATGCAGGTACAACAGGCGGTGAAAAAGGCGAATGGTATGCTGGCATTTATAGCAAGAGGATTCGAGTACAGGAGCAGGGAGGTACTACTGCAGTTGTACAAGGCGTTGGTGAGACCACACCTGGAGTATTGTGTGCAGTTTTGGTCCCCTAATCTGAGGAAAGACATCCTTGCCATAGAGGGAGTACAAAGAAGGTTCACCAGATTGATTCCTGGGATGGCAGGACTTTCATATGAAGAAAGACTGGATGAACTGGGCTTGTACTCGTTGGAATTTAGAAGATTGAGGGGGGATCTAATTGAAACGTATAAAATCCTGAAGGGATTGGACAGGCTAGATGCAGGAAGATTGTTCCCGATGTTGGGGAAGTCCAGAATGAAGGGTCACAGTTTGAGGATAAAGGGGAAGCCTTTTAGGACCAAGATTAGGAAAAACTTCTTCACACAGAGAGTGGTGAATCTGTGGAATTCTCTGCCACAGGAAACAGTTGAGGCCAGTTCATTGGCTATATTTAAGAGGGAGTTAGATATGGCCCTTGTGGCTACAGGGATCAGGGGGTATGGAGGGAAGGCTGGGACAGGGTTCTGAGCTGGATGATCAGCCATGATCATAATAAATGGCGGTGCAGGCTCGAAAGGCCGAATGGCCTACTCCTGCACCTATTTTCTATGTTTCTGTGTTTCTATGCCTTCCTCACCACCAGCTCAGCCTGAAAATTAACCTTTAAGAAATCACGCATGAGTACTCCCAAGTCCATTTGCTTCAGATTTTTTGAATTTTCTCTCCATTTAGAAGATAGTCTATGCTTTAATTTCTTCTGCCAAAGTGCATGACCATACACTTCCCGACACAGCCATTCCTTTTCCTATTCTCCTAATCAATCTAAGTCCTTCTGTAACCTCTCTGCCTCCTCAAAACTACCTACCTCACCACCTATCTTTGTATCATCCACACACTTGGTCACAAAGCCATCAATTCTGTCATCCAAATCATTGACCTATAACGTAAAACAAATTGTCCCAACACAGACCACCCACCCCCGCCCCCCGCCGTGGAACACCACTAGTCACTGGCAGCCAACCAGAAAAGACTGATTTTATTACCACTCTTCATTTCCTGCCAATCAGCCAATGCTCTATCTGTGCTAGTATCTTTCCTGTAATATCATGGGCTCTTAACTTGTTAAGCAGCCTTATGTGTGGCACCTTGCCA
The DNA here is from genome assembly GCF_030028105.1 of Mobula birostris. Taxonomy (NCBI): domain Eukaryota; kingdom Metazoa; phylum Chordata; class Chondrichthyes; order Myliobatiformes; family Myliobatidae; genus Mobula; species Mobula birostris. The sequence continues at coordinate 123,288,911 of NC_092371.1, forward strand.
AAGGCTTTCTGAAAATCCCAGGACATAATATTCACTGATTCTCTTTTGTCTATCCTGCTTGTTACTTTTTCAAAGAATTCCAACAGATCAATCAGGCAGGAAACCGTGCTGACTTTGGCCTATTTTATCATGTGCCTCCAAGTACTCTGAAACTACATCCGTAACAATTGACTCCAGTCACTGAGATCAGACGAACTAGCCTGTAATTTCCTTTCTTCTGCCTCTCCCCCTTCTTGAAGAGCAGAGCGGCACTTGCAGTTTTCCTGTGCTCTGGAACCACGCCAGAGTACAGTGATTCTTGAAAGATCATTACGAATGCCACCACAAACTCTTCATCCAGCACTTTCGGAATCCTGGCATGCAGTCTATCTGGTCCAGGTGACTTGTATACCTTCAGACGTTTCAGTTTCATAAGCACCATCTCTGTAGTAATGACTACTTCACTCTCTTCTGGTTCCTGACATTCTCAAACTTCCAGCGTACTGCTAGTGTCTTCCACGCTGAAAAGTGACGCAAAATACTTAATTCAGTTTGTCCCGCGTTTCCTTGTCTCCCATTTCTACCTCTCCAGTATCATTTTCCAGTGGCCCAATATCTATTCTCACCTCTCTTTTACACATTATATATCTGAAGAAATTTTTGGTTTTCTCTTTAGTTTTATTGGCTAGCTGTCTTCATATTTCATCTTTTCCTTCTTTATGACTTTTTAGTTGCCTTCTGTTTGCTTTCAAAAGCTTCTCAATCCTCTAATTTCCCACTAATTTTTGCTCTATTGTATGCCAAATCCTTGGCTTTAATGTTGGCTTTCACCTCTCTTGTTAGTCATGGTTGTATCATCCTGCCTTTAGAATACTTTAGAACATTGGCTTCACCCTCTATGGTAGTGGTCACCAACCTTTTTAAGCCCAAGATTCTCTAGCTCGACCTTAGTGAAAGGCAAGATCTACCTACTAAATCGTTTAGAGAAAAACAACTCAGATTGTACTTCCAATTAGAGGCATTTTATTTGGGCTAATTGTATTTGAATTACACAAAATACTTTTGTCAAACTTTCAAATTAATTCAAACAGGAAAACACTGTAACTAGTATATCAAACAGGCCATAGCTGTCTTTCTTTACGAATATTACAATACTTCACTCCTTTAATTCTAAGTTTCATCATTTAATTTTATTTCAACACGAAAAATAAATGAATAAAAATTGACTGTTGCACTCAGTGTGATGACTGGGGCTGAATACTTTCTGCTAGTTCCCTGTAATTTGGCACATAACTACAGACAGCCAGTCTGAGACAGTCGGTGAGGTGTCTGTCAGTAAGACAGCTGCTGTACTTAGATCTAATAATTTTCATCTGTGAAAATGCAATTTCACATAGATAAGTTGACCCGAAGTAGGCACTGACTTATAGTGCTGTAAAACCAATGTGCACACTGCGCATTGCTGGGGCCCTGTCAATAGTAATTGTCACCAGTTTATGAATGGGGATGTCATTTTCACAGACATATTTCTTAAACTCATTGTAAATATCCTCACCTCTCGTTCTCTCCTTTAATTGCAGAGTGAGGAAGTCCTCCTTTTTTGTAAAATCCTGGAAAGCCATTCTGACAAATACAAGCTGAGCTGCTTGCATTACATCCAGGGTTTCATCGGACTGTAGTGAAAAATATTCACAGAGTGAGAAGTCCTTTAACACTTGTAGATCCACGTCCTCTGACAGTGACCCTACCTTCATTGTCACTGTTGCAGGACCAAGCGGTATATTATGTATCGCGGTTGTGATGTCGTTTTTGTTTTTAAAGTCATTAAAAACAGTCTCTGCGGTAATGGACATTTCTTCCTTGAATAAATCGCCATCTGCAAAAGGCTTCTTGTGTTTAGCCAAAAGGTGACTTACACGAAATGATGCTTCAATAGCAGCCATATTTTGAGCAGCATGTTTTGTGAAAAACAATTGCTGGGCCTTCAGCCCCAATTTCAGCTCCTCAACTTCCCTGGCACAAATTGCGCTCTTTGGGGAGTAGGTGTCTTTAAAATTCTGGTGGTTGGTGTTGTGGTGCCACTCCAGATTCCCTCCTTTAGACAGTGCTTGTGTTTGGTGGCACAACATACGAACACACTTGTCTTTCACCAAGGTAAACAGAAATTCCTCTTTCCATTCTGGATGGAATTTGTACGTTTTCTCCTTCTTTTGTGCAGCCTCCGCCATGCTATCAGGATATCACGAGCGAGTGCTGTATATTGATGTTTGCGACAGTCTGTACTCTTGTCTAATCTAATTGGTCACTTTGATGCAGCACAACCTACGCTGAAAATGTAGTGCAGGGGAGCTACACACATGTGCACTGGGCAGAAAAAACAGAACTAAAACCCCGCAACCCGGAAACAACCTGAATAGAACTGAGGAAGGAGATGAATGGGCAGGTGTAGCATTTTTCTTGCTTGCAAGTTTATGTTCTAGGAGGTAGATTATTGGGGAGGGACACATGGACAGGTGAATCATGGACGGAGAAATCCCTGCAAAAAACAGTGGCAGGTGGGGGAAGGTATATACGTGTTTAGTGGTAAGATCCTGTAGAAGATTGCTAAAGTCGCAAAGAATGATGTACTGGACGTCGAGCCTTATGGGATGGTAGGTGAGGACAAGAAGAATTCGATCCCTGTTAAAGCAGTAGGAAATGGGATGAGCACAGATATCTGGGAAATGGAGGAGGTGCGGGTGAGTGCAGCATCAATGATGGATGAGGGGAACAGAAATCCTGCTCTTTGATGAAGATGGATATCACCGATGTCCTGGAAAGCATAGCCTAATCCTGGAAACAGATGTGGCGTAGTCAAAGGAACTGAGAAAGGGAATGGCAGTTTTATAGGAGACAGGGTGAGAAGAGTTATAGTCAGGATACCATGGGAATCTGTAGGTTTATAAAAATTGTCAGCAGACATTTTTGTCTCCAGAGATGGAGCCAGAGAAATCAAGAAGGGGGAGAGAGGTGTCAGAAATAAACCAAATGAATTTAAAGGTAGAGTGGAAGTTGGAGGCAAAGTTGATGAAGTTAACGAGTTCAGCATGGGTGCATGAAGCAGAACCAGTGCAACCATCAATGTAGCACAGGAAGTTGGGGAACATTACAAGAAAGGCTTGGAATACGCACTGTTCTATATAGCAAACGAAAAGGCAGGCATAACTGGAGCCCACACGTTTACCTGTGGCTACCCCTTGAGTTTGGAAAAAGAGCGACGAGTCGATTGTTGAGGGTGAGGTCCAGTTCTGCCAAATGGAGGAGGGTGTTGGTGGAGGGGAACTAGATGAGTCTTTTGTCGAGAAAGAAGAGGAAGAGGAGAAGATGGCGACGTGACGCAGTGCGCAGCAGCCACTCTGGTGAATGATATCTGTAATCTATCAAGTAGTGTGTCGTGCACAATCTTGAATTGATGGAGACAGACGTGAGAGCATGGAGGAACATCTCGAGAAACTTCTGAAATGCCTTCTTCACTGCCGCTGCTATTGTGTGATCCAGAATCTCCGGAGGAGAAGGCCCCAAGTCCTCAGCTTTGCTTGTTACTCAGCAGAGGATGGTCCTCGGGAGGCTGTATCAGAGGGGCTGGTCAGAGGCTCGAAGTTTTCAGACGGACTCAAAGTCAGCTGTGGTCGGATGCTTCCAATGCATCGGCAGCTGTCGGTACCTGGAGGTTTATGGCAGGGAGAGTTTCTCCCTTTTGTTGTCTGCTATCAGGACTACCGGGAGTCAATCGGACCTTTGGGCCTTTTATTTTTACCGTGCCCATGGTCTGCTCTTTATCAAATTACAGTATTGCTTTCACTGATGTAACTATATGTTATAATTATGTGGTCTTGTCAGTGTTAGTCTTTGGTTTGTCCTGTGCTTTTTTTTGTGATATCACTCTGGAGGAACATTATATCATTTCTTAAAGCATGCATTTCTAAATGACAATAAACGAGGACTGAGTGTCCTCATAATCTAATCTAATCTATAGTCTTCCTGATGGGGGATAAAAGTATATAGGGACTGAATATCCATGGTGAAAATCAGGCTGTTTGAACCAGGGAATTGAAAGTTGACAATCCTTAATTGCTCTTAAACTGTGCAGTTTGTTTAGTCATTTCATAGGGAAGTTAAAAATCAAGCACCATATCATGTGCCTGGATGCAAATAGCTCCCTCAAGTATGTTATCTAATCATTCCTCTAACCGTGTTCCTACAGTCATCAGGTTCTTGAACTGACCTGCATAACGCTAATCCTCCCTCAGTAATAGAACACTACAGACCACACTTTGCTGGTGCTTTTATGCACCACGTTCTTGCTCTTATGCGGTCTTTTGTTCTCTCTTATTTCTCTTTTATCATTAATGCATAATTTATATTTTGTGTGTTGTCTGTGTCTATCTGCCTGTGATGTTGCTGCAAACAAGTTATCCTTGTCCCTGCACCTCACTGTGCTTTTGCACATGACATTAACTTTAGAGGCATAGAGCCAAGAGCCCTACAGGACAGAAACAAGACCTTTGGCCCATCTAGATTGTGCTGAACTGTATTCTGCCTAGTCATATCAACTCACACCTGCCCCAAAGCTTGCCATACTCTTCCCATCCATGTACTTATCTAAACTTCTCATAAATATTGCAATCAAACCCAAGTTTATCACTTCTGCTGGCAGTATGTTCCACACTCGCACCATATTCCACTTAAATATGTTACCTTTCACCCTTAGCCTATGATCCCTAGTTTCAGTCTCACCCAACTTCAGTGGAAAAAGCTGGCTTACATTTACCTTATCTATACTGATAATTGCTGATGCCTCTATCAATTCTCCTTGTATTCTCCTGTGTTCCAGGGAGTAAGCTTCTAACCTATTCAACCTTTCATTTTCACTCAGGTATTCAAGTCCTGGCAACATCCTTGCAAATTTTCTTTGTACTCTTTCAATCTTACTGATATCTTTCCTGTTAGGAAACAAAGCTCAGGTTGTGTATGGTGACATATAGGTACTTTGATAATCGATTTACTTTGAACTTTGAGGTAGTCGACCAGAGTTGCACACAAAACTCCATGTTTAGCCTCACAAACATCTCTTAGGACTTTGACATAACATCCCCAATTCCTACACGCAGTACTCTGACTTATGAAGGTCAATGTGCCTAAAGCCTTCTTTACAACCCTGTCTACCTATGACATCACTTTCAAGGAATCATGGATCTGTGTTCCCAGATCCCTTTGCCCTACCATTCACCGTGTACAGCATGTCCTATCCTGATTTGTTGACTCTACCAGCCCTGTAGCCCTGTGCCTGAGCTAAGAAACAAGTTCTCACTACGTAAGCTTTCTATTTGGGCTGCTGTGGCGATCTCTTTCTATGTAACTGCTCAGGAAGAAAATAAGCAATTTCCACTTTGCAGCCGGAGGTGTAAAGTGCAAATCTTGTTCAGATTAATGATGGATGAGGCTGTCATTTCTGAAGCAATCCAAAGGTAATGATAGACAGGGGCTGCCCATAGCGCTGAAGTCATGGATGAGTTAGCAGATGACATATCCAAGAAACTGTGTCCAGACCAGGAAACACTGGGCCCAAAGAAAGTTGTTGAATGGCAGCATTGGTTATGCAGTACATACCTCTGGGTCACAGTTCGTCCATCCTATCCCCTTCCCTGCCCCAGTGCTCTCTTTTACTAACTGAGAAATGGCGAAAAAAGAGCTAATGCTTTGTTGATAGTGTACAAAATATATTGTTAAATAGGCATCAATCTCAGAACCATGAGCTATTGGCCTTAACTTCTTTCTCCATCTTTTAGTCCCAGTCATCCACACTTTTATTGCCATTTTGAATTTATGAGCGTGATTGATCCAAGGTGTTAACCTTTGAAGCAAAACACTTTAGCAGAATCAATGTGATTGATTACCTGGGAGCAAGACTGCTGTGGGTCAGAGCACTCAGCATGTTTGAATTTTGAGCTGTTATGTAATGAGGGAAGATTCGGCTGATGGTACTTGCTTTCCCATCAAGACTTACTGGGCTCCCAGTCTCCCTGAAAGGATCATTACAAATCCTGGATAGCTGTGATATGAGCCTTGTGAGCACGTTCTGTCTGCAATCATTATCTTTGACCTTCTGGCTTTACGTTATTTCAGTTCCCCTTCCCCTCCCCACTCACACACTGAGCTATCTGTCCTTAGTCTTCATGTCTGCCATGATCAGGCCAATTGCAATCAAGAACAAAACATAATGTTCCACATAGGTACCCTACAAACCATTGGTACAAATAATAAATCTTCCATTTTCAGATAACCCACACCCATGGTGTTCCTTTCCCACTGCTGTTGGTCCACCTAGGTTCTTGCTCTCTCTTTGGAGACGCAAGAGATTCTGATGCAACAATCTGTTGGGGGAACTCAGCAGCATCTATTGTAGGCAGGAATTCCCTGCATCAGGAAACCCTGCATCAAGACCTTACCTCAGGACTCGACCCAAAATATTGACAGCTACTTTATGCGCCCCCCCTCCCCCCCACCGCCCCACCGATGCTGTTCAACCCACTGAATTCCTCCGGTAGATTATTTGTGACTCCATCAGGTGTCCGTCAGCTTCCAACATTTCAGTGAAAACAAAGCAAGTTTGTCCAAACTTTCCTTTTGACTAGTAGAATAATCCAAGTAACATCTCAGTAAACCTTTGCACTCTTTCCAAAGCTTCCATTGCCTTCATGTAATGTGGTAATGAGATCTGAACACAATACTTAAAATGTGGCCCAAGCAAAATGTTATAACAAGACATCCTGAATTTTATACTCAATGCTCTGACCCAGGAAGCTGAGGATACCATACCCCTTCTTTATCACTCTACCTACTTGTATTTCTACTGCCTCTAGATTTACTAAGTACCTTCCTCCTACATTTGTCATCCCAACCACTTACATTTGTCTGGATTAAACTTCTCTGCCAATTCCCACTATATTTTGAATTGGTCTATATCCTGCTGTGTTATTTGACAACCTCCCTCATTATCCACAAGTCTGCCAATTCTTGTGCCATCTCCAAACTTACTAATCAACCCATCTACAATAATGTCGTTACGTTCTCCTCATGTCTGTTCCAAATAGGTTGCCTCCCATCTTTCAGACTGTGACCCTGAGCTCTAGACTCCTTATTAAATTAGATTAGATTAGATTCAATTTTATTGTCATTGTGCCGAGTACAGATAGAAAGCCAATGAAATGCACTTAGCATCTGACCAGAAATGCAAAGAATAGTGTTATTTACAAAATAACTGTGAATAAAAAAAGTGCGACAACACACAAATATAAAAGTACTGAGACATCAAACACTCCTCATATGTTAATCCTTTCATTGCTGGAATCATTCTCTGGACCTTCTCCAATGCCAGCAAATCATTTCTTGGATAAGGGACCCAAACTACTTACAATACTCCACGTGACCAAAGCCTTGTAAAGCTTCAGCATTACATCCTCCCTTTTATACTCTAGTCCTCTCCAAATGAATGCCAACATTACATTTGCCTTCCTTACCACCAACTCAACCTGCAAATTGACCCTTAAGGAATCCTGCATGAAGACTCCCAATTCCGTTTGTACCTCTGATTTTTGAGTTTTCTCCTCATTTTGAAAATAGTCTAAGCTATTATTCCTTCTACAGAAGTATATTACTGTACACTTTCCACACTGTATTCCATCTGCCATTTCTTTGCCCATTCCCCCAATCTGTCTAAGTCCTTCTGTGGACACCTTATTTCTTCAACGCGACCTGCCCCTCCTCTTATCTTCATATCGTCCACAAACTTGATTACAAAACTATCAATTTCATCAGCCAAGTGCCATGAAAAGAAGTGGTCCCAACACCAACCCTTGCTGAACATTATTAATTACTGGCAGCCAACCAGAAAAGGCCCTCTTTGTTCCCAGTCTTTGCCTCCCGCCAGTCAGCTAATCTTATAACCATGCTGATGGCTTTCCAGTAATACCCGGGCTCTTGTTTCGTTAAGCAGCCTCATGTGTGGCACCATGTCAAAGGCCTTCTGATAATCCAAATACACAACATCCACTGACTCTCCTTTGTCTACTCTACTAGTTATTTCCTGAGCTGAGTCAGGCAAGATTTTCCCCTAAGGAAATCGTACTGACTTTGGCCTATTTTATCATGTGCCTCGAAGTACCCGAACCCACACCCTTAGTAATGGACTCCAGCATCTTTCCAACCACAGAGTCAGGCTAACTGGCCTGTAATTTATTTTTTTTCTGCCTACCTCCCTTTCTTAAGAGTGGAGTGACATTTGCATTCTTTCAGCCCACCAGACCCATTCCAGAATCTGATAATTCTTGAAAGATCATAACCAATGCCTCCATAATCTCTTTTTCTACCTCTTTCAGAACTCTGGGCTGTCATCCATCTGGTCCAGGTGACTTATCTACCTTCAGACTTTTCAGCTTCCCAAACACCTTCTCTCTAGCGATAGCAAGTGTACTCGCTTCTGCTCTGACCCTCTCAAATTTCTAGAATTTTCAAATTTCAAAAAAGACTGCTAGTATCTTCCAGAGTGAATAATGATACAAAATACTTATTAGTTCATCTGCAATTTTTTGTCTCCCATTACATCCTCTCCAGTGTCATTTTCCAGTCATCTGATATCCACAGTCACCTCTCTTCCACTCTTTATATACTGTAATATATTGTATCTGAGAAAAAGAAACAATTGGTATCCTCTTGACTAGCTTAACCATTTCATCTTCTCTCTCCTTATGGCTTTTTAGTTAGTTTCTGCCTTCTGTTAGTTTTACAAAGCTTCACAATCCTCTGACTTCCCACTATTTTTTGCTATATTATATATGACTTTCTTTGACATTTATGTTGTCTTTGACTTCTCTTGTCAGCCACTGTGGCCTCATCCACCCATTGGAATATTTCTTTGGGATATATCTAACCATCATCTTCGTGATTGGTCACAGAGACTCTAGCGATTGTTCTGCCATCATCCAGCTAGTGTTCCCTTCCAGTCAAATTTTGCCAGTTTGTCTCTTAGGCATCCATAATTTCCTTTACTCCACTATAATTCTGATACATCTGACTTTAGCTTCTCCCTCTCAAACTGCAGGATGTATTCTATCATATTATGATCACTGTCTTCTAAGGGTTTCATTACCTTAAGCTCCCTAATTAAATCTGGTTCATTGTACAACACCAAATCGAGAATTGACTTTCCACTTGTGGGCTCAATGACAATCTCAAAGGTTCAAAAGATTCAAAGGTCCAATTTAACTTTGGAGAAATTTATGCAATATACATCCTGAACTGCTTTTACTTCTCAAACATCCACGAAAACAGAGAAGTGCCCCAAAGGATAAACGACAGATAAAAGTAAGAACCCCAAAGTGCCCCCCTGTTCGCCCCTCCTGCATGGAAGCGGCAGCAAACAACAATCCCCTCTCCCTCCACCAGCCAAGGAAAAGCATTGGCACCATCACCAAGCACTCAAGCATGAGCAAAGCGATAGCAAAGACACAGACTTACTGTTACCCCAAAGACTTTCAGTTACACCCAGCATTCGACATACCATAGATTCTCTCTCTCCCTAATAAGGGAGAAAAAGGTGTCCCCATTTTCCCAGTGAGCAGGGAGACATAACAAGCAACTTGCTGGTTTACGATATTAAAAAGACCGTTACATCGCTTTTTTTGAGCTCTGTGTCCAAAGATCGCAAAGATCCCGGGTCTTTGGACCCACAGCAGATATCCTGACTCCCCCGACGACATACGGGTCTCCGGTCGTGACACCGATCCTCGATCTGCCCTGAGATCTTAGGCTTCCAAATTCGAACCGGGCTCTCACACCAAACCTTTGGCATGTCGGACAATGGCCAGTCCTGAAACCCCAAGAACAGGTTCCATTCCTGCAAAGAACCGAAGTCAGCATGTAACTTGAGGTCAGGGTCTTCAAACGAACCCTGAAAGGGAAAAATAAAGATATTAAAGATGAAAGCAGAGCTGCTTCCGAAGATGCAAGCAAAGGAATTGCCGTTCAGCGCCATCTTAACTCTGCCCCCATCTCCGTAAAAATCTGCTCTAAAGAGCAAACTCATAAGCATTCTACAAATTCGCTCTCTTGGGATCCAGCAGCAAACTAATTTTCCCAAGCTACCTGCATATTGAAATACAGCATAGCTATCGTATCATTGTCCTATTTACATGCCTTTTCTATCTCCCGTTGTAATTTGTATCCCTCATCCTGGCTACTGTTCCACTGTTCAGAGGCCTGTATATACATAACTCTCATTAGGGTCTTTTTACCCTTGCAGTTTCTTAATTCCACCCACAAGTATTCTACATCTTCTGATCCTATGTGTCTTTCATGCAGACTGAAGGATAAATCTTCCGCTTTCCGACAGTGCCTTGTGGCAAGGGTTTCTCGCACCATTTCTCTGTTTTCTGTAATAATCGATACAGGAATTAATTCAACGGATGCTGGCTGAGTTAGCATTTATTTTTCATCTAACTGCCAATGAGAAGTTGGTGGTGATCTGCCTTCTTGAAGCACTGCGATCTTTAAGGTGTGGGTTCATCCACAATGCTATTAAGGAGAGAGTTCCAGATTTTGACCCAGTGATGGTGAAGGAATGGTGGTACATTTCCAATTCAGGATGATGTGTGCTTGGAGGGAAACTTCTATGAGATAGTCTTCCAGTGCTTTTGCTTCCCCTGTCCTTCTAGTTGGCAGATGCCACGGGTTTGGAAGGTGCTGTGTGCGGAACCTTTGTGAATTAAAAACCATTCGTATGTCAACATATTGGTCAGGATGATAGTATTCTTCACAGCGAGTTCATTGTCATCATTAGTCAGCTTTACTCTTTAATACCAGATGTACTCAATTACTTGAATATAGTTTCTGGAACGGCATTGGTTGGGAATTAAATTGAAGTGCACACAGCTACGAGAGGCCCAGATGAAGTGGATCAGTTCTCTTTGTTACTGGGAGGGTGGCGGGCGGTCATAGACTCATGTCTATGTGTGGATGGATAAGTGGAGCCCATGTCCCCAATTCTCAGACCTCCTGAACACACCGCTTCTCAAGCCCTGGCCCCCAGAACACCATCTTCTGACTAACCTCTCTCCAACTATCCATTCTCATTTGTCCCAAAGCCTCAGTTTCCAATCCTCCCTTTCCCGTCCGAGCTACCTGTTTCCCTCCCATCTCATCTTGCTCTTCTCACACCAGCTTCCATCATTGATATTTCATTTTTCTTACATTCTATCCATCAAATCTGCCTTATTTTTGACAGCAACTGAAGATCTGAGCATTCCTAGTCTCGTCCAGTCTAATTCTCTTTCAGTCACACTCGGAAACACTAGCAAATTAACTTCATTTCTTTTGTGTTGTACAGCGGGATGGACTTCAAAGTTACAGATTAATAAAATGGCCTTTAACCCAGTAGGGTGTTTGAATATATGTTCAAGCATAGTATCAACTGATAAAAGGACTTTGATTCTTGTCATTTTTCCTCCTGAGGTGGCTTCATCATTGAAGTATATTTTTCAACATAACTTTAGATCAAACAGTCATTAGCTTGTCTAACATAGTGCGAGAAAATTCCTTTGTTCCCCAGAAGTCATTTATTGACTGAAAGCATGTGATTAAATGTCAGCTAGCGGCATTCAGAGGGAATTTTGGCTTTCAACTGATAACTTATTGACTAATGAAAAAATTAATGTTTCCTGATATTGAGCTGCCATCTGCAGCCTATAGTATGCACGTGAGTTCTAAAGCAGTTGTGTGCGACTGAGAAGTAGCAAATTCAGTTTTCAGTTTGTAGATTTAAACTGAACTTATGGGCTGTATTTCAGTTCGGACAATGGGACTGTGCTTTCCTAACCACAGTCTAGCTTGGGGGTGAGTGTCCCACAGTATAATTTCAGTGCACACCTGAATGGAGTTGGATGAGTGAGGCTCCACGACTTTCCTTCTGTTTGGTCTTCCATCTGATAAAAAGTGGGGAAGGCAAGCAGAGGTGGGGTCTGACATTGCAGTGTGTCAAATGAGAGACTCTCATCGGCCAACTTGTGTCTTCCCCAAAGGTGCAGAATAACAAGGAGCAGGAGAAAGGCCATTCAATCACTCTCAAGTATGCTTCTGTCATTACTTAAGCACTGGTTACCACACCACAGCATTACCAGCAGGGAAGTAAGGAGATATACCAAGATGTTGCCAGGTCTAGTGCATTATTATTACAAGCAAACATTGACTGAGATGATTTTGTTTTCTTTGGAGAGGTGAGCTTTAATAGAAATGGGGATAAGAATTCTAGACCTACCAAAGAGAAAGAACCTATTTCCTTCCAGCAGAGAAGTCAGAAATGAAGGAGCATTGCATAGAATATAAAAGAGTACAGCATAGGAACAGGCTCTTTGGCCCTTAATGCCAGCACCAAGAATGATAGTAGATTAACTAATATCTTCTGCCTGCACATGATCTCTGTCTGGTTTGTTCTCTGCAATATTCATGTGCCTATCCAAGTCTTCTTTAACGACACTGTTGTATTTGCCATGGTGGCGGGGTGGAGATATGTCTCTATCAAAGGAGGCGGAAGACGCTCCTTCCCTCCATTAGCCTGCAGGTCACCCTTGGCCAAGGTGTAGCACCTGCTTAGCCCCCAAAAAGGGTCATGTGAAGCCATGGGAGCAAGTGCTGGATGGTTGCGTAAGCAGCTGGTGCATATCACAAGTCCTGGTCATGCGACCACTGGTGCCAGGCAATCTCTGAACAGTATTGATAATGGCTGGGGTCACCCGTCTTGTAAACACACTGCGCAGAAGAAGGCAATACAAACCACTTCACCACTTCAGTAGATAAATTTGCCAAGAACAATCATGGTCATGCGAAGACCATGATCACCCACATCATATGATATGGCACATTAGGAAGGAACGAGCATATTTGTTTCTACCACCGCCCATGGCAGTATGTTCCAGGTACCTGCCACTGTCTGTGTAAGATACATGCTCCACATATCCCTTTAAACATTCCCTCTCTGACCTTAAAACAATGCCCTCGAGTATTCAACATTTCTACCCTGGGAAAAATGTCAAGTCAAGTCAAGTCAAGTCACTTTTATTGTCATTTCAACCATAACTGCTGGTACAGTACACAGTAAAAACAAAACAACGTTCCTCCAGGATCATGGTGCCACGTGAAACAACACAAAACTACACTAGACTACCTAAAACAACACAGACTACTTGAAACAACACAAAACTACGATAGACTTCAGGCCTACACTGGACTACATAAAGTGCACAAAACAGTGCAAGACAATATAATAATTAATAAACAAGACAATAGGCACAGTAAAGGACAAATTACAATATAATAATAAATGATGTAAATGTAAACAATGTAAACAATGTTTTAGCAGTAATTAAGAAAGAAATGAGCAAAAATTGCAAAGGGAGTAGAGCGGTCTTCCCTATCTATGCCTCCCATAACTTAATTAAATCTCCACTCAGTGTCAGACCTCCACTGAAAACAATGCATTGGCCATACAACGAATGCCCTCTAATACAGGTAGCATTCTGATAAGACTTTTCTGAATTTATGATTCTCTTCTGCATTCTGTCCAAAACCTCCGTATCTTTACTGAAATGGGGTGAACAGAACTTCCTGCAATACTCACAGAAAAACGAAGCCTAACCAAAGCCTTACATAACTAGAACATGATTTCCTGACTCTTATCCTATATGCTCCAGGCATTGAAGACAAGCCGGCAATTCAGCTTCTTTACAACTTAATTTAGTTACATTGCATTGAATTGAAGTAGAATGATGCGAGGGAATGCTGAAGAAAAATAAAATATTGTCTACGATGAATGAAGTGCAGAGCTCTCAGCTCGGAAGGGCGATGAGGCAAAAGGTTTATAAGGTCCTTGGATAAGCATTCATAGAGTTGCAGGGCACTGGAGCAAGAGCTGATGGGTAGAATTGATCCAATTTTTGGCTAAAATGGACACAAGGGGCTGACTGGCCAATTTCTCTGCTGTAAATTATTCGATAAGCAACATGGTGGCACCACATCTCAAATTATTTTCACTCCATGGGGGTTACAGATAAGATAAAATCGAATGGATGAAAGGAAGTAACTGTACCTAAACTCGCTGGAGTGGGACTATGGGACTTCAGGCTTTTGTACCTCCTGGCCGATGTTAGCTGAGAGAATATGTCATGGTCCAGACCATATCTCATAGCCTCTGATTATAGTTGCTGCATTCTTGACAATGTAGATAATCCTGTTGGTGGTATCCATAAATTACAAAGTTCCAAGTAATTTTATTGCCAAATTACATATATGTCACCATATCCAAGCCTGAGATTTATTTATTTTTTGTGGGCATTCACGGTAAATACAAGGAACACAATGGAATCAATGAAATACTGCAAGCAACAGGATGGGGGACAGATGATGTGCTATAAACAACAAACTGTTCAAGTACTGAAAGAAAGAACAGGAAATAAACCGTAGTACAATAAAGGAAAATCTTTTGATAGAATTTACTTCCAGGTTTAAGAAAATCTTTCAAACGGAGCTCAACAGTAAAAACATAACAAAGACAATGAACACTTTTGCTATACTGTTTGCTATTTTTTGGCACAATATCTTTGTCCAAAGCCGATCTGGAAAGTTTACTAAGAAAAATAAGAACTGAAATGTCAAATTTCAGAAAATATTATGTACACACAAATGCACTTAGTTTAACACTACCTAGGACAAAAGGGGAAAGAGGAATAACAGACATTAAAAATCTACACAAGTCCAATAGAACTTCCAAGGATATATTTTCATCAACAAAAACAGAATCAGCACCCCACGCGGGCACGTGCACTACTAAACGTAAATGAGAGCACAACCCAGAAAATGAAGAAACTATCACTATGGAAGAAAAATTTAATCAATGGAAGATCATGGGCCTACATGGAAGACATCCCCACGATCTGAGCAGACTAGATGTTGACAAGGGAGCATCGAACGCCTGTCTCGGAGTTGGAGACCTCTTCCCAGAAGCAGGAGGCTTCCTTGTGGCAATACAGGAACAGGTGGTTAACACAAAAAAAATCAAAAATACATCATAAAAGACCAACAAATTCAAGATGGCAAACATAGAAAATGCCAAAAAAAACAGAAACAATCCAGCACATTACAAGATCCTGTAGCATTTTAACTCAGTCTGATTATGTACTCGGGCATAATCAAGTGGCAAACATCATTCATCAAAATATTCCTTTAAAATAAAAACTCATAAAAGGAAATCATACCTTATTATAGATACGAGTCTGATCCAGTTTTAGGGTCAGAATACCAGAAATTATATTACAACCACTCCATTACTACAGATAGGACAATCCAAAATAAACAGCTGGATATAATAATACAGGATAAACCAGCAAGAACAACTTATTTAATAGATATAGCCATTCCAAACACACAGAACATACAGAAATCAATACGTGAAAAATACCAGAAATATACTGAATTAAAAGAGGAAATTGAAGACTGTGGAACATGAACAGGGTATATGTACATTGTACATTGCCCAGATAGAAATATCTACAACTGGTATCATCTCAAAGGCACTACACACAATAGCATTAAGCAATTAGGGCCACACAGTAAAATCTATGTAAATCTTCAGAAAGCCACAATACTAATCACCTCTGGAAAAGTCCAAAAGTTCCTAGCAATTGAGCTAAGAGCATGCTTAGCTATGCCTGCAACTCAGGTTTTACCAGGTTGAGCTGAGAGAAAACAATATTTTAAAATTTTAATAATAATAATTAAGCAATAGATATTGAGAAAATTGAAAGTATCCTTGAAAGTGAGTCCATAGGTTGTGGGAACTGTTCAGTGATGGGGCGAGTGAAGCTATCTACTTTGATTCAGGAGACTGATGGTTGAGGGGTAATAACTGTTCTTGAACCTGGTGGTGTAGGCCCTGAGGCTCCTGTACCTTCTTCCTGATCGCAGCAGTGAGAAGAGAGCATGGCCTGGATGGAAGAGGTCCTTGAGGATGAATGCTGCTTTCCTGTGACAATGCTCTGGGTAGGTGAGCTCAGTGGTGGGGAGGGGTTTACTTGTGATAGACTAGGCCATAACTGATACATTTGTAGGATTTTCCAATCAAGGGCCTTGGTATTTCCATACCAAGCTGTGATGCAACCAGTCAATATACTCTCCACCATATTTGTATAAATGTAGAGGTGTCTCTTAAAGTTTTAGATGACATACAGAATACTTCCAATGTCCAACAAAATAGAAGTGCTGCCGTGCTTTTTTCATGATGGCATTTATGTGCTAGACCCAGGACAGATCTTCTGAAATGATAACTGACCCTCCCCACCTCTGATCCCTTGATGAGGACTAGCTCATTGACCTCGTTTCCTCCTTCTGAAGTTTTTTTTAGATTATGAGAACACTCAGTCCTCTTTTATTGTCATTTAGAAATGCATACATGTATTAAGAAATGATACAATGTTTCTCCGGAGTGATATCACAGAAAACAGGACAAACCAAAGACTAATTTCCAATTTCTCCCGGGATCAATAAAGTATGACTATGACTATGACTATGACTAACACTGACAAAACCATATAATTATAACATATAGTTACAGCAGTGCAAAGCAATACCATAATTTGATGAAGAACAAACTATGGGCACAGTAAATAAAGTCTCAAAAGTCTTCAAGTTGATCGACTCCCGAGTCCCTGATAGCAGGTGGCAAAAGGGAGAAACTCCCTGCCATAAACCTCCAGGCACCGTCAACTTGCCGATGCCCTGGAAGCAGCCAACCACAGCCGACACTGAGTCCACCCGTCCGAAAACTTCGAGCTTCTGATCAGCCACTCCGATACAACCTCCCGAGTGCTATCCTCTGCCGAGCGCCTTCGACCTCGCCCCGGCCACTGAAACACGCAAAGCCGAGGATTTTGGGGCCTTCTGCTTCGGAGATTCTGGTTACCACACAGTAGCAGCGGCAGCGAAGCGGGCATTTCAGAAGTTTTCCAGATGTTCCGCCGTACTCTCTCGTCCGTCTCCATCAAATCAGAATTGTGCACGGTCCCGTACTTGACAGATAACAGATATCACCACCGAAGTGGCCGTGCGCGCTGCCGTCGCGCCGCCATCTTCTCCTCCTGCTTCTTGCTGACAAGCTTGAGAAATTGTTGTTGCTGTGGCACCATTCAGCTATATTTTCAATCTCCCTCCTAAATACTGATTCGTCACCACCTTTGAATGGGGCACCAACAGTGGTGTCATCAACAAGCTGAAACATGACATTGGTGATATGCTTAGCCTCATAGTCTAAAGTGAGTAGAACAGGGGGCTAAACACACAACCTTGAGGTGTACCGCTGTTGATGGAGATAGTGGAATTTAAGTCTAAGCTAGTCCTTTGAAGGAATTGTCTATTGGGACTAGCTGGGGTAAACATACTTAAGAATGCCAGCTGGAACAGTCTCTTATAAATCAAATCTTCCAGATTGGGGGTATCTCCTTGAATTTTTTTAGCCCAAGTAGGCGATAGTATCTGAGGGCGGGGGCACAGATGATAGAAATAGATTAAAGGGATAACTCGGGGAGAAAGAGATTGTTCTGTGAGCAGGCATATACTTAATGGGCTGAATGTTCGATCATATATGGCTGCTTCGAGGAAGTAGGGAAGTTTCTACATGTTATCGGAAATTTGGTTTATTACTGTTATATGTACCAAAATATAATGAAAAACTAATTTTGTGTGCTGTTGAGACAGATTATTCCGTACACAATTGCATGAAAATAGCAAAACCAAAACAGATTTCCGAAAATTTGTGTTCAGAGAAAGTGCAGTGCATGGAGACAAATCAAGTGGAAGGGCCTCAGTGTGATAGATTGAGAGAATAAGAGTTCACTTTTTAGTGTATAAGATAGACAGATATACTTTATTGATCCCGAGGGAAATTGGGTTTCGTTACAGCCGCACCAACCAAGAATAGAGCATAAATATAGCAATACAAAAAACACAATCAAACAACAAAATGCAAACTATGCCAGATGGAAAATAAGTCCAGGACCAGTCCATTGGCTCAGGGTGTCTGACCCTCCACGGGAGGAGCTGCACGTTCAATGGCCACAGGCAGGAACGACCTCCCATGCCGCCCAGTGTTGTATCTCGGTGGAATATGGCCGAAGTCCAACAGTAAAAAGTTCAATATCCGGTCTACAAACACGTTCCTCGATCGTAATATGACCCGGATTGCACCATCTGTTGTTAACCAGAACAGTAAGCACCCAACTCCTATCCACTTGCTGCTCTCAGTGCACTTCTGGTCAGCCCGAATGGTCTGGAAGCCGTCCATGGAAAAGTTTTGATCAGGTATGTCCTCGTGCAGCCCCGTTCCAGTAAAACACATAACACTGCACTCCCGAAATGTTCTGTGACGCCTGGCTAGCGCCGTGAACGCGTCCATTTTATTACCCACCGAACTCCTCTTCTCCATAAGTCTCTGTTGTCTCGATCCGGTCCTCTTTCCTCGACTGTTCAAGAGGTCTGTTCAATGGTATAGACACATTACTGCACCGTGCTCTCAAGAAATTGTACTTCTGCTTAATGGTAGAAGGGAGAAGAATGAATGACACTGTGGGAGGGGCCCTTCAACATGTTGCCTGTTTTCCCAAGGCGGAGGAAACTGTAGACGGAATCAGTGGGGGGAAGGTGGGCTTACGTGACGGATGGACAATTCACAGCTCTCTGCAGTTTGTACAGCCTTGGGCAGAGCAGTTGCCCTACCGTGAGAGGTAGGTTCCCACAAACTCAAGTAAGTAAACAGAAATGGCAATTTTGGTGTTTCTGGAGATGTACCAATTCAACTGGGCTCAAGTGGCAGATGTCAGCAGCTGGGTCTGGAGCTCTTGTGGAAGAATTAAGCAGAGGCAGCCGGCCCCATCACAGCAATCTCAGCCGAGACAAAGATAGCCCCACTTGGGAAATCTGAAGCAGATCAGAAATTTTCTGGGAAATTTTCTTCTGAAGGCCTGTAATTTGACTGGACAGCTTTATCATGAGCTTTTAGAAATAATGTGAGCACCTGCATGTGTTAATCGTCTGCAGGAACAGTTGACAGAGGCCCAGCCTGATGAATAACTCCAACAGAGCTTTGTCAAGGACTGACACAATGGGTTTGTTTGATTGAATTTCAGAACGTAGACTTCTGAATGTTGCTGAAAAGGTGGTAGTAGCTGGAAAATCTTTTTATCTTGCTAGTCAGAACCTATGGATCTTGAAGATGTTGGGGGGGGGTGCGGGGGATGTCCCTGTTCCTGAGTTACCCTGAGACGAACTGAAGTACAAAAGTAGGGAGTTTAGGTTTCATTGTATTGACATTCAGGGAGTCAACATTTGGAGTGAAGCTTCTTATTTAAGAAAGGATAAAATACTTTAAAACCTGTTCAGAGACAGACATAAACACAACAGATTCTGCAGATCTTGGATATTCAGAGCAACACACGCAGAATGCTGGAGGAGCTCAACAGGTCAGGCAGCATCTATGGAGAGGGATAAGCCGATGACATTCCAGGCCAAGACCTTTCATCAGGACATTGATGAAGGGACTCAGCCCAAAACATTGACTGTATATTCTTTCAATAGATGCTGCCTGACCTGCTGAGTTCCTCCAGCATTCTGTATGCGTTGCTCAAAGACTGACATCTGGTATGAGTGCGTTCTCTTATAGGAAAAGTTTGAAAAAACTGAGATTGTTATATCCGTGTCTTAACTGGGTTTCTTCTTATTTCTAGATTCTCCCACAAGAGGATGCATTCTCTCCACACCTACCCTGTTAGGGGCTTTCACATTCTCCCATGTTACAATGAAGTTACCTTTCACTCTTCTAAACAGTACGCGCCCAGCCTTTCTGACCTTTCCTCAGGAGAGAACCTGGACAATGTTGAAACATAAGAGACTATAATTGGAGCAAAAAACAAGTCGCTGGAGAAAGTTTGCAGGTCTGGCCGCATCTGTGGAGGGAAAAGGGCAGTTGACGTTTCGGGTGGTGAGCCTGAAGATAATGTTGAACTTGTTGATGTTGATGTTGAGATGACTGTTGTCTGAGGTGCATTTATCCAGCCAAGTGAAGAGTAACCCATTACGTCCCCAGCTTGTGGACTGTGGAAAAGACTTCAGGTCTCAGAAGATGAGTTACTCATCACCGAATGTCTATATTAAAGCAGGTGTATTTTATGTGATATATGTGATATATTCTTGATTAGTAAGGATGTCAAAGATTATGGGGAGAAGTTAGGAGAATTTGATGACGGAAAACAAATCAGCTATGATTGAATGGCAGATTAGATTTGATGGAGTAAATGGTCTAATTCTGTTCCTATGTCTTATTGTTTTATGGTCTTAAATGCCTTTGTTGTATTTACCTCCACTGGCTCCTGGGCAGTGAATTCCAAGCAGCCACCACTCTCTGTATACAGACTTGCCTCGTATGAACTTACCACCTCTCACTTCAAATGCACGACCAGTTGGAATAATTCTTCCCCTATATCTTATGAAATATGGAGCCTCTGATCTGGTTTTATAGCCACCGTGGCCAGGCGCAAGAACTGAATGAATGAAAGGAAGTTAATGCACCTAAACTTGCTTTTGTACCTCCTGATTGATGTTAGCTGTGAGAAGATGGTCCAGATGGAGGGGATCTTTGATTATAGCTGCTGCCTTCTTGAAG
The DNA here is from genome assembly GCF_030028105.1 of Mobula birostris. Classification (NCBI taxonomy): domain Eukaryota; kingdom Metazoa; phylum Chordata; class Chondrichthyes; order Myliobatiformes; family Myliobatidae; genus Mobula; species Mobula birostris. The sequence continues at coordinate 123,309,684 of NC_092371.1, forward strand.
CAGCACCTCGTGTAGATAATACTGATGGTGGTATCCATAAAGTTCGAAGTAAAGTTATTATCAAAGTGCATATATGTCACTATAAACAACCCTGAGATTCATTTTCTTGTGGGCATTCACAGTAAGTACAAGAAACATTAAAGAATCGCTGAACGACTGCACCTCACCACACCAATGAAAGCAGCCTCTATTCCAGTTTTGTGGCCACTGTGGACGTTCTCCTCACAAATGAAACCCCAGAATGCTGATGAGGGAGTTGATGCTAATAATGATGTTTTCCATGGAGTGGTAGGTATTATTGTTTGCCTTAATCAGAGATGATTGGGAACTGATACAGAGACATCCAGAAAAGTCACCTAAACTACATCTCTTCCCTTGCTGCCACTTGCAACTGTGCTATTCCCTTCTTTCAGTCAACTCCTTGTCCACTGCATCTGTTCTCACAATGAGGTCTTCCTTTCCAGGACATCTGAGCTGTCCTTTAATTTCAAAAAAATCCTGCCCTCACCTCATCCTTTGACCAGACATAACAAGGATAGGGATCCCCTTGATTTCACCTTGAGTCTTTGCATCCGACATATAATTCTTGGTAACATCTGACATCTCCAATGGGATCCACCACCTGACACATCTTTCTCTCCCCTCCACCTTTATTTTCCACAGGGATAGCTCTCTCTTGCCCTCACGGTCCTTCCCACCGATCCTCCTCCAGGAACGTATCCCTGCAACCACACTGAGTGTTACACCTGCCTCTACACCTCTTCCCTCACTGCCACTCAGGGTCAAAAATAGTCCTCCAGGTGAGGCTGCAGTTCACATGTGAATCCATTGGTGTTATTTATTTTATTTGGTGCTCCTGGTGTGGTCATCTGTACATCAGACCGCTTCATCGAGCTCCTTTGTTCTGGCTGATGAAGCAGCTAAAATCCCTTGTTGGCAACCCATCTTCAGTTCCCAAATCAACATGTCTACTCATCACTTCCTATACAACTGAACTGTGGCTGGACACAGACTAGAGGAACAACACCTCATAATCTCTCAACTTGATGGCATCAATATTGACTTCCAAGACTTCTAGTAATCAATTCCCTTTGTTGCTCTTCCTTTGTTTTCCCTTATCCCACTGGCCTCTTCAATCCTTCTGTGTACCCCCTCCACCATCCATCCTCCCATCACCCTCACATTCCTCATTGGTTTCCATCCTCACTCTCTTGTATGCTCCACTGTCCCTTTCTTTATCTCTTTGTCACATCCACTGATTATCTCCCAGCATCTTACATCATTCCCATTCTCTCCCTCCCCCACACACCGATCTTCCCCCTCTCACGAGTTCTCCTACTGCCCCCCAATTGTGTTCCTCTCCCACCCCAACCCTTTTATTCTGGCTTATGCCCTCTTTCTTTCCAGTCTTAATGAAGGGCCTTGACCCAAAACATCAACTACCAATGCTGCCTGGCCAGTTGAGTTTTAGCATTTTAAGTGTTAACCCAGTAAAGTTTCATAATCAGTTGGAAGGCTCCAGGAAACAAAGCACAACCATATTCAGTTTCATTTTTTCCTTTGCGCTGCAACCTCGAGGGATGTTTATTCCAGGAACTAATATTGAAATCTCTTTAAAAGTCCTGTCATTTCGAATTTCAACATCTATAGTACCAAAGAATGCTGAAGATACTCAGCAAGTCAGGCAGCATTTATAAAAGAGGAACAGAGTTAACACTCAGAGTCATTGACCTTTTTTCTGATAGGTCATCATTGTGAAAGGCCATCAAAAAGCTTTGGCTCTCCCTCTCTCTGTACAGATGCTGACTGGCCCGTTGAACGTTTCCAGCATTTCAGATGCCCAGTACCTGCAGGTCTTTTTTTTCCATTCACATCTGTTCATTCTCTGAGCATTGCTGACCATTCAAACCGATAACAGCAATGATAAATGTCCTGTTTTCACCGTGGTGTTTAAAGATATATTTAGGTATTTAGTGTGGCAGTAATTTCAAAGCTGATTTGCTTTTCCAGCTTCAGCTATTGGACACAGTGTTTCCCCTCTTGCAGTGCTATTACCCCAATGTTTCTTTCTGCAGTGAGATACTGCTTTGGTCCCACTACTGTACATGTATTTTCTGACAAATTCTGTTTACTTGTTACTCCTACATAGATACTCTAAAGCGAAAGGAGCACTTTCTCTTTGGAAGAGGGAGGGGAATTTCCATCAAGCCTGCAAATGTGAATAAAGCAGACTTCTTCCTTAAAGACATAGCTGTTGTGTTGCGTAACTTCAAAACAGTAAAGAAATTCATAGGAAGACGCAGGGTCCAAAAGTGCGGGTGCTACTTCATCTTTACTTTAAGCAAGGCGCACACGTATCGCATGATAGCGTGGTGATATATGATATATGCAATTAACGTATTTTACACATAAACCATAATTGATTATTTAAATGAACCAGAATGCTTAATCAACCAATATATGTCCAAGGTTATTCAAATATTATTGAAATATTAAAAGCGCAATCATAGTGTAGTACAGTTTGGGAACGGTCTCTTCAGCCCACTCTCCATGCTTGCCATTAGTGGCACGAAGACGACACTCTGAAACCCGTGCGTGATGGAGTTTGAAGTGGAACAGCCGTTGCACAGGGGCAATCCCGCTCTCCCGGCAGAAGAGACCTTGATCCAGTGGCACGGACAACCGTTACGGCTGGAGACCTCTCCTGCTGCAGTGGATGACCAGGACGTCGAAGTGCCTTGTTGTGCTCTTAGTGCTCCACAACGCCTGCTGGGCCTGCCTTCTTGACCATTGGACCATTGGTCTCCTCCGCTCAATCCGCCAGGGCCAGACTTCACACGTTGGGATAGACAGATCCCCTCCCTCACCGAGGGTCAAAGACCCGTCGGCTACCCTCACCTGGTTTAGCCCGTCTGCTGAGATGGTTTACCGGGGGTGTAGCCACTGTGTGTGTTACAGCTACTTGGAGACACAGGTGAGAGCTGAACACCAGGTGGAGACCAAAGGTGGATGAGCTGCCCTGAAAAGGGCACGGCAGGCCCCCCGCCCACCAGAGGAGCTACCCCTCCCTAGACACCCCATACACCCCTTGCTTGCCATTAGACACTCATTTTTACACTAATCCTGTTCTAATCCATTTGATTCACCTATCATCCCATCAACTCCGCCCAGCAGGTTCCCACAAACTCCACTCATAAGTAGGTACTTTATTTCTCATTTACAGTAGCCAGCTATCCTACCAACCCACACACTTGTAGGGTGAGAGAGAAAACTGGAGCAGCTGGACGAAGCCCACATCATCACAGGGAGAAACTGTGATCTCACACATAGGCAACACCCAAGGCTAGGATTGAATCTGGGTCTCCGACTCGGTGAGGCAAAGGTCCTACTGGATGTGTCACTGTGCCACTCTTACAGTATTATAATCCTCTGGTATTTTAGTATTGCACTGCAGTATTAGCATACATTTACAGCAATACTTGAATCCCCAACCTTCTGACTCAGAGCAAGCATTACTAATCAATTACCACAGCTGACAATCCGATAGCTTTTCCAGTTATAAACTGCACCTGCTTCCACCAACTTCTTAGGGTTACTACATTAAAAATATATCTCTTCCTTTTGCATGATGTTCACAGCGGGCCTCTGCTTTTAACAGTTCCAGCGAACGCCAGTACTTGCACAGGAATTAAATTGCACACAAATTCTACAAAGGAAACTAAGCTGAACAGATCTTGAACAAATTCCCAGAGATAATGTTGTTAGGGAACAAAAGGACAACGGGGTGTACGCTTAAGGTGAGAGGAAGGAGTTTTAAAGGGGATCTGAAGGAAATGAATTTTTATAGAGAGAAATTGATGAGGTGGTTGAATTAGATATAATTACTATATCCTAGAGGAGTTCAGACAGACACTTAAAGGCAAGGTTCTATTGCATTCATATGGAATTAGTATAGATTTTATAACGGTCAGCATGGATCTGATGGGTTAAAGGACTTATTTCAGCACTGTACAACTCTATAACTCTATATTGTGTGGGGCCTATCAGCAGCGGCAACAGAGCTCGATGAACTAAATAGTACAGAAGAGATAAGTGGAGTGGCCAATGTCGGGAGTAGGCCAGTGGCGAGAGTAGAAGCGACAGGCTTTGGCTCATTCAGGCTTCAGCAAAAGCAGGCTTCGGCGAGGTAAGTGGGTAGGAAGACTTCGTTTTTGGATTTCCTTTGCAATTTTTTTGAAGAATAGAGAGCATGTCGGTAGGGTTAGGATTTTGCTCTGGATGTCAGATGTGGGAATCCTGATAATTTCCAGTCTCCCAGATGGCCACTTCTGCATCAGCTGCACTGAGATAAAGCTCCTGAGAGACAGTGTAGGGATCAGGAGCTGCGGCTTGATGACCTACAGCTTATGAACAGGGGATAGAGAGGAGCTACAGGGAGTTAGTCAGCCTGAGGCTGCAGGAGTTAGATGAGTGGGTGATGGTCAGGGAAGCGAAAGGAAGATCTCAGATATTAGAGAGCACCCCTGTGGCGATCCCCCTCAGTAATTGTTATCTCGTTTTGGATGCAGTTGAGAGGGATGACTTGACAGAGGACGACCATGGCGATTGGGTCTCTGGCACTGAGCCTGGCTCTGTGGTGCAGAACGGAAAGAGGACAATGAGGAATGCGGTAGTCATGGAGGATTCCATAGTGAGGGGAACAGACAGGAGGTACTGTCAGCCTGATAGAGATACCCACGTGATGTGTTGCCTCCCAGGTGCCAGGGTAGAGGATGTCTCAGATCAGGTGCAGAGTATTCTGAAGGGAGAGGTGAACAGCCAGAAGTCTTGGTACACGTTGGTACCAATGACATAGGTAGAAAAAGGGAGGATGTCCTGAAGAGAGAATTCAGGGATTAGGTAGGAAGCTGAAAAACAGGACCTCTAGGGTAGTAATCTCAGGATTGCTGCCTGTGTCATGTGCGAGGTTAGCATGATCAGGCGCATTAATGTGTGGCTGAGAGACTGGTGTAGGGGGCAGGGGTTCAGATTCCTGGATCACTGGGGCCTCTTCTGGAGGAGGTACGACCTGTACAAAAGGACAGGTTACACCCGAATCCAAAGGGGTCCAATATCCTAGTGGGCACATTTAATAGAGCTGTTAGGGAGGGTCTAAATTAATTTGGCAGGGTAATGGAAACTGGAGTGATAGGGATGAAACATAAAAACCCTATAGCACAATACAGGCCCCTTGGCCCAGAAAGTTGTGCTGAACATGTCACTACCTTAGAAATTACTAGAGTTACCCATAGCTCTCTATTTTTCTAAGCTCCATGTACCTATCCAAAAGTCTCTTAAAAGACCCTATCATATCCGCCTCCACCACCTTTGCCGGCGGCCTATTCCATGCACTCACTACTCTCTGCGTAAAAAACTTTCCCGACATCTCCTCTGTACCTACTCCCAAGCATGTTAAATCTGTGCCCTCTTGTAGCAGCCATTTCAGCCCTGGGAAAAAGCCTCTGACTATCTACATGATCAATGCCTCTCATCATCTTATACACCTCTATCAGGTCACCTCTCATCCTCTGTCACTCCAAGGAAGGCCGAGTTCACTCAACCTGTTTTCATAAGACATGCTCCCTAATCCAGGTAACATCCTTGTAAATCTCCTCTGCACCCTTTCTATGGTTTCTACATCCTTCCTGTAGTGAGGCGACCAGAACTGAGCACAGTACTCCAAGTGGGGTCTGACCAGGGTCCTATATAGCTGCAGCATTACCTCTCAGCTCCTAGCCCGTGATTGATGAAGGCCAATGCACCATATGCCTTATTAACCACAGAGTCAATCTGCGCAGCTGCTTTGAGCATCCCATGGACTCGGACCCCAAGATCCCTCTGATCCTTCACACTGCCAAGAGTCTTACCATTAATACTATATTTGACCTACCAAAATGAATCACTTCACACTTACCTGGGTTGAACTCTATCTGCCACTTCTCAGCCCAGTTTTGCATCCTATCAATGTCCCGCTGTAACCTCTAACAGCCCTCCACACTTTCCACAATGCTCCCAACCTTTGTGTCATCAGCAAACTTACTAACCCATCCTTCTACTTCCTCATCCAGGTAATTTATAAAAATCACAAAGAGTAAGGGTTCCAGAACAGATCCCTGAGGCACACCACTGGTCACTAACCTCCATACAGAATATGACCCATCTACAACTCCTCTTTGCCTTCTGTGGAAAGCCAGTCCTGGATCCACAAAGCAATGTCCCCTTAGATCCCATGCCTCCTTACTTTCTTAATAAGCTTTGCATGGGGTACTTTATCAAATACCTTGCTGAAATCCATTCACACTACATCCACTGCTCTACCTTCATCAATGTGTTTAGTCACATCATCAAAAAATTCCATCAGGCTCGTAAGGCACGACGTGTTCTTGACAAAGCCATGCTGACTATTCCTAATCATATTATACCTCTCCAAATGTTCATAAATCCTGCCCCTCAGGATCCTCTCCACCAACTTACCAACCACTGAAGTAAGACTCACTGGTCTATAATTTCCTGAGCTATCTCTACTCCCTTTCTTGAATAAGGAAACGACATCCGCAACCCTCCAATCCTCCGGATCCTCTCCCATCCCTATTGATGGTGCAAAGATCATCGTCAGAGGCTCAGCAATCTCCTCCCTTGCCTTCCACAGTAGCCTGGGGTATATCTATCCAGTCCCGGTGACCTATCCAACTTGATGCTTTCCAAAAGCTCCTGCACATCCTCTTCCTTAATACCTACATGCTCTTCTTTGCAGTCCGCTGCAAGTCAGCACTACAATCACCAAGATCCTTTTCCATAGTGAATACTGAAGTAAAGTATTCATTAAGAACCTTTGCTATTTCCTCCGGTTCCATACACAGTTTCCAACTGTCACACTTCCCTATTCTTTCAAGTCTGATCCTCTTGCTCTTCACGTACTTGTAGATTGCCTTGGGGGTTTTCTTAATCCTGCCCACCAAGGCCTTCTCATAGTTGAGGAAGAGGAAAACAGAAATAAATCAAAGATAATGTGCAACAGAGATTATAAAAAGAACAGGCAGGAGATGAGGCTTAGTCACAGCCAGTGGCATGAGTTACAGGGCAATAGAGGCATGGTGCAGTTAAAGCAGAAAGCAACAAATACCGGACTGAATGTGCTATATTGAATGCACACAGCATAAGGAATAAAATGGACGATCTTGAAATTCAGCTAAAGATTGGCAAATATGACGTGGACATCTCTGAAACTTGGCTAAAGGATGGCTGCCATTGGGAGCTGAACATCCAAGGATGTACAGTGTATTGGAAAGATAGGTTAGTAGGCACAGGGGGTGGTGTGGCTCTCTGTATAAGAAATAATATATTAAATCATTGGAAAGAGATGACATAGGATTGGAAGGTGTAGAGTCTCTATGGGTTGAGTTAAGAAATGGTAAGGGTAAAAGGACCCTAATGGCAGTTGTATACAGGCCTCCAAACAGCAGCCAGGATGTAGATTACAAATTACAGCAGAAGATAGAAAAGGTGTGTCAGAAGGGTAATGACATGATAATTGTTGGGGGTTTTAACATAAATGTGGATTGGGAAAACCAGGTCAGTATCGACCTCAAGAGAGAGACGCAAACAACAGGAATTCTGCCGATGCTGGAAATTCAAGCAGCACACATAAAAGTTGCTGGTGAACGCAGCAGGCCAGGCAGCATCTGTAGGAAGAGGTGCAGTCGACGTTTCAGGCCGAGACCCTTCGTCAGAACTAACTGAAGGAAGAGTGAGTAAGGGATTTGAAAGTTGGAGGGGGAGGGGGAGATCCAAAATGATAGGAGAAGACAGGAGGGGGAGGGATGGAGCCAAGAGCTAGACAGGTGATTGGCAAAAGGGATATGAGAGGATCATGGGACAGGAGGTCCGGGAAGAAAGACAAGGGGGGTGACCCAGAGGATGGGCAAGGGGTATATTCAGAGGGACGGAGGGAGAAAAAGGAGAGTCAGAGAAAGAATGTGTGTATAAAAATAAGTAACAGATGGGGTACGAGGGGGAGGTGGGGCATTAGCGGAAGTTAGAGAATTCGATGTTCATGCCATCAGGTTGGAGGCTACCCAGACGGAATATAAGCTGTTGTTCCTCCAACCTGAGTGTGGCTTCATCTTTACAGTAGAGGAGGCCGTGGATAGACATGTCAGAATGGGAATGGGATGTGGAATTAAAATATGTGGCCACTGGGAGATCCTGCTTTCTCTGGCGGGCAGAGCGTAGGTGTTCAGCAAAACGATCTCCCAGTCTGCGTCGGGTCTCGCCAATATATAAAAGGCCACATCGGGAGCACCGGACGCTGTATATCACCCCAGCCGACTCACAGGTGAGGTGTTGCCTCACCTGGAAGAACTGTTTGGGGCCCTGAATGGTGGTAAGGGAGGAAGTGTAAGGGCACGTGTAGCACTTGTTCAGCTTACACGGATAAGTGCCAGAAGGGAGATCAGTGGGGAGGGATGGGGGGGGACGAATGGACAAGGGAGTTGCGTAGGGAGCGATCCCTGCGGAATGCAGAGAGAGGGGGGGAGGGAAAGATGTGCTTAGTGTTGGGATCCCGTTGGAGGTGGCGGAAGTTACGGAGAATAACACTTCACCTGTGAGTCGGCTGGGGTGATATACTGGCTGAGTACTGAAAGCCTGTGTTATTCAGCCAGATGGAACATTCTTTGATATCTTTAACTGTTCACTTCAGAAGTTTGAGGTACCCACCTGCTACAAGCAGGCATCTATTATACCAGTGCCTAAGAACATTGAAACCTGCCTCAGGCGCTGTCATCCAGCAGCACTTACTTCCACTGTGATGAAGTGTTTTGAGGGGTTGGTGATGGATCATATTAACTCCTGCCTGAGGAGTGACGTGGATCTGCTCCAATTTGCCTACCGTCACAACAGGTCAACAGCAAATTCTTCATTGTTCTTCACTCAATCCTGGAACATCTGGACAGTGCAGATGGTGCAGAGTCATAAGAGTTGTACAGCATGGAAACAATAGCCCAAATCATCCAATCCCATCAGGGGGCCTACCTGAGATTGTCCTATTCACCTGCCTTTGGGCCAGTATTTGTCAGTTCCTTTCATATTTGCTGCTCTATTTTATTTCTTCAATTGTATTTACCCTTCAAGCTTTTATTTTGTTATCATACCGATAACCTTCCCTTTCCATGCCTAAATTATGTTCTCAATATTTATTGCTTATTTATTTATTATTATTCTTTCTTTTTTTTGTAATTGCACAGTTTGTTTTCTCTTGCATACCGTTTGAGTGCCCAAGGGATATGTTTCTCAGACTACATTATATACTGTGCAGAATATCAGGATAATGTAGGACAAGCTGGTTGGATCGAGGGGAATTATGCTGTCAGCAGTCGGAGCATGAATGGATGTGTCTCTGAGGCAACTGGCCAAAATGCTATAACCAAAATGGGCTAGTGGCCAAAATCAGCCTTATTTTCATTTTGTGGTCCCTTGGGATTGAACCTGACTTGCTTCCACCCTGGTTCTGTGGGTTCTAAGGTGGTTGATGGGGCCAAAATGGTCCGAGTAGACCCAGCCATAGATGGGGCAGGTAGTGCTGACTGGGATGCATAAGTGCTTGCTCTCTCTACAGTTCACACAGGGGCCTGACTCACCCAGGCTGACAAGGGTTTAATGCCAACCCGAATGTTCCTTCTTCAAGTTCAGTGGCTGTGGCCAAGAACTTTACAGAACTCAACAGGGACGTTGCAATTTCTTTTCAGGAAGTTTTGTCTTTAATCAGTTAGCAATCAGAGCCAATGTAGGTTAGTCTGCTTCCAGGCACTGTTGAAATCAGAATGTTTGTCCTTGACTGGGGAAGAAACAGTCACAGAGGCTCTCTGCCCATCTGAAGACATTGGTATGGGGATTCTATCCCTTCAATTAAGCTACACTGTCTTGGCCCAAGGAGGTTCAGCAGGTCACCAAATACTTGAGCATAGACGCACTGTAGAAAGTATCCAGACTGGCTAATTCACTGATGCCAGGTCCAGCCCACTTCGCACTGCTACTGTCAGGCAGGATGTACAGAAGCCTGAAGCTCCACACCAAAAGGTTCAGGAACAGCTATTTTCCTATAATCATCAGGTTCTTGAACCAAAGGGGATAACTTCACTCAACTTCACTATGGACTCATTTTCCAGGACTCTTCATCTCATGTTTTTGATATTTATTACTATTTTATTATGGTTGTCATTCTATTATGGATTTATTGAGTATGCCCACAAGAAAATGCAACTCAGGGTTGTATATGTTGACATATATGTACTTTGATGATAAATTATACTTTGAACTTCCACACATTGCGTAAAATGGCACAAGCTGAGGTTTGTTAAGGATTTGCATGGACTTTTTGAGTACAATAAATCATATTTAGTAACTCACTCAACATTAATTCCTTCTCACTCTCTACAGATACCACCTGAGCTGCTGATCATTTTCTCATAGTTCCTCCCTATGGCACTTATGGTCTTGGCTGCCCCTCCACACTCAAGATCCCGAAATTCTGCAGGACAGGTACAGGGGCGGCATTTCTTCTGAATGGTGTGTCAATTTTCGAAGGTCGGAAGTCAAGTTTTTTGCCAATGCACAAATATTTGAATGCGCTAATACGATGAAAACTTACTTACAGCTGCGTCATGGACATATTGCTTCAGTAACACATTCTACTAATTAGATGACTGGCTGCCTCATGATCTGGTACTGTAATTTAAATGTAAGAGAGTGTTGTACTCTGCTAATATATCATGGGCATATCGTTCCTCACCATCAGTAGTATCTGCACAAGGCACTGCCTCAGGAAGGGACCGTCTATCAAAGATTCTCACCATTTGGGCCATGCCATGCTTTCACCTGTAGCATCAGCAGGAGTTACAGAAACCTGAAATTCCACACTGCTTGCTTCAAGAACCATTACTTTCCTTCAAGCAATCAGATTTAGATCTGTCAAAATCCTAGTGTTGACCAACACCATGTCCAATTTGAACACGTTGCGTTTAAGTGGATTTTTAAAAATTCCTGGTGTGTTTGTATCTAGAAATTATGTATAGCTTGTTTAATTTCTGTTTTCCTGAATGCTTTTATATGATTTTATGTGCCCGTGATGCTGCTGAAAGAACGTTTTTCTTTGCATCAGTGCGCACATTTACTTGTTCACATGACAATAAATCTGACTTTTGACAACATAAATTAAATTATGCAAATTCAAAACATAAATTAAGCATAAATTATACATAGTTTTTGCAAGAAAGAACACAATTAAAACAAAAAGGAAAAATGTTCATTGTGCTGAAAAGTGGTCAATGTAATCGTGTTCTTGAACTTGGTGATGTGGGACTTAGGACTTCCATGCCTCCTGCCTGATATCCTGCAAGAAGGTGGCATGGCTCAGTTGGTAGGGGAGGGATGTGCCTGCGATGTATTGGACTGATTCCTCTACTTTCTGCAGCTAGATCGTGATGGAACAAGTTGGAATACTTTCAACAGTCCATCTGTAGAAGACCAGAACCAGGATCACAGTTTCAAAGAGAAATGTTGACCATACAAGGCTGAAATTTCGCCACACAGAGGTAAATATTGGGAATTCTCTCTGAAAGTAGTCCATAGATTGATAGGGTGTTAGAGTCAGAAAGTTGCGTTTATAAAGCTCTGAATTTATCTTTGGTCATCCCATTACAGGAAGGATGTGCACATTTTAGAAAGGGTGCAGAAGAGATTTGCAATGATGTTACCTGGATTATAAGGCATGTGCTATAAAGAGAATTTGAACAAACGGGTTGTTTTCTCTGGACTGTCAGAGAGCAGAGGGAGGCCTGATAGGAGTTTTTAAGTTTATGAGAGGTATAGATAGAGTAAACAATGGTACCTTCTTCCAGGGTTGAAATGTCTAATACCAGAGGACATGCTTTTAAGGTGCAAGTTCAAAGATGTGCAGACGTGGTTTTTACACAGACAATGGTGGGTGCCTGGAACGCACTGCCAAAATTGGAAGTCGAGGCAAATATGACAATAGCATTTAAGAAGCTCCTAGTAGGCACAATAATTTGCAGAAGGATATGCACAAGTGTAAACAGAAGGGATTAGTTCAGTTACTCATTTAAATCATCATTATCATCAGGTGCCATGCCCATTTTGAGCTTTGACTGCCATGGCCCACACACTCCTGTTTCAGGTCAAGTGGATCAATTCATTGGTATTTATTTCCAGATCTCTGACTGCTGTCTCCATCATCGATTGTTTTTGTCTTCCTCTTGATTTCTTCCCTTCAATCTTTCTCATAATTACCATGCATTCTAACTCCTCTTTTCTGATCACATGTCCAATGAAGTTACGTTGCCTTTTCATGATCTCATACATTATTTCTCTTTTTGTGTTTGCCCTGTTCGCGACATCCTCGTTAGATATTCGTTTCATTCATGATATTCTTTGCATCCTCTTCAAAAACCACATCCCTGCTGCTATGGTTCATTTCCTCATGTTACTAGATATTGTCCGATATTCTGAACCATATAACATAACTGGATAAATGTAACATTTCAGTACTCTGAGGCGGGTTGTCGTGCCTAGTTTAGTATTGGTCAGTATACTCTTCATTCTCGTAAAGGTATCTTTTGTCATCCCTATTCTTCTTTTGATGTCTGTGTCACACCTGCCATCTGATGTCACCCAGCTTCCTGAGTAGAAAAAGTTCTGTACTTGTTTTATGTCTTATAATTGTTGAAGAAAGTGCAAAAATAGGTCTATCAATTGCAAAAAGACAGTATGTTTGGTGATATCCAAGAAGAAGGAGAATCCTCTCTGCAGGCTGAGAATAAACAGGGAAGACATAAAGCAAGTCATTTAAATAGTAGTTTAATTTGTTCACAATATTATTGGCCAACGGGCCTGTTCCTGTGTTGTATTGTTCAATTTTCTCTCTTGTCTTTAACGGAGATGTGGAGGCTTGATCATTGAATATATTTAAGACAAAGATGACATGTGTTTGGATATTAAGGTATGTTGGACTGAGCAGGAAAACAGGAGTGAGTAAACAGAAATCAGAGAAAATCTGCAGATGCTGGAAATCCAAGCAACACACACAAAATGCAGGACTAAGTAAACAGATCAGCCATGGTCTCATCGAATGGTGGATTTGTGTATTTAATATTTCAATAATATTTGAGCGATCTTGTAAATAAGTTGTTGATTAAGCAATCTTTGTTTGTTCAAAATAATTCATTACAGGTTGTCTGCAAAAATAAGTGAATTGCATCTGTTATGACACTACCACATGATAAGTTTGCATGCCTCGCTTAATATAAACACGAACTAAGACTCGTATTCCCAGCTCTCTTGACTTCCTTGCAAGTAGTTTAATGTTCTTGAGTTACAGCACATAACACAAGCAAGTAGGTCTCTGGCCCATCTCCCACCTCTGCTGTTTCTGATGTGCTTCACTTCATACACTCCTGCCCAGTCAGTTCTATTTCTGTTCATCTCACCAGTCATTTGGACAGCACAGTGGTGCAGATTGTACTTACAGAACATGCAGCTGATCTGTATACCATTTGGGCTGGGATACTGCAGGATCAAGCTTGCAGAGGGCAATTTTCAGCATCTCTGCACCAGGTCTAACGATGAACATGGTCTAGTCAAATTTCCTGATCTGACTAGCAGGAATTAGGGCTTTTATTTACCAAACAAGAAAAACAAATGGCACAGATTTCTAGTAATATGATTTGACATTCCCTCTGCTTTAACTGTACATTGAGGGAAGTGAAATGGAGACTGGGTTGCATGTTGTATGGCACTGCTCTTTTTCACACCTATAAACAGCCAGATTAGATGGGAGTTTAATGGATGCCTTTAATTTGGCTTTGACTATTAAATCAACAAAGACATCATCCATTATAGTTGTGCCCATCCCTCAATGGGCCGCTTCCCTAAGGCTTTGTCAATCCAGTACTGATGATTCCAGTAGTCAGGAAACTAATTGCCTATAATCTTCTTATCTTTGGTCAGAAATCCAACTGTTTCTACCTCAACTGGAAAGGAAAACAAAAAAAAAGAAAGACTCGCTTTTACCTTGTGCCTTCCATGCCCTTCACAAAATGTCCGAATGCTCTTCACGACCATTTGTGAAACCCAGAGCAGTCAGCCAGTTTTGCTGAGAATTATTGAGAGATAAATATCAGGACGGGTACTGGGGGCAATACCCTGCTCTCTGGAATTGCATCATGGGATCCTTTACATCTACTTGATCATCCAAAACCTGCAATCCTGAGGTTCACTGCACAACCTACCTTTCCAAACTCACCCTTCCCCATGATGGCAGCTGCATATGCATGCAAGTAAAGAGAAGAAAAAGTTATAATGGTATAGAGGAGCTGGGACTTCATGTTACAGCTTTATTTCATGTGCGTTGGGCCACAGCTGAAGTAGTGCCCAATGTTCTGGCTGCACACTATAGGAAGGGTGTGATAGTGCTGAAGCGAGTGCAGAGGGAGGGGCCTGGGTTTGCCTGGATTGGCACCTTACTGTTATAAGGACAAACTATAGGCTGGGTTTGTTTTCCCCCCAAACACAGGAAGTTGAGGGATAAAACAGATACAATATACAAAATTATGAGGGAGTAGATCATATAAAGCACTTTTCTTTTCCATGGCAGTGCATCAAAAACAAAATGATCAGAAGATAAGATGAGAGGTCGAAGGTTTAATATGGAAACATAGAAAAGCTACAGCCCTTTGGCCTACAAAGCTGTACCGAACATGTACTTACTTTAGAAATTACCTAGGGTTACCCATAGCCCTCTATTTTTCTAAGCTCCATGTACCTATCCAGGAATCTCTTAAAAGACCTTATCGTATCTACCTCCACCACCGCCGTTGCTGGCAGCCTATTCCATGCATTCAACACTCTCTGCGTAAAAAAAACCCTTACCTCTGAGATCTCCTCTGTACCTTTAGAGGGGATCTGAGAGGGAGATTTTTCAGACAATTTGGAATGTATTGCATGAAGGGGAGATAGAGACAGGTATTCATTCTCATGAGATTTAGGAAGCATCTAGACATCTGCTTGATTTTTCAAGGCATAGAAGGCTACAAACATAATTAGAGTAGATGGTTTTGTGGGCTGCATGGATATGATAAGCTGAATGGCCTGATTCTGTAACTTATAGAAGAAAATAGGAGCAGAAATAGGCCATTCAGCCCCACAAACCTGCCCCTCCCATCGATATAATCTTGGCTGATCTACCCCAGGCCTCAATTAATCGTCTGTGCCCATTCCTCATAGTCCTCAATCCCCAAATCATTTAAACCTTCACTTACCTCCACTTTAAATGCTACCAATATTTTATTTCCTCTGGGGCAGAGGATTCTAGAGGTTGTCACCATCTATGTGAAGAAGTTTCTCAGGCTTAAATGACCCTTTGAAACTCTGTCTCCTTATTTGATATTTTAAGAATCTATGTCCCCACAAGAGAACCTAAGAATAAAGATCAAATTCTCAAAAATCTAAGCAATGCCGATGCACTGGGCAGCTACAGGGAACAAGAGACATCGAGAAAAAGCAATAGTTTCACGTTTATAAAGGCCTTTTTTTGACTTTTCCCCAGAATTAGCTCCGTGTGGTTTGGCATGTGGAACCATCTGGCACTAACGATCCAGGAATGAAATTCTGGAAATTGCTTCATTCAGTAGTGCATCTTGATTGTCATTGTGCAGGGAAGGAAGACAACAGGAGGCGTGTTGAAGGGATTTTAGGGGGCTCCATAGGAAAGAAAAGACAATTATGCCAATAGATTTTGCTGCCAAGCTATTTTATTAATATCAGAGCCAGCCATAAGGCTAATTCCCAGAGATAGCTTTATTCTACCAAGATTAGCACCTGGCAACAAGAAATCTGGTGGCCCAAGCCAAATGCAGGTAGCCAGTAACTATGGAGAGCAGAGCAGTCAGGAACATGGGTGCAGTGGCTGAGTTATCACACATGATCTATCAGAGTAGAGGGATTATTCATTTGTTCATTCATTGAAAGCAGGAGCAACTTTTGAGGCTTTATGAGACACTGGTCAGACTGCAATGGAATATTATGAGCAATTTTGGGCACCATTTCTAAGGAAGGGCATGCTGGGACTGGTGACGGTCCCAAGTAAGTGCAGATGAATAATCCTGGAAATGAAAGATTTATTGTGTGAGGAACATTTGATGGCTCGAGGAGGGAATTCAGAAGATGAGGTGGAAATCTAATTGAAACCTACCGAATGTTAAAAGCCTGGTTAGAGTGGGCATGGAAAGGATGTTTTCATGTATAGGAGAGTCTAGAATCTGAGGGCACAACCTCAGAATAAAGAGACATCTCAACATGACTGAGATGCTGCAGACACAGGAGTCTGCAGATTCTGGAATCTGGAGCAATGCACAAAGTGCAGATGGAAATCAATGGGTTAAGCAGTTGTCCACTTCCATCCATAGGTGCTGCCTGACTCCAATGCTTTGCGTGTTGCTTGTGTCTACAAAAGAAGGGAAGTTGTGGGTCACGAACATGCAGAAAATAGAGTGATATGGACATTGTATAGGCAGAAGAGACAAGTTTAGCTAGGCACTTAATTACTAGTTTAGTTAGATTGGCCAAACGTTGTGGACCAAAGGCCTGTTTCTGTGCAGTACTGCTCTATGTTCTCTATCTATACTTAGTTCCCATGAAAAAAATTACTTGTAGCTGCACACTGGCCCTTTGCAAATCCTGTACTTGTACACCCAGATCCATTTCAATATTCAATAATCTCTCAGCATTTTTATTATATGATTTTTTTATGTTTACTGTCAAAATGGACCATTACTTGGTTTCCATTTGCCAAATGTTTGCCTGCTCACTTAACCTATTGATAGTCATTTGTCCCCTCTTTGCAAATTACTTTCCTACAGTCTTCATGTCATCTGTAGATCTAACAACTAAAGAAATGCCTCAGGTCAAGGATGACCTAACGTAGAGAAGTCCAACTTCATGTAAATTCTCCTACACGTTTTAAAACACTTTTCAAGATCATAGAAATAATGAAGCAATTTGTGGTGTTCATTAATCATTGGATACGGTATATATTCCATTAGTTTAATTGTGGGTAATGTTGAGTCAACATTCAACAAAGCAAAAGAATCGTACTGCATAGAGTGATATGATACTGGTAGTTATATAAACGGACGTTTTGGACTAAAATAGGCTGACGGACAGTTCTCAGGAGTAGAATCCTTATAGAAACTTGGATCTGCCTGTATACCTATGGGGCCTCCATCCAAATCATTTATCTGAATAATAAAAATTGAGGGCCCAGTGTCAATCTCCAAGGGAAAGTTCTGTACATCTTGCCAGTGAGAAAAAAAGAGCTATTTATCAATTCGTGGTGCGCAAGTGAAACAGGTCAAAAGCTTTAAGTTCCTCGGGGTCAATATCACAAATGACCTGACTTGGTCCAACCAAGCAGAGTCCACTGCCAAGAAGGCCCACCAGTGCCTTTATTTCCTGAGGAAGCTAAGGAAATTTGGCCTGTCCCCTAACACTCTCACTAATTTTTTATAGAAGCACCGTAGAAAGCATTCTTCTGGGGTGCATCACAACCTGGTATGGAAGTTGTCCTGTCCAAGGCCAGAAGAAGCTGCAGAAGATCGTGAACACAGCCCAGCACATCACACAAACCAATCTTCCATCCTTGAACTCACTTTACACTGCACCCCATCGGAGCAGTGCTGCCAGGATAATCAAGGGCACGACCCACCCAGCCAACACACTTTCAATCCCTCTTCCCTCCGGGAGAAGGCTCAGGAGCTTGAAGACTCGTACGGCCAGATTTGGGAACAGCTTCTTTCCAACTGTGATAAGACTGCTGAACAGATCCTGACCTGGATCTGGGCCGTACCCTCCAAATATCCGGATCTGCCTCTCGGTTTTTTTGCACTACCTTACTTTCCCTTTTCTATTTTCTATTTATGATTTATAATTTAAATTTGTAATATTTACTATCGATTTGTACTCCAGGGAGCACGAAGAGCAAAATCAAATATCGCTGTGATGATTGTACACTCTAGTATCAATTGTTTAGTGACAATAAAGTATAAAGTATCTTATTGTGGGTAGCGGGGTAGAGATTTGTCTCGACCAAAGGAGATGTAAGGCGCTCCTCCCCTCCACTGGCCTGCAGGTCACCCTTAGGCGAGCTGTTGTGTCTGCTTAGCCCCCTGATCAGGGTCACATGAAACCATGGGAGAAGGTGATGGATGGTCGTATGAGCAGCTGGTGCATATCACAAGACCTGGTTATGTGATCACAGACGCCAGGCAGACAATTTCTGAAGAATATTGCTAAAGGCTGGGGTTGCATATCTTGTAAAGATGCTGTCTAGAAGAAGCCAATGGCCAACTACTTCTGTAGAAAAAATATTCCAAGAACAATCAATGTTATGGGATCATGTTTACCTACGTCATACGACATGGCACATTAGGATGATATTTCCTATTAGCCAGTCATTCCTCTATCGATGTCCTCTGACCATGTCTGAATGTAACCTCCTACACCAAGATTTTTATTGCTGGCAATAAGCTCTGATATGACAGCTTCATCAATGCCTGAAGGAGTTCTGAGTAAAGTACTTTCATTGGCTGGCTTTTATTCACAGCACTTGTTGCTTGCGTGCAATCTGATCACCGGATTACAGAAAGAATAGGAAGGCTTTGGACAGGATTCAGAAGCGGTACACCAGTGTATGAGCCAAAAGGACAAAATTGTGGTATTTTGTATGGAGCATCGGAAACTGCGGGGTGAACTGATAGAATTTATAAAATTATAAGCGGCATAGATAAGGTAGAAAGAGTGGAAATTTAAATACCACAGGTTGAAGGTTTACAGAAGCTCTGCGAGGCAATATTTTTTACACAAGGAATGGTAGGTGCATGAATCATGATTCCAGGTTTGGTGGTGGAAGCAGGTATAACAACAACATTTAAGAGGCATTTAGACCAACACATTAACAAGCAGGGAATGAAGGGATACAGACCACGTGCAGACAGATGGGATTCATTTAGATTGTCATCATGATTAGCAAAAGACAACGATGTCCTGTTCCTCTATCGTACTATGTCCTATGACCGTATCAGAGGTAGGGTTATCCTTTCTCCTAGTTATCCCATCCTCTCTGCAACTGAAAACTAAATTATTATTTCCTGACGATAATTGGATTGGAAGGTATAAGATGTACAGAGAGCTTGGACAAACTTAAGTTATTTTCCTGATGCATTGGAGACTGAGGGGAGAAGTGATAGAATTTTATAAAATTATGATCGACATAGAGAGGGTAGAATCTTTTTCCCAGTGCGGATACATCAAATACTAGAGGACATTGTTTTAAAGTTAGAAGAGGAAAGTTTAAGGAGAGATGGAGTAAGTGTTTTACCCTGAGAATTATAGTTACCTAAAAAAGGGTTGCAAGGGGTAGTAGTGGAAGCAGATAGAATAGTGGCTTTTAGACAGATAATATGAAGGGCAAGGGAAGAAACGAATCATCCATAGGCACAAAGAACTGGTTTAATATGGGATCATGTTCAGTATCGATGATGGATCAAGGGGCCTGTTCCTATAGTGTACTGTTCAATGTTCCATGTTTTGTCCTATGTTTTCTAGCAAAGGGTCTTCAACTCCAAACATTAATTGTTTCTTTTTCCACAGATGTTGCTAAGTATTTTCTGTTTTCCTAAAGTTTCTGAAGTCACCTTTCAAATATAAGTGAAGATTTATTTTCAATAGAAGTGTCAGTCTGTGTGATCTTGCACTAAGTTACTTTTTTACTTACTATTGAACACAAACCAAGATCTATCCCAGGAGTAAAGGAAATACACAGGAGCATATAGGGTCATGGACTTCAGTAGAAAGCAACCTAGAACTAGGTGAAGATACTCTGTTAAATCTTTCACTTGTCAATTTATTGGGATCCATTTGGGAATCCTGAATCTTATATACAGTACATCAAGGAGAATGTCAGGGCTTGGATAAGGATTACTCAAGACTTGTTTTACAAGGAGAGACTGGACTGAAGGACTGAGAAGGCTGAGCAGTGACTGGACTGAGGTTTATAAATTTGTGAGGGGCTTAGAAAGTCACAGTTATTTTTCTCCTGGAGCAGAGGAGTCTAAGCCAGAGTGTATCAGTTTAATCTGACAAGGGAAATACTCCAGCCTTGAACTCCAGGCCGGGTCTTTATGTGCTGCTATTGTGACTCCTGTCTCTCCTTCCCCCACCACCACTCTGCAACCCCGTCTCCCTCAGATCCCACCGTCAACTCCTGGGCCCTCAGAGGCTCCACCTTCCCCTCACCCCTACCATCCCCTCTCCACTGACACCCCCAGCCTCCCCCCTCCCGCCTCTGATCCCAGCTCTCAAGATTCCAGCCTTGAACTCCAGGCCGGGTCTTTATGTGCTGCTATTGTGACTCCCGTCTCCCCTTCCCCCACCAATACTCTGCAATCCGGTCTCCCTCAGATCCCACCGTCAGCTCCTGGGCCCTGAGAGGCTCCATCTTCCTCTCACCCCAACCCTCCCCTCTCCACTGACACCCCCAGCCTCCCCCCTCCCGCCTCTGATCCCAGCTCTCATCCGTGCCGGGTCTTTACCATCCCCTTCGACCTTCAACTGTCTGAGGCAGAACGCTCTGTCCTCAGTAAGGGCCTCACCTTTGTCCCCCTTCACCCACACCACAGCGAGTTCCGTGTTCGCCATGATGCGGAACTTTACTTCCACCGTCTCCGTCTCCGAGCCTACTTCTTCGGCAAGGACTCTTCCACCCCCACCGATGACCCCTTCTCCCATCTTCAACCCTCCTCTTCTTCATGGACACCCCGCTCTGGTCTTCTGCCTGCTCTGGATCTCTTTATCGCTAACTGCCGACGGGACATCAACCGACTCGACTTCACCACACCTTGTTCCCATTCCAACCTCACTCCTTCGGAACGCTCTGCTCTCCACTCCCTCCGCACTAATTCTAACCTTATTATTAAACCCGCCGATAAGGGGGGTGCTGTTGTAGTCTGGCATACTGACCTCTACCTTGCCGAGGCACAGCGACAACTCGCGGATACCTCCTCTTATTTACCCCTCGATCGTGACCCCACTAAGGAGCACCAGGCCATTGTCTCCCACACCATCACCAACTTTATCCGCTCAGGGGATCTCCTATCCACTGCTACCAACCTTATAGTTCCCACACCTTGCACTTCCCGTTTCTACCTCCTACCCAAGATCCACAAACCTGCCTGTCCTGGCCGACCTATTGTCTCAGCTTGCTCCTGCCCCACCGAACTCGTTTCTGCATACCTCGACACGGTTTTATCCCCCCTTGTTCAATCCCTTCCGACCTATGTTCGTGACACTTCTCACGCTCTTAAACTTTTCGATGATTTTAAGTTCCCTGGCCCCCACCGCTTTATTTTCACCATGGATGTCCAGTCCCTACATACTTCCATCCCCCATCAGGAAGGTCTCAAAGCTCTACGCTTCTTTTTGGATTCCAGACCTAATCAGTTCCCCTCTACCACCACTCAACTCCATCTAGCGGAATTAGTCCTTACTCTTAATAATTTCTCCTTTGGTTCTTCCCACTTCCTCCAAACTAAAGGTGTAGCTATGGGCACCCGTATGGGTCCTAGCTATGCCTGCCTTTTTGTTGGCTTTGTGGAGCAATCTATGTTCCATGCCTATTCTTGTATCTGTCCCCCACTTTTCCTTCGCTACATCGACGACTGTATTGGCGCTGTTTCCTGCACGCATGCAGAACTCGTTGACTTTATTAACTTTGCCTCCAACTTTCACCCTGCCCTCAAGTTTACCTGGTCCATTTCCGACACTTCCCTCCCCTTTCTAGATCTTTCTGTCTCTGTCTCTGGAGACAGCTTATCCACTGATGTCTACTATAAGCCTACTGACTCTCATAGCTATCTGGACTATTCCTCTTCTCACCCTGTCTCTTGCAAAAACGCCATCCCCTTCTTGCAATTCCTCCGTCTCCGCCGCATCTGCTCTCAGGATGAGGCTTTTCATTCTAGGATGAGGGAGATGTCTTCCTCTTTTAAAGAAAGGGGCTTCCCTTCCTCCACTATCAACTCTGCTCTTAAACGCATCTCCCCCATTTCACGTACATCTGCTCTCACTCCATCCTCCCGCCACCCCACTAGGAATAGGGTTCCCCTGGTCCTCACCTACCACCCCACCAGCCTCCGGGTCCAACATATTATTCTCCGTAACTTCCGCCACCTCCAACGGGATCCCACCACTAAGCACATCTTTCCCTCCCCCCCTCTCTCTGCATTCCGCAGGGATCGCTCCCTACGCAACTCCCTTGTCCATTCGTCCCCCCCATCCCTCCCCATTGATCTCCCTCCTGGCACTTATCCGTGTAAACGGAACAAGTGCTACACATGCCCTTACACTTCCTCCCTTACCACCATTCAGGGCCCCAAACAGTCCTTCCAGGTGAGGCAACACTTCACCTGTGAGTCGACTGGGGTGATATACTGCGTCCAGTGCTCCTGATGTGGCCTTTTATATATTGGCGAGACCCGACGCAGACTGGGAGACCACTTTGCTGAACAGCTACGCTCTGTCCACCAGAGAAAGCAGGATCTCCCAGTGGCCACACATTTTAATTCCACATCCCATTCCCATTCTGACATGCCTATCCACAGCCTCCTCCACTGTAAAGATGAAGCCACACTCAGGTTGGAGGAACAACACCTTATATTCCGTCTGGGTAGCCTCCAACCTGATGGCATGAACATCGACTTCTCTAACTTCCGCTAATGCCCCACCTCTCCCTCGTACCCCATCTGTTACTTATTTTTATACACACATTCTTTCTCTCACTCTCCTTTTTCTCCCTCTGTCCCTCTGACTATACCCCTTGCCCATCCTCTGGGTCCCCCCCCCCCGTCTTTCTTCCCGGACCTCCTGTCCCATGATCCTCTCGTATCCCTTTTGCCTATCACCTGTCCAGCTCTTGGCTCCATCCCTCCCCCTCCTGTCTTCTCCCATCATTTTGGATCTCCCCCTCCCCCTCCAACTTTCCTATCCCTTACTCACTCTTCCTTCAGTTAGTCCTGACAAAGGGTCTCGGCCTGAAACATCGACTGCACCTCTTCCTAGAGATGCTGCCTGGCCTGCTGCGTTCACCAGCAACTTTTATGTGTGTTGCAGGGAAATATTTAAAGCAGTTTTGAGGAGCAATTTCTTCACATGGGAAGTGTCAGATATATGGAATGACCTGTCAGAATAAATGGTAAAGGTTAGTACAGGTACAACGTTTAAAAAGTATTTGGACAGGTACATGGATCAAATGGTTTAGAGGGATTTGTGCCAAATGCAAGGAAATAAGACTATGTAGATGAGTATCTTGGTCAACGTGGATGAGTTAGGCGAAAGTGCCAGCTGCATAACTCTATGCCTTTGTGGTTGTGTCCATTCAGTAATGCAGAGAGCATGTAGAAGCTGAGTTGTTCACAGTAGGAGCTCAGGAAAGTTGTGACACGTGCTTAAAACTATCAACAGTTTTGAAAAAGCCAAAGAAAAAATCTGCTTGCAACAAGTAAAGCCAGTAACCAGAACAGAAAGGTTATCATGTAAAACTCAGTGGCAACACAAGTAGGATATTGGAAGAAATTCAAATTTGATGCAAATTCAAGATTTCATCAACAAATGTGTAGAGTACATTCAAAATGGAATGGGGTGAAGAGTTGCGGGGTGAACATCTGTAAGGCAGGAATACGGGAGATGGAACTAATTAAAAAGTCTATTCAGAGGGCTGTCTTTAACACTGGTAAAGATAATGACCAATCCATTACCAAGAAGTCACACGGTTCATTTCTTCCTGTTAATCAGATTTATTTGGAATATTCTTCATGGTGTTCCAGTAACTTAATCACTAGTGTTAAATTAAAGTTAAAGCATGGCCGTAAATTACACTTGCTCAGGTCATAATTATCCCACAGTTACCATGCAAAGAGCTTTAATGACCACACACCAGTGTCCCTGACTCTCAAGAAAGGTCATTATAGCAACACAGTGACCGTGAAGTAAGATTTTGCAACACTGTCATCCAAACATTTAACAAATCTGTGTAAAGTGCATCATCCAGTGGCTTCAAATTCAAAGTTCAAAATTAATTTTATGATCTGAGTACATGTATTCATCACATAAAACCCTGAGATTATTTTTCCTGCAGGCATACTCAGCAAATCTATAGAATAGTAACTGTAAACAGGATCAGTGAAAGAGCAAGGGGATAGAGGAGAACAAACTGTGCAAATGCAAATATAAATAAATAGCAATAAATAATGAGAGCATGAAATAACAAGATGAAGAGTTCTTAAAATGAGATCATTTGTTGTGGGAACATCTCAATAGATGAGTGTAGTTACCCTCTTTTGTTCAAAAGCCTGATAGCTGAGAAGTGGTAACTGTTCTTGAACATGGTGGTTGGGTCCTGAGGCACTTCTAGCAGCAGCGAGAGAAGAACATGGCCTGCATAGTGAGGATCTTTGATGATGGATGCTACTTTCCTACAACAGTGTTTCATTAGATTAGATTCAACTTTATTGTTATTGTGCCAAGTACAGATACAAAGCCAATGAAATGCAATTAGCATCTGACCAGAAATGCAAAGAATAGTGTTATTTACAAAATAACTGTGAATAAAAAGTAAGTGCTACAGCACACAAATATAAAAGTACTGAGACAGTACAATATGGGTGCAATACTGCTTAGCACTGTGATGTGAGGTTCAGCATGGTCACAGCCTCAGGGAAGATGTTCTTCTTGTGCCTACTGGTGCGGGAGCGGAGGCTCCTGTAGTGCCTACCGGATGGGAGGAGAGTAAAAAGTTCATAGTTAGGGTGAAGTGCATCCCTGATAATGATTTTCGCCCTGCCCAGGCAGCGTTTATGGTAGATGTTCTCAATGGTGGGCTATTGGGTGCCGATAATCCACTGGGCAGTTCTCATCACACACTGGAGTGCTTTGCGGTCTGATACAGGACAATTGCCATACCACACTGAGATGCAGTTGGTGAGTATGCTCTCAATGGTACAGTGGTAAAAGTCCGTCAGTATCCTGGGACAGCGGTGAGCTTTCTTGATGCTCCGCAGGAAGTAAAGGTGCTGCTGCACCTTTTTTCACCAGGATGGAGGAGTTCAAGGACCAGGTAAGATCCTTGGAAATGTGGTCACCGAGGAATTTGAAGCTTGATACACACTCCACTACAGCTCCGTTGATGTAGATGGGGACGTGAGTGTGGTTCCTAGCATGTCTGAAATCCACAATAATCTCCTTGGTCTTCTGGGTGTTAAGGGCCAGGTGCTGGCCTCATCCCTGTAGGCCGTCTCATCATCCCCTCTGATCAGGCCAACCACTGTGGTGTCGTCTGCGAACTTGATTATGGAGTTAGAACCATGTACAGGAATGCAGCCATAGGTGAAAAGGGAGTACAGAAAAGGGCTCAGCACACAGCCTTGAGACACGCCAGTGTTCAGGGTGAGAGTGGAGTGGTTAGAGGGGCTTTACCTGTGAAGTACTGGGCCGAATCTACTTTTGTAGAATGTTCCACTCAAAGGCATTGGTGTTCCTATGCAAGGCCATAATGCAGCCAGTCAATACATTTTCCATGACACATCTATCGAAATTTGACAAAGTTTTTAATGTCATGCCAAATCTCTGCAGACTTCTAAGGAAGTAGAGATGCTGTCATTCGCTTTCTTTGCAATTATGGTTTTATGATGGGACCAGGACCGGTGCTCTGAGATGGTGACACCCAGGAATTTAAAGTTACTGACCCTCTCCACCTCTGACCCTCCAAAGAGGACTGGCTCAAGTAGTTTAAATAGAATAAATGGTCAGAAGTTACTCTACATTAGCACAGAGATACAGGTGAATGAAGATTTACTACAGAGCTGCTTCTTATTAACGCTGTGGAATGAAACGCACATTGTGGATGATGTGTAAATTGGCAGAACAGAGGATGGCTCATTTTTGGAAAGTGATGTGAAAGATTGTTTAGATTGAAGAATCTTTACTGGGTGGATGGGAAGAGAGAGGAGAGAGAAATCATTCTTATCCCTAATCTCAGCTCTGCGCTGAACTAAGGCTGTCACCTGCCCCAGCTACAGTGATGTCTGCTTCGTGTTTTTCATGAACTTCAGTTCTGAATGCTATTTGCTTACCTTTATTGTTTGCACATTTTTTCCCTTCTCTGTGCATTGGGTGCTTGATGGTCTATTTTTTAAAATGGGTTCTTTTGTGGTTTCTTTGTTTTGTAGTCGCCTGTAAGGAGATGAATCTCAAGGTTGTATAATGTGTACATACTTTGATTATAAATGCACTTTGAACTTTGAACTTTCAAGCACTAGACAAACTCCTAAGAGATCTCAGTGGGTTGAGCAGCATCTGCTAGGGGGAGAGGGAAAGGAATTGCTAATGTTTTGGATTGCAACACTGCATCAGGACTGAGAGTGCAGCGGGGAGATAGCTTGTTTAAAGAGCGTGGCGGGTGGAAGTGAGGAAGTGGTCCGATGGCGATAGATGGCATGAGGATGAGTGAAGGATGATGTGAAGGAGGAACCTAGGAAGAGAGGGGAAGGAGTGCAGCTAGGAGTCACAGGTGGGTGATAGGTGGAAGCAGACAGTGGCAGATGGAGCCGAATGAGGGGACATGAGGGTGATAAGCAGGGGCACAATAGCCACAAGTGACGGACTTCTCCCACAGATGCTGCTGACCTAGTAAGCTCTTCCAGCAGTCTGTTTTTAGCTCCAGGATCCAACACCTAAGGTCTCTTATGCCGCTCTTTCAAGCAACACCACTGAGATACCAATCAATGGGTTATCCCAATATTATCACAATGTTGTAATTAGTTATTCATTCACAGGATGTTGTTGTTGTTGAAAACATAGCAAATAGTGTCCATTTCTAATTGCCCCTGAACTGAGTAGGTAGCTAAATCAACCACATTTCTGTCAGTCTGGAGACACATGGGCGCACACACACACACGCAACAAGCTTCACAGCATATGTCAATCATAATGAACCTGATTCTGAAGATCACTTCTCATTCCCCAGTATTCCATAGAACTATAGAAACTACAGCACAGAAACAGGCCCTTTGGCCCTTCTTGGCTGTGCCGAACCATTTTCTGCCTAGTCCCACTGACCTGCACACGGACCATATCCCTCCATACACCTCCCATCCATGTATCTGTCCAATTTATTCTTAAATGTTAAAAAAGAACCCGCATTTACCACCTTGTCTGGCAGCTCATTCCATACTCCCGCCACTCTGTGTGAAGAAGCCCCCCCTAATGTTCCCTTTAAACTTTTCCCCCCTCACCCTTAACCCATGTCCTCTGGTTTTTTTCTCCCCTTGCCTCAGTGGAAAAAGCCTGCTTGCATTCACTCTATCTATACCCATCATAATTTTATATACCTCTATCAAATCTCCCCTCATTCTTCTACGCTCCAGGGAATAAAGTCCTAACCTATTCAACCTTTCTCTGTAACTGAGTTTCTCAAGTCCCGGCAACATCCTTGTAAACCTTCTCTGCACCTTTTCAACCTTATTTATATCCTTCCTGTAATTTGGTGACCAAAACTGAACACAATACTCCAGATTCGGCCTCACCAATGCTTTATACAACCTCATCATAACATTCCAGCTCTTATACTCAATACTTCGATTAATAAAGGCCAATGTACCAAAAGCTCTCTTTACGACCCTATCTACCTGTGACGACACTTTTAGGGAATTTTGTATCTGTATTCCCAGATCCCTCTGTTCCACTGCACTCCTCAGTGCCTTACCATTAACCCTGTATGTTCTACGTTGGCTTGTCCTTCTAACGTGCAATATCTCACACTTGTCAGTATTAAACTCCATCTGCCATTTTTCAGCCCATTTTTCCAGATGGTCCAAGTCTCTCTGCAGGCTCTGAAAACCTTCCTCACTGTCTACTACACCTCCAATCTTTGTATCATCAGCAAACTTGCTGATCCAATTTACCACATTATCATCCAGATCATTGATATAGATGACAAATAACAATGGGCCCAGCACTGATTCCTGTGGCACACCACTAGTCACAGGCCTCCACTCAGAGAAGCAATTCTCTACCACCACTCTCTGGCTTCTTCCATCGAGCCAATGTCTAATCCAATTTACCACCTCTCCATGTATACCTAGCTACTGAATTTTCCTAACTAACCTCCCATGCGGGACCTTGTCAAAGGCCTTACTGAAGTCCATGTAGACAATATCCACTGCCTTCCCTTCATCTACTTTCCTGGTAACCTCCTCGAAAAACTCCAACAGATTGGTCAAACATGACCTACCATGCACAAAGCCATGTTGACTCTCCCAAATAAGCCCCTGTCTATCCAAATGCTTGTAGATTCTGTCTCTTAGTACTCCCTCCAATAACTTACCTACTACTGACGTTAAACTCGCCGGCCTATAATTTCCCAGATTACTTTTCGATCCTTTTTTAAACAACGGAACAACATGAGCCACTCTCCGATCCTCCGGCACTTCACCCGTAGACAGCGACATTTTAAATATTTCTGCCAGGGCCCCCGCAATTTCAACACTAGTCTCCTTCAAGGTCCGAGGGAACACTCTGTCAGGTCCCGGGGATTTATCCACCACATACAAACTCTGCACTCTCAAAATTTCCCCTTTGAAGGCCTCTCACCTACCAATCACATCTTTGCCAGAGAACAACCTGTCCCAATCCACGCTTTTTAGATCCTTTCTCATTTCTTCAAATTTGGCCTTCTTCCAGTTCAGAACCTCGACCCTAGGACCAGATCTATCCTTGTCCATGATCAAATTGAAACTAATGGTGTTATGATCATTGGAACCAAAGTGCTCCCCTACACAGACTTCCTTCACTTGTCCTAACTCGTTTCCTAACAGGAGATCCAATATTGCATCCCCTCTAGTTGGTCCTTCTATATATTGATTTAGAGAACTTTCCTGAACACATTTTACAAACTCTAAACCATCTAGACCCCTAACAGTATAGGAGTCCCAATCAATATATGGAAAATTAAAATCCCCTACCACCACAACTTTATGTTTCCCGCAGTTGCCTGCTATCTCTCTGCAGATTTGCTCTTCCAAGTCTCGTTGATTATTGGGTGGTCTGTAATACAATCCCACTAATGTGGCCATACCTTTCCTGTTTCTCAGCTCCACCCATAAGGACTCAGTAGACAAGCCCTCTAATCTGTCCTGCCTGAGCACTGCTGTAATATTTTCCCTAACAAGCAATGCTACTCCCCCACCTTTCATTCCTCTGCCTTGATCATATCTGAAACATCGGAACACTGGAATATTAAGCTGCCAGTCCTGCCCCTCCTGTAGCCAAGTTTCACTAATTGCTATAATGTCATAATTCCACGTGTCAATCCAAGCCCTCAACTCATCCGCCTTCCCCGCAATACTCCTAGCATTGAAATATATACACCTCAGAAGATTTTTACCACCACTCACAACCTTTCTGTCAGCGGATTTGCTTAAACTCATTTATTTTCACCCCAGCCACACTGTCAGCTCTGGCACTCTGGTTCCCATCCCCCTGCAAATCTAGTTTAAAGCCTCTCCAATAGCACTAACAAACCTCCCTGAAAGGATATTGGTCCCCCTGTGGTTCAAGTGTAACCCGTCTCTCTTGTACAGGTCCCACCTGCCCCAGAAGAGGTCCCAATGATCCTGAAATCTGAAACCCTGCCCCCTACACCAGTTCCTCAGCCACTTGTTCCTCCTCCAGAGCATCCTATTCTTACCCTCACTGGCACGTACACAGGTAGCAATCATGAGATTACCACCCTTGAGGTCCTGCTTTTCAACTTCCTACCAAGCTCTCTATACTCACTGTCCAGGACCTCCCCACTCTTCCTTGCTATGTCATTGGTACCGATGTGCACCACGACATCTGGCTGGTCACCCTCCCACTTCAGAATGTCATTCAATCGATCAGAGACATCCTTGACCCTGGCACCTGGGAGGCAACAAACCATCCTGGATTCTCTGTCACGACCACAGAACCTCCTATCTGCACCTCTAACTATCAAGTCCCCTACCACCACCGCTCTCCTCTTTCGCCCCCCCCCCTCCCTTCTGCACTGCAGAGCCAGACTCAGTGCCAGAGATCCGGCTACTGCAGCTCGTCCCAGGTAAATCATCCCCCCCCAACAGTATCCAATGCGGTTACTTGTATACTTGTTGTTGAGGGGAATGGCCACAGGGGCCCTGCTCTGCCTGCCCTTTCCTCTTCCCTCGCCTGACAGTGACCCAATTTCCCTTCCCCTGCTCCTTTGGCGTAACTACCTCCCTGTAGCTACTATCTATAATCTCCTCATTCTCCCGAATGATCCGCAGGTCATCCAGTTCCTGCTCCAGTTCCCTAACACGGTTTGTCAGGAGCTGCAGCTGGATGCACTTCTTGCAGGTGTCATTGTCAGGGACACTGGAGGGCTCCCTGACTTCCCACATCCTGCAAGAGGAGCATTCCAACATCCTGCCTGGAATTCTCACTGCACTAAACAATCTGAACAAAAAATTTACCGGAACCTACCCTGGCCTCTGCCTGTTCTCGCCGAAGTCTGTTGAGCCAAAGCCGTCCCACTCTGACTCAGTCCACTCCGACGATGGCCACTGTATATGGTGGATGCCTAACCAACTTTTCTCTTTAACTCGGGACATCCAGTCCTGACAACATACTTATAAATCTTTTCTGTGCTCTTTCTAGTTTATCCAACTCTTTCCTATAACAGGATGTCAAAAACTGTACACATTACTCAAAGTGCGGCCTCACTGATAACTTATATCAGTGGTCCCCAACATCTGGGCTGCGGACCAATACCGGGCCGCGAAGAATGCAGCTGTGCAGTGGTAGCTAGAACGCACCAAGCACATCTTTGAGAAAAAAGCCAAAATAAACAAGCTAACTAATTAGGTGCCACCCGGCACGTTAATGTCAGCCCAGATCAGAGGCGATTACCGATTGCGTCACCTCTAATCTGGGCCGACATTTACGTTCCAGGCGGCACCTAATTACTTAGCTTGTTTACTTCGGCTTTTTTCTTAAACATGTGCTGGGTGCGCTCTGGCTACCACTGTGCCGCTGCATTCTTCGCGGCCCGGTATCAGTCCGCAGTCCGGAGGTTGGGGACCACAGACTTATAGAACTTCAACTCCTATACTCAGTCTCCTGACTGATAAAGGCCAGTTGCTAAGCAACGCTTTCAACACCCTGTTTACCTATGACACTACTTCCAGCAAACTAGGCACTTGCACTCTGTTCCATTACAGTCACTCATGTCCTACCATTTGTTGTGTAACTCCTGTGCTGGCTTGACCTTCCAAAATACATCACTCATACTAGGCTGCAGTGAAATCCATTTGCCATTTCACTAACTGATCAACATTCCCCAACAGTAATTTCTTTTCCAAAAATATTTCATTTTTCTAATTCCTAACAACAATGTTTGTCTCACAATGCAACCTTCTGAAGCTTTCCTTGTTTCCTTGTTTCCTTGAACAGCTGAATAATGACTTAGGCCCATGTTATTAGACTATAAGACCATAAGATATAGGAGCAGAAGTAGGCCATTCAGCCCATCGAGTCTGCTCTGCCATTCAATCATGGGCTGATCCAATTCTTCCAGTCATCCCCACACCCCTGCCTTCACCCCATACTCTTTGATACCCTGGCTAATCAAGAACTTAAAGCAACACACATCAAGGTTGCTGGTGAACGCAGCAGGCCAAGCAGCATCTGTAGGAAGAGGTGCAGTCGACGCTTCAGGCCGAGAACCTTCGTCAGGACTAACTTAGTCCTGACGAAGGGTCTCGGCCTGAAACGTCGACTGCACCTCTTCCTACAGATGCTGCTTGGCTTGCTGCGTTCACCAGCAACTTTGATGTGTGTTGCTTGAATTTCCAGCATCTGCAGAATTCCTGTTGTTTGTAATCAAGAACTTATCTATCTTTGCCTTAAATACATCCAATGACTTGGCCTCCACGGCCACTCATGGCAACAAATTCCACAGATTTACCACCCTCTGACTAAAGTAATTTCTCCGCATCTTAGTTCTAAATGGACATCCTTCAATCCTGAAGTCGTGCCCTCTTGTCCTAGATTCCCCTACTATGGGAAATTAATTTGCCATATCTAATCTGTTCAGGCCTTTTAACATTCAGAATGTTTCTATGAGTTCCCCCCTCATTCTCCTGAACTCCAGGGGATACAGCCCAAGAGTTGCCAGATGTTCCTCATATGGTAACCCTTTCATTCCTGGAATCATTCTTGTGAATCTTCTTGGAACCTTCTCCAATGTCAGTATATCCTTTCTAAAATAAAGAGCCCAAAACGGCACTCAATACTCCAAGTGTGGTCTCACGAGTGCGTTATAGATCCTCAACATTACATACCTACTCTTATATTCTATACCTCTAGAAATGAATGCCAACATTGCATTCGCCTTCCTCACAAATGACTCAACCTGGAGGTTAACCTTGCTCCCTTTGTATCTCTGCATTTTGAGTTCTCTCCCCATCTAAATGATAGTCTGCCTATTTATTTCTTCCATGAAAGTGCCTGACCATAACTTCCCAACATTGTATTTCATTTGCCACTTCCTTGCCCATTCCCCTAAACAATTTAAATATCTCTACAGGCTCTTTGTTTCCTCAACACTACCCGCTCCTCCAACTATCTTTGTGTCATTGGCAAATTTGGCCACAAATCCATTCATACCGTAGTCCAAATCATTGACATACATCATGAAAAGCAGCGGTCCCAACACCGCCCCCTGTGGAACTCCACTGGTATCTGGCAGCCAACCAGAATAGGATCCCTTTATTCCCACTCTCTGTTTTCTGCCGACCAACCAATACTCCACCCATGCTAGTAACTTCCCTGTAATTCCATGGGCTCTTATCTTGTTAAGTAGCCTCATGTGTGGCACCTTGTCAAAGGCCTTCTGAAAATCAAAGAACACCACGTCTACTACATCTCCTTTGTCTACCCTGCTTGTAATTTCTTCAAAGAATTGCAATAGGTTTGTTACATGGGATTTTCCTTTCAGGAAACCATGCTGGCTTTTGCCTATCTTGTCATGTACCTCCAGGTACTCCATAATCTCATCCCTAACAATCGATTCCAACAACTCCCCAACCACTGATGTCCGGCTAGCAGGTCTATCGTTTCCTTTCTGCTGCCTCCCACCCTTCTTAAATAGTGGAGTAACATTTGCAATTTTCCAGTCATCCTGTACAATGCCAGAATCTATCAATTCTTGAAAGATCATCATTAATGCCTCCACAATCTCTCTAATACTTCCTTCAGAACCCAAGGGTGCATTCCATCAGGTCCACCCTCAGACCATTATGCTTCTTGTCAGTCGTAATTTTCACTGCACAAACTTCACTTCCCTGACACTCTTGAATGTCTGGTATACTGCAGATATCTTCCACTGTGAAGACTGATGCAAAATACGCATTTGGTTCCTCTGCCGTCTCTGCATCTCTCATTACAATATCTCCAACGTCATTTTGTATTGGTCCTATATCTACCCCCAACTCTCTTTTAACCCTTATATACTTAAAAAAACTTTTAGTATCTTCTTTGAGATTAGTTGCCAGCTTCCTTTCATAATTCATCTTTTCCTTCCTTTTGACCTTCTTAGTTTCATTCTGCAAGTTTTTAAAAGCTTCCCAATCCTCTAACTTCCTACTAGCTCTGGCTTCCTTGTATGCCCTCTTTTGCTTTTAATTTTACTTTGGCTCTAACTTCACTTATCAGCCACAGTAGTTTCCTTCTTCCCTTTGAAAATTTATTCTTATTTGGAATATATCTGTCTTGCATTCCCCTCATTTTTCACAGAAACTCCAGCCATTGCTGCTCTGTTGTCCTTCCTGCAAATGTCCCTTTCCAGTCAACTTCGGCCAGTTCCTCTCTCATGCCATTGTAATTTCCTTAATTCCACTGAAGTACTGACACATTGGATTTTGTTTTTTCCCTCTCAGATTTCAGTGTGAACTGGATCATATTGTGATCACTGTTCCCTAACAATTCCTTAACCTTAAGGTCTCTTATCACCTCTGGATCATTGCACAACATCCAATCCAGCACAGCTGATCCCCTAGTGGGCTCAACAACAAGCTGTTCTAAAAAGCCATCCCTTAGACATTCTACAAATTCTCTCTCTTGAGCAACACACATCAAAGTTGCTGGTGAACGCAGCAGGCCAGGCAGCATCTGTAGGAAGAGGTGCAGTCGACGTTTCAGGCCGAGACCCTTCGTCAGGACTAACTGAAGGAAGAGTTAGTAAGAGATTTGAAAGTGGGAGGGGAAGATCCAAAATGATAGGAGAAGACAGGAGGGGGAGGGATGGAGCCAAGAGCTGGACAGGTGATTGGCAAAAGGGGTACGAGAGGATCATGGGACAAGATGTCCGGGAAGAAAGACGGGGGGAGGGACCCAGAGGATGGGCAACAGGTATATTCAGAGGGACAGAGGGAGAAAAAGGAGAGTGAGAGAAAGAATGTGTGTATAAAAATAAGTAACAGATGGGGTACGAGGGGGAGGTGGGGCATTAGCGGAAGTTAGAGAAGTCAATGTTCATGCCATCAGGTTGGAGGCTACCCAGACGGAATATAAGGTGTTGTTCCTCCAACCTGAGTGTGGCTTCATCTTTACAGTAGAGGAGGCCATGGATAGACATTTCAGAATGGGAATGGGATGTGGAATTAAAATGTGTGGCCACTGGGAGATCCTGCTTTCTCTGGCGGACAGAGCGTAGATGTTCAGCAAAGCGGTCTCCCAGTCTGCGTCGGGTCTCGCCAGTCCCAGTCGACTCACAGGTGAAGTGTTGCCTCACCTGGAAGGACTGTTTGGGGCCCTGAATGGTAGTGAGGGAGGAAG